>NW_006399800.1:17305048-17329241 GCF_000299155.1 Elephantulus edwardii | reverse complement strand
CTTCAGGTCCTCCTCAGTTTCAGTGAGCAAGGTTATGTTATCTGTATAACGCACATTGTTGATGAGTGTCCAAAACAGATGCCACATTCTTCTTCATATAGTCTAGTTACCAAATAAACTGTGCTGCATATTGGTTGAAAAGATATGGAGAAAGAAGACATCCCTGACATACTCTTTTCTTGATTCTGCACTGATCCTTGGTTCTATTTAGACAGTAGCTTCTTGGTCTACATATAGCTTTCACATGAAAATCAGGTGTTCTGGGATTCAAATTCGTCTTAATGTTAGTCAGAATTTGTCATGATCCACACAGCTAAATGCCTTTACAGTGTCAATAAAGCACAAATAGACATTATTCTGGTACACTCTACTATCAGTCATGATACATCTCACATAAGCAATGATATCGCTAGTGCCATGGAGCTACCTCATGGCCTAGTGGTGAGGAGCTGCACTGCTTAATCTAAAAGGCACACAGTTCAAATCTACCAACAGCTTCATGTGAGAAAAATGGGCAATCTCCTCCCAAGTGATTAAACTGTCTCTGAAAACTCACTGGGGGGGTTAACTATGGGTCACTTCTGACTGTAAGGTATTCAATAACAACCAGTGAAAAGGGGGTATAACAAACAAGAATGAGCAGTGAGTATAATAAAAAATACGAACTATAAGATCTTCTATAGTTGTAAACAAAAGACCAACTTTTTTATTTTATATTGGCTTATTTACAAAATTCAT
Source organism: Elephantulus edwardii (assembly GCF_000299155.1). Classification (NCBI taxonomy): domain Eukaryota; kingdom Metazoa; phylum Chordata; class Mammalia; order Macroscelidea; family Macroscelididae; genus Elephantulus; species Elephantulus edwardii. The sequence goes on along the minus strand of NW_006399800.1, from coordinate 17,328,503 downwards.
AAACATTGTATTTCACACTGGATCTTTCCATTTTCTTTACCCAACATTCCCCCCAGTTATCAAATTGTGCAATTCTATTTGATCTCCTTCTTTTATAACTTTGGCTTCTAGAATGTTTATATCTGTCATAATTACAGCATAAAAAATTATACACATTTATCCCTTCCTTGGCTTTCTTCTGATTTGGTGTCTTCCAATCTCCCTGTACATGACATACCTTGGACATGTTGCAAAGAGAGATCAGTCCTTCGAGAGAGACATCACACTTGGAAGGGGGGAGGGACAGAAAAAAAGAGGAAGACCTTCGATGAGGTGAATTGATTCAGTAACTGGGGTAATGAGGGTAGGTGTGTCAGAGACAGAAAAGTTAGGACAGGATGGAGCAGGTTTCAGAGCTATAATACATAGGGTTGCTATGAACTGTAATAAATTTGATGGTGTATAACACCAAAAACAATCACCCTGTGCAAACAGAATTTCAATTTGACATCCACAAATCCTAGATCTCATAGTCCTAGAAATATTGACTGGAAGACCATGACATAGCAGAAACAATTCTGACAATGATAGAGTCAAATATTGAAATCAATCATCTTGAAAATCTAAAATCAATTCAAGATCGTGGCCCAAGTCTCAGCTCAAGAAATAAATGAAGGTTAACTCACATCCTAGTTCTGTATTTCACACTAAAACTAAAGACACCTGTTGTACAGATTCCAAAACACATTCTAAGTCTGGCTTAAGATATTAAGACAAATCAAGGAAAAAAGAATCACCTAGATTCAGATCTTAGTCAAGATGACAGTCAAAATTTAGAACAAGGTCTTAGACTAGTCATACGTCCAATGGCTACTAATAGTATATGAACTATTATATTTTTATGCATATATAATTAATTTACTCATAGTTTGTTTTACTTAAATATATCAGGGAAATAATGTTTCAGTGATGTTCCAGGTATTGGCTAATAATTAAAATGATAACCACTTCTAAGTGAGACTATTGTTGTTGTTGTTGTTATGTGCTGTCGAGTCACTTGCGACTCATTGTACAACAGCCCTAAACTCTACTCTGTCCTGTGCCAATTGCTCTGTCTCTGATACACCTATCCTCATTACCCCAGTCACTGAATCAATCCACCTCATAGAGGGTCTTCCTCTCCTGCGCTGACTCTCCACTCTCTCAAGCATGATGTCCCTCTCCAAGGACCGGTCCTTCCTTACAACATGTCCAAAGTATGTCAGAGGAAGCCTCAGAATCCTTGCCTCCAAGGAGCAAGCAGCCCAGCTTGGTTTAACCCTCTCCAGGTTGAATCTATTTGTTTTCTTAAAACAAACAGATTTTCTTTTTAGAGAAAAAAAAAGCGAGACTAGTGTTGCTGTATTCTGGAGGAACATTCTTATACTTTGTACATCACTCCTTGTTAATTTGCTGTACTGAGGTAATCAGAGTTTGTTGTGATGCTGAACCTGTGCCATTGGGGTATCAGAAATCATAATGGTTTACCAATGTGGACATTGTTTGATGGAGCTCCCAGTAGTAAAACAGGTTTGGAAGCAGAAGTGGCATCAAATTCCTAAACCAAATGCCTATGAAAATTCTACGAACTTGGAGAAACATATTGTTGTTGTTATGTGCCATCGAGTCGTTTCCGACTCATAGCGACCCTATGCACAACAGCTCTAAACCCTGCTCTATCCTGCGCCAACCGCACCGCCTCTGACACACCCATCCCGATTACCCCAGTCACCGAATCAATCCATCTCATAGAGGGTCTTCCCCTCCTGCGTTGTCCCCCCACCCTCCCAAGCATGATGTCCCTCTCCAAGGACCCGTCCCTCCTGGCAACATGTCCAAAGTATTTCAGATGAAGCCCCAGAATCCTTGCCTCCAAGGAGCAGCTTGGTTTAATCCTCTCCAAGATGGATCTGTTTGTTTTCCTGGCAGTCCATGGTACATTCAGTACCCTTCTCCAGCACCACAGCTCACAAGCATCCACTCTCCTTCTGTCCTCCCTAGTCATTGTCCAACTCTCTGATGCATAACAAGCGATTGCAAATACCATGACCTGTATCAGGCGCACCTTAGTCTCCAGAGAGACACTGTTGCTCCTGAGTACGTTTGAGAGGTCCCTAATGGCAGACTTTCCCATCGCGATACGCTTTTTGATTTCCTGACTGCTGGTACCAAGAAAAGATCTTTTGTTCATGGAGTCGCTATGAGACATGCTTGACTCGACGGCAGTCAACAACAACAGCAGAAACAACAACAACAACATGCTATTGAGAAGCCACTCTTAAGAGTGAACTTAGCTTCATAAGAACAAATACTGCATAAAACCATTATTATAAAAAGAGAAGGACTACTAGTAAGCTGTATACCAAAGTCCAAAGGTGGAGGGAGGTAAAGGAGGAAAGGGGCTGAGTGTGTGTGTGTGCGCGCGCGTGTTGTGTGTGTGTGTGTGTGTGTGTGTGTGTGTGTGTGTAAATCATAGAATTATGTGGTGAGAGGGAAGGGTTGAAGAAATTGGGAAAGATATAGTGGGGTTCTGAAAATGTGGGGTGATTATGGGCATGGATCAATGATGATTAATCTTATAAAACATGATGTGAATAGAAGAATGCTAGAACTTTGTATATATACAAATGATAATATATACAACTTTTTATGCAGACCAATATACAATAAAAATAATAAGAAAAAGGGGGGGGAGCCCAGTTTGTTTAATATTACAGGCAGCTATATATTTGTAGTGTCTCTGTATATTTTTATAAAGACTCATTTTTTTTAAAGACTCATTTTTTTACGCTTGCAATTGTTGTTATTGTGCCACTGAGTCGAGCACAACTCATAGAGATTCTATGAAGAAAATATCTGAACCCTGTTCTATCTGGTGCCATACTCACACTTCCTGACACACATGAGTCCATTGCAGCAGTCACTGTATCAATCCACTTGGTTGAGGGTCTTCCTCTCCTTTGCTGATCCTCCACCCTTCCAGCGTCATGTCCTTTTTCAAGGAATAGCATCTACTAATAACATGTCCAAAGTATGTCAGGCGAAACCTCATCATTCTTTCCTCCAAAGAACACTCCATCTGCACCCTCTCTAAGACATATTTGTTAGTTCTCTTGGCTGTCCATGGGATGTCCAGTGCTCTTCTCCAACACCACAGTACAAAGGCATCAATTCTTTTTTGCTGTCATCCTTATTCATTACCCAGCTCTCAGATGCATAGCTAGCAATTGGAAAGACTATCACGAATCAGACGTACCTTTGTCTTCAAATGGATATCACTACTCCTCAATAATTTGGAAAGGTACCTAACTGTAGATTTTTCCCAATGCAATGTGTCTCATTTCCTGACTCCTGGTACCAAGGGTGTCAATTTTGGATCCAACTAAAATGAAGCTTGAAATATCGGTGAAAAAAATGTTGGTTGACCGTGATTTGCAACATTGTCATATTAAAATTAAGTTTTCACATCCATATTTTGTAGAACTCTTAACACAGAAATGTAGCCTGTTGATAAAACAGAATTATACAAAAATGGTATAGTTACAGGACAACATTGACTGCTCACATATACTTGGATTAGGGTGCACCTTCACATGACTTAAGATACCTAGGCCTGTGATAAAGCCTTATTTCAGTTTCTTATTAGTGTTATTATCATGATAATGAAACCAACTGGATGAAGTAACATTTTTAGGAAGATTGTATTTTTTTTGAGACATAGAGCCTTCATTATTTGGTGTTTTGGGATGTAGTTTTGTGTTATTTCCAACTCCTAATGCTCCCATACCCAGTTTCTATGAATATAAGAAACATCATGGGGGGAAAAGTCTTACATTTGAGTGGATCAATGATGACAGAAATAATTTTGAGAGGGAAAAAAATTTGTGATTGTTCTAAATATTAACTAGCATTGTAGATATTTATGTTTCATTTTCCAACTGCTATTAAGTACAAATAAGTAGTTTCAAAGTCTTGTTGGTGTGAATGGATAGTTGGTAAGAACTAAGTTTTGATGCTTATAGCATTTCGTATGTGCTTTTGTATAAAAAAATCTGTTTACCTCTTCATAAAGAAGGCTTGCTCTTCATACTTCAAGTTTGTTTAATGTGAGGCAAGTTGAAAGACAATACTCCCATTACTAGATGATGCTGTGGTTTTGTGTAATTAAAAATAGTTTGGGAAGGAAATAATGTTAAGCAAAAGTGGCATCTCTGATAATTTTATTATCACTGTAAACTTGATTAAAAATGTTAATCATAGCAATTCATAATTTCTGGTGTTTCTCTGTAACATCATTTTGGGGAAAATAACAGTAACTTGACATGTCAGATTTCATTTCAGAATAAAAGTTGGCATCTTTTACAAACCCAGCTTGCTTGCTTACAGATAAAAGAAAGAAATATTGAGAATTAATTCCTTTTAGAGGATTACTGTTTTCAGTTTTCATTTTAGTTATCTATACCTGCCTGTAAAAAAAATGAAAGGGGGCATTGAAATAGTTTGTAGAATGTGTTTTGCTTTCATTTCTTTACTTTTTCCACTTATAATGTTCATGTTATACCATGCAATCATTTATTTGTATGATTCTTTTAATTTTTTTAGATTTTCCTAGATTTAAAGCTTAAACAAAAAATCTATTTAAAACTGTAACCAAAGTTTGATGTTCTAGAAATAAGGAAAATTGTGAGATTAAACTTAGTATTTTCTTACTTATAGAAGCTTCAAAAAGGGCATTTTTTATATGTTATTTTTAACAAATTTTGGGTACAACCTTTAAAGTATTACTGTTTGGACCTAAACATGACCGAGATTAGTTTCTGCTTGCTACAAATTAAGCAAACATGACATGTTGAGAAAAAAATCAAGAAAACAACTAAAAATAAGGAATAAGCATTGACTGCAGAAGGCAATGCTGCTGAGTGAGTTTACATATAAGAAAAGTGAGACTATGGATCCTAAATACAATTATTTGAATGACATCCTGCCAAAATGTGCATTGTAATTCTTACACTTTACGGATGTAATTGTATCTGGGATCAGTATTATCTTTTCTGTGTTGATGAGCCTACATTAGTGTAAGATTTGCCTGAAGTCACTTAATGCTGATTATATAAAAGGAGTAAATTAAGTACAGAAATAGGATAGAAAACACGAGGAAGATCAACATCATCTCAACGTTAAGTTATTGCTGTGTACCATTGAGTCAGAGCTGACTCATAGATAACTCTCCAGTGGGTTTTCAGAGGCAGTTGATGGCATGAAAGGAGTTTGCCCTCCTTCTCCAGTAGAGAAGCTGGTGAATTTGAATTATGGGCCTTCAGGATTACAGTGCAGTTTTGGGGTTTTGTTTGTTTGTTTGTTTTTTACTCTGGTGCCCTAGTGGTTAAAAACTGCACTGCAATTTGGGAAGATGTCATTCAAATAATTTTATTTAGGATCCATAGTCTCACTTTTCTTATATGTAAACTCAGTCAGTATTGCCTGACTGAGTTTACATGACACAACCCTGCTTGCTGAAACTGAGGAGGACCTGAAGCGTTTGCTGCAGAGGGTCAAGGACTGCAGCCTCCGATATGGATTGAGGATCAATGTCAAGAAGACAAAGATTCTCACCACAGGACCAATTGGCAGCATCAAGATGGATGGTGAAGAGATTGAGACTGTTCACAGCTTTAGTTTGCTTGGCTCCACAGTCAATCTCTTGGCACCAGCAGCCAGGAAATTAAAAGACGTATTGCCATGGGAAGGTCTGCTGTTAGGGACCTCTCCAAAGTACTGAAGAGCAATGGTGTTTCTCTGGAGACTAAGGTACGTCTGATACAGATACAGGCCATGGTCTTTGCAATCACTTGTTATGCGTCAGAGAGTTGGACAATGACTAGGGAGGATAGAAGGAGAATTGACGCCTTTGAGCTGTGGTGCTGGAGAAGAGTATTGAGTGTATTATGGACTGCTAGGAGAACAAACAGATTCATCCTGGAGAGGGTTAAATCGGGCTTCTCCTTGAGGCAAGTATTCTGAGGCTTCATCTGAGATACTTTGGACATGTTGTAAGGAGGGATTGGTCCTTGGTCATGCTTGAGAAGGTGGAGGGAAGGTGCAGGAGGGGAAGGCCCTCTATGAGGTGGATTGATTCAGTGACTGGGGTAATCAGGATGGGTGTGTCAGAGACAGTGCACAGGACTGAGCAGAGTTTAGGGCTATTGTACATAGGGTTGCTAAGAGTCGCAAGCAACTCGATGGCACATAACAATAACAACAGGGCACCAGGACTAACTGGCAGTCAAGTACAAAATCCCACAACCCCTAAGGATGGCTGGCTAGAGAAGTTGGAAAGGATTTCTCCCCAAGAGATGATAAAGACTTCCTCTGGAGCTCCGCCTTGAATTCAGATGTTCAGTTTTAAGTTTTGATAGCCTTGTGGGTAGGCAGGATGAAACCACCAGTTGCTCTGGGGGAGAAAAAAAAATAATCTTTTCCCTTGCAATTCACAGTCTCTGAAAAACTTTTGGAAGATCAGCTATGAGTCTGCTGTGACAGAATGGCATATAACAACAATATTTTTTAATTGTGAAAACTCCCAAATATATGTTAATTAAAGCAAGTCATTTGTTATTTCTGTTACAGAAGCACTAAGAAATTAAAATGACTAGTCAATGTTGTTCTGGTTGTTATGTGCTGTCGAGTTGCTTGCGACTCATAGCGACCCTATGTACAATAGCTCTGAACCCTGCTCTATCCTGTGCCAACCTCACTGTCTCCCACATACCTATTGCCTTTATACCAGTCACTGAGTCAATCAATCTCCAAGAGTTTTCTTTCTTGCGCTCTCCCTCCACATTCCCAACCATGAGATCCCTCTCCAAGGACTGATTCCTCCTTGCAACATGTCCAAAGTATGTCAGACAAAGGTTTAGAATCCTTGCTTCCAAGGAGCAGCCTGGTTTCACCCTCTCTAGTAGAACCTGTTTGTTCTCCTAGCAGTCCATGGTATATTTAATACTCTTCTCCAGCACCACAGCTCAAAGGCTTCTCTATCATCCCCAGTCATAGTCCAGCTTTCTGATACATAGCACATAATTGCAAAGACCACTGCTTGAATCAGGAACACCTTAGTTTCTAGACTGACATTGTTGCTCTTCTGTACATTGACGAGGTCTCTGAAAGGAGACTTTCCCAATGCAATTCAGCTTTTGATTCCTTGGCTGCTGGTACCAAGAGTGTTGATTGTGGAGTCAAGCAAACTGAAGTTGTTAACAATCTCAATCTCTTCACCGTCTATCATGCCAGTCCGCCCAGTAGTGAGAATCTTTGTTTTCTTAATGTTGATCTGCAATCCCAATTGAAGGCTGCAGTCCTTTACCTTCTGCAGTAAGAGCGTCAGATCCTCCTCAGTTTTAGCATGCAAGGTTGTGTCATCTGTGTAACGTAGATTGTTGGTAAGTTTTCCTCCAATCTTGATGTATATTATTCTTCATACAGATCTGTTCTGCATATAGATTGAAAAGGTATTGAGATAGGACACATCCTTTGCATACACTCTTCCCGATTTTGAACAATGCAATGTTTCCTTGCTTTGTTCCAACTACTGCCTCCTATAAGTTTTATGTAAGCCTGATCAAGTGTTCTGGGATTCCCATTCTTCTTTGTTGATGTGCTGGTCCAGTCATTTTTGTATAATTTTCAGTAGAATCTTGATACATGTGATATTAATGATATTCTTCAATAACTTCCTCACTCTGTCAGCTCATTTTTCTTTGGAATAGAAACAAGTATGGTTCTCTTCTTGTTAATTGGTCAAGTAGTTGTCATCAATATTTCTCGGCACAACTTGGTGAGGACATCCAGGGCAGCGTCTATTTGTTGAAATATTTAAATTGGTATGCTGTCAATTCCTGGGACCTTTTTTTTTGCCAATTCATTCAGAGCATCTTGAACTACTTCCTTCATCACCACAAGTTCTTGCTCACGCATTGTTTTATGAAATCCTTCTGTGTCAGCCAATTCCTTTTGGTACAAGGACTGTATACTCCTTCCATCTTCTTTTAATGCTTCCTGGATAATTTAATGTTCTGCCCAAAGCATCCTTAAGTATTCCAACTCGAAGCTTGAATTTGATCTTCAATTCCTTTAACTTAAGAAATGCTTAGAGAATTTGGCCTTTTTAAATTTCTGAATCTGGCTCTTTGCACATTACATTAGAATACATTACTTTGTCTTCCCACGTTGCCCTTTGAAATCTTCAGATCCTTAATTTCTTAATTTCTTCTAGTATGCACCAAAAAAGAATACATTTTAGTACAGATTATATAATAGATGAGTATATACACAAGAGAAGTTTGACAATTGTTTTAATCACCATAAGAGAAAGCCTTCTTCCCTTTAAAAATGTTGTAGGGAAAAGCATTAGTTTTATGTTAGTATAGGGTATTTTCAAATATTAGTATCCATTAAGTGAAAGCTTAGTTTTTCATTATATTATCTATTGCAATATAATTATTGCAAAATATGGTCCTTACTGCTCAAGATAGTACAAAATGTTAATATCAAATTATTACAAGGCATTTAAGAAAAAATTAATTTAAGAAAGAAACAATTTTTCTACTACTATGGTCCTATGAAATGTTGGGGATTTTTTATTAATATTACTTTTAATTAATTCAAGTTCATTATAAATGATGAAGTGACCAGAAAAAAATGTAAAACCAGAAGAACACATCTTTATTCTTTAAAGTCCAAGATAAATCTCAATACCAAATTGATTAATGATTTTAAACTATATCACCCAAAATCCCCAAGCTATGGTCATGGAAGTTGACACACTGTTTTAAAATGTTGATGGGGTGGTATGCTTGTCTTAGAGATATAAGACTTATATATAAAAAGAGTGGGGAATGATAAGGTGGTATTAATAAGTTCAGAGTTCTCTATTTAGTATCAGTTATAAAACTATAGTTATTTTTCTTCAGTCTCAAAACTAGTTGCTTAGCCTGTCTCCTGTCATTAGTCATGTAGTTTGACCTGTTTGTTTACCAGAAGAGGAAATGCATCTATCCTAGATGCTGGTGAAGCTGGTTCTCCAGTCATATGTAAACTGTGTCTTAATCCACCCTTTTACCAGGAGGAGAACTGGAACCTTCCTGAATTACTGATACATAGATAGGAACTGTCCTTTTCAGATGTAGAAATCACCTTTTTTTTTTTTGCTAACAAAAGTGCATTGTTAAATGAGCTGGAGTTTCACCCTAGTATATAAGGACAGGACCACTCCCAGAAGGAGAGGCAGTCTTTGAGGCCAGGACCCACTGTCCTCCACAAATCTGTAATAAAGTACATTTATGGATATTGCATTACATTTGTCTTATTGGCGACTGACTATGGAAAGAACCCCTTGTGTTCAGTAACAATGTATTGAGAATCAAAGTTCAAGAAGAGCCAAAACAAATGTTGAAATCAAGTTCTGCCAATGCAAAATGCATTATAAAGTATAGTTTTTAAAATGGCATGATATATGTTTTATGGACAAGTAAATAGAACTATGGGAAAAGAAAAACCTCGGAAACAGCAATTTGAAAATTTGGAAGCTTGATATACAATCAAGCTATAGAATCAAATATTATTAGAAATGCATGGAATTCCTAATTAATTAGCTATAAATATAAAACAAATAAATCTTTGTAGCTTGCCCACAAAAAATGTTACAATGGAGTATGGGAAGCCAACCTTATACCAAATATTATATGAAAACCATTGTTCAGGAATTGAAGGAATTACAGATTTGTAAATTAGGATTTCTCTTGTGGCAGATCAGAGAAAATGAGCTGTTGGTTCCCTGCAGACAGGAGACAGCAAGGGGCCCCCTACAGAGGGAGTGTTACTTCCTGAGCTAGAGTTCACCCTGAGGCACCAAGGCAATCCTTAAGGGTATATCAAATTCTTGCATTTGTGAACCCCTCCCTCCTGAGTCAAAGGGAAGGTTTTCAATAGAAAGAGCTTGGCTTCATTTACAAGGAATTCCCTTTAAGATTTGCTTCCCCTGATTACCATTACATAAACAGAAAAAGATGACTTGGGGTCTTCAGTCAAGAACTGCTGACCCCCTGTTTTATGCTCTGATCTATCTCATTCCTGGCTGTATGTCTCTTTATTAATAATTATACAAACACTTTCCCCTCAGTCTGCAACAATGGAGGACAAAAATAAAAACATTTGAACTTTTTGAAGAAAACATGGAAACAATTTTTATGACATTTGAGTCAGAAACTAATTTTTTAACCAGACACAAAATCACATTCTCTAAAAGAATCCAAACCTAATGCTAACAAGTTAATTCTCACACATAATGGCCCTGCAGGAGACTGTGGAGCTGCTCCTAGAATAGCTAAGGCTGTAAATCTTTACAGAAGTGTACTGCCTCATGTTTCTCCTGCACAGCAGTTGGTGGATTGACATCAGCAACCTTTCCTTTAGCAGCTCAATACTTAATCTACTGTGCTACAAGAGTATCTTAATTTAAAGGAACAGGTACACAAATTTGACATTAATATTAAAAGTATTCATATAATAAAAGCAGAAAATAAAAAAGACAAATTAAGTGATGAGAGACAATCTTTGCTCTCCATTTAATTAAGTAGGGGTTACAGTATGTGAGAAAGTATGGAAGTCAAGAAAACATAAAAATAAACATACTTTGGACATGTTGTAAGGAGGGACCAGTCCTTGGAGAGGGACATCATGCTTGGTAGGGTGGAGTGACAGTGCAGGAGAGGAAGGCCCTCTATGAGGTGGATTGATTCAGTGACTGAGATAATCAGGATGGAAATGTCAGAGACCGTGCGATTGGCACAGGACAAAGCAGAGTTTAGGGCTGTTGTACATAGGGTCGCTATGAGTTGCAAGCGACTCGACGGCACATAACAACAACAAGAATTTGATTATGCCTGTAGCTGGCCAGCGCAGCTTGAATTTTGTCTTCTTCACCAGAGAGCAGAAGTACCTCGTACTAAATAGATTGATGGATGCTGTGAAGTTGGAGGCTGTGGTGGACATGTTTAAGTAGACTTTCCAGTTGATGACAAACTTAAAAAGAAAGTTTGGGAGCTACTTCTACCTACAATAACTGGACTTTTAAAACTCTATGAACAATTCAAAGAAGCATGTTAGACTTGGTACTAAAAGTAGGACCTCGAGAGTAGAAGATATTAAATTAGGAGGAACAGCTGTAAATATCCGTTAGTAATTGAAACATGAAAAGAATTAAGTATCAACGTAGGAAAATTGCAAGTTGTCAAAATGAAATGGAATATATAAAGATTGACATTTGAGGCATTAACAAGTTAACAAGTTGAGATGGACTCGCATTGACTAATTTGAATTAGACAATAATATAATCTATTATACTGGAAATGGAAAAAAAATTAGAGAAGAGAGATGATGTTTTCATAGTCAAAAAGATCATCTTGAAATCTACCCTGAAGCACAATGTTGTGATAGATAGGATAGCATCCATATGTGTATACAAAGAAGACTTGTTAATACAGCTGTTAATAAAGTGTACTCACCAACAGATAATTCAAAGAAGATGGAATTGAGGAATTCTACCAACTTTTGAAGTCTTCAATTGACCAAACATGCAGTCAAGGCAAACTGATAATAATTGGTGACTAAAATGCAAAAGTGGAAAGTGGAAAGATTGGTAGCTGGAAATTATGGTCTTGGGGAAGGAAATGAGGCTGGATATTAAATGATTGAGTTTTGTAAATTCAATGGTTTATGCACAGAAAACACTTTTTAAAGAAACACAAACTCCCTACATACACATAGATTCAGTGGATGAACTGCACAGGAATCAGATTTACTATGTCTTGGGAAAGAATTACCAGAGAAGCTGGTATCAGCAGTCAAAACCAGGCCAGAGGCTGACTGTGGAACAGATCATCAAATACTCATGTGTAAGTTCAAACTGAGGTTGAAGGAAATAAAAAAATAACCAACCCACAAAAACCAAAATATGACCTGAATCTATCCTCTATGAATGTATAAATCATCTTAAAAACAGGCCTGAGACATTGAATAGTAAGGATCAAAGAAAAGATGAATTGTGGAATCACATTAAAGATATTATTCAGGAAGAGAACAAAAAAAGGTTATAGAGGAAAAAGAAAAGACCAAAATGGATATCAAAATTTTATTAGAAAGTTAAGAAGCCAAAATAAAGGGAAGAAATGAAAAAGTAAGAGATGAACAGAAGATTTCAAAGGGCACCTAAAGAAAACAGAGTGAAATATAAAGAAATATTCAAAGAGCTAGAGTTGGAGAATAAAAAAGGAATAACTCCTCTAGCATTTCTCAAACTGAAATAACTGAAAAACAATTTTAAGTCATGAATTGCAATGTTTAAATGCTATGGGAAAATTTTTGAATGATCCAGGAAGCCTCAAAAGAAGGATGAGGGAATCCACAGAATCATTGTACAAAAATGAATTTGTTGGCAATGAAATATTTCAGGAAATATCAGATGGTAAAAACCAGTGGTGATGAAGGACTAAGTTAAGGCTGCATTGAAAACTTTGGCAAAGAATAAGGCTCCAGGAATTAATGGGATATCAACTAGTATGTTTCAAACAACAGATGCATCCCTTGACATGCACGCCAGACTGTGCCAGGAAATTTGGAAGACAGCTACCTGGCCAACTGACTGAAAGAGAACCATAATATGTTCCCATTCCCAAGAAAGGTTATCCAATAACTGGAAACTACCAAAGAATATTATTATTATTATTATTTGTAAAAACTATTGTTGAAGATCATCCAAAAATGATTAAAACAGTATATTGACAAAAGTTCAAGCAGAGTTTAGAAAAGGCCATGGCAACAGGGATATTATGGTTGATATCAGATGAATCTTGGCTGCAAGCAGAGAATACCAGAACAATATCTATTTGTATTTTATTGAATATGCAAAAGTATTCAACTGTGTGGGACATAAAAAAATATGGTTGACATTGAGAAAAATGAAAATTCCGGAACACTTAATTATGCTTATACAAAATCTATGACTAGACCCAAGAGTTGTCTGAAGAGAGCAAAGAAACAGTGTAGGCTTAAAGTCAGGAAAGGTGTACATCAGAGCTGTATCCTCTCTCCATATCTATTCAATATGTATGCTGAGCAGATCATCCCTAAAAGCAAGACTTTAAGAAGAAAAGTGTGGCATCAGGATTAAAGGAAGACTCATCAACAACCTGTGTTATATAAGTCACACACTTTTGCTTGCTGAAAGAGAAGAGGACCTGAAGCTCTTGCTGTAGAGAGTGGAAAAATGAAGCCTTCAATATCAATACACACCAAAATTAAGAAAACAAAGTTCCTCACTACTGGACCAGTAGGCAACATCCTGACAGATGTAGGAAAGATTGAAATTGTCAAAGATTTCATCTAGCTTATATCCCTGGTCAACACTCTCGGTACCAGTCAGGAGACCAGAAGATGTATAGCATTGAGAAAATCTAATGATAGGAATCGTTCCAATGTTCTGAAGAGCAGTAATATCATTCTAAAAACTAAGGTGTGGCTTATTCAATAGGCCACAGCTTGCCCAGCTACTTGCTATGTGACTGAGATGTGGACAATTAATAAGAATGATAGAAAAAGAATCAATGTGTTTGAGTTGTGGTGTTAGAGAAGATTATTGAGTACTCCATTGACTGTCAAAAGAACAAACAAGTATATACTGAGAAAGTACAACCAGAAAGTTCTTTGGAGACAAAGTTGAAGAAGTTTTGTCTCACATATTTTGGATATGTTGTTAGGAGACGTTATTCCTTGGAAAAGGATATCATTTTAGGAAAGGTAGAGTGTCAGAAAAGGAGAGAAAGACGGTTAATAAGATGGATTGATGCAGTGTCTGTGGCAATGGACTCAAACGTGTTGGGGATGATAAGGATGGTGCAGGATAGAACAGTGTTCAGATCCATTGTTCATGGGATCAATATATCAGAACAGAGACATATAGAATAGGAACTTGCACTTAACAGCAATAAATTGCTTAATTATTTACATGTTGTTTTAGACATATGCTATTGATTTCTTGTGTTATTTTAAGGAACACTGATAGTGCAGTAGGTTAAACATTAGGCTGTTATTTGAAATGTAGGTGATTCAATTCATCACATGCCAGATAAATAAGGCAGTTTTCCCCCCTGAAGATTTATAGTTGCTATTTTTGATGCCATTTTTGTAGTCACTGTGTCAATACATGCCTAGAGGCTATTCCTCTTTCTTTCTCACTTTCTGCTTGACTGAGAATGATGCTCTTCTCCAGAAACTGACCCCTCCTGATAAAGTGTCCAAAGTCCATGAGATGATTTTACATTTCTAAGGCCTTCACATTTTCCAATTCAGATTTATTTGTTCTTTTGGCAGGCTATTGTCTATTCATTACTATTTGCCAATACCATAATTAAAAGGTGTCAGTTCTTTTTTAGTCTGCCTTATTTGTTGTCTAGGTTTTGCAAAGTATGTGCATTTTTTTTAAGAATTTAAGAGGTGCATAGCAAAGTGTAATGGGGTGGGTGGGGTGAGGGAGGAAATTGTGCAACAATGAACCTTTTAAACAGAAAAGCAAACTGGGAGTGTTAGGGAGAAAAATGTGCAACAATGAATTAATGGAAATCCAAGTTTTATGTAAACTTTTGTTAAAATATCCATTCAAAAAGGGGAGAAGACAAAGACATAGGGAAGATTCTCTAAAGAGGAGGATAGTGATCATAGATTATTAAAAAGGGTCAGGGCGGGGTGGTCTTCTGAAAATCGTTGTGATTCTCCAAAAGAATCAATGTGTAAGGCAAAACAATTGCCACTATTCTAGTTACTAAACTAAACAAAACAAAACCCATATATCTTATTGGGATCAAGTTAGAAGGACTGTTGTTGTTGTTACGTGCCGTCGAGTCGCTTGCGACTCATAGTGACCCTATGTACAACAGCCTTAAACTCTGCTCTGTTCTGTGCCAATCACACCGTCTCTGATACACCCATCCCGATTACCCTGGTCACTGAATCAATCTACCTCATAGAGGGCCTTCCTCTCCTGTGTTGTCCCTCTACCCTGACAAGCATGATGTCCTTCTCCAAGGACTGGTCCCTCCTTACAACATGTCCAAAGTATGTTAGACGGAGCCTCAGAATCCTTGCCTCCAAGGAGCAGCCCAGCCTGGTTCAACCATCTCCAGGATGAATCTGCTTGTTTTCCTAGTAGTCCATGGTACACATTCAATACTCTTCTCCAGAACCACAGCTCAAAGGCATCAATTCTTCTTCTATTGTCCTTAGTCATTGTCCAACTCTCTGATGCATAGCAAGTGATAGCAAAGACCATGGCCTGTATCAGACCCACCTTAGTCTCCAGAGAGACACCATTGCTCTTCAGTTCTTTGGAGAGGTCCGTAACAGCAGACTTTTCCATGGCAATGCGCCTTTTAATTTCCTGGCTACTGGTGCCAAGAGTGTTGACTGTGGAGCCAAGCAACATAGAAGGACTAGTCTATATTAAATATGTCAACTCAACATAGAAGGGCTAGTCTATATTAAATATGTCAAATACAGTCAGAAATACAGAGTCTGGAGAGGATAAAATTGATGAATGGGACCTCCTAGAGATTAAATCCTTCTGTGCATCAAAAAAATTTTCCAACAAAGTGAAGAGAAAACTTACTGACTGGGAAAAAACATGGCAGTACTATTTCAGAAAAGGGTCTCATATAAGGGTTTACAAAATTCTACAGAACCTCCACAAAAAACAAAACAAAACAAAAACCTGATAACACAATGACAAAATGGGCAAAAGACATGGAAAGAATTTTCATAAAGAAGGATACTAGGATGGGTAGCAGACACATGAATAAATGCTCAAAATTACTGGCACTAAGAGAGATGCAAATAAAAACCACTATGAGATACCATCTCACGCCAGTAGTAGTGGTAATGTTTAGCAGGGCAGCAAGCAATAAATATTGGAGAGGATGTGGCAAGATAGGAAATCTTCTGCACTGTTGGTGGGGTTGTAAAATGAGACAACTATTCTGGAAGCGAATTTGGGGTTTACTCAGAAAGCTGAACATAGAAATTCCTTATAACCCAGCTATTTCACTGCTTGGAATATGCCCCAAGAAAATTAGAACTGAGGCACAAAGAAAGATTTGTACACCAGTGTTCATAGCAGTGTTATTCACCATCACAAGTACATAGAAATAGCTCAAGTATCCAGCCACAATCAAATGGATTGAGAAATTGTGGTATATTCACACAATGGAATACTATACAGCATGTAAAAGCAATGTTTTTTAAAATCACCACTTCACTTGGGAGAGACTGGAGAGCACTATGCTACGTGAACTAACTTGGTCCATAAGGACAAATACTAAATAAGACCATTTTTGAAAAAATAAAAAGATAACCAGTAAAATGTGTATCCAACAGGTGGAGTAGAGTAGGAGCAGAGGGGTGCAGATGGGCAGGAGGTAATCATAGGGTTGCACAATTTGATGGGTAGAGGGAGAGATGGGTTAAGAAAATGGAAAATATTCTGTGTGAAAAATTATGTATACAAACTTTGTAAGTAAGCCAGTATAAAATAATTAAAAAAAAAAAAAACCAGAACCCACATTCCTCATCACTTTCCTCCATTCTTTGGTGCTGCATCTTTAGTTTATTTGAAGACTGCTTATAGTTAACAGATGAAAAGGGAATTCCAAAGATCAGAGTACAAATACAAGGATATGCTAACTATGATGATGTGTTGTGGGGTTTATTTTGTACAGAAATGGATATGCCAAAAAATCATGTGATGATGGGCCCCTGAGATTTATGTTGTCAATGAGAAAAAAATTAATGTAAGGTTATAACCTTAGTCTGAAATGAAAAGGAATGTATCATACAGCATGTATGAAATATTTCATTTAGTACCCTACTTGTCCCTTCCCATGTATTCTATTGGCTAGGGAGCACTAGTGGCTTTGTGGTAAAAAGTTGAGCTGCCAAACCAAATCCAGCAGAAAAGAGATTACCAGTTACTCTGTAGTAGGAAGATGAACACCTCTTCCCATGCAATTTTCAGCCTCTGAAACCTCACTGGATGATTAGTAAGGATTCAGTTCCAACTTGAAGACACATAGCAATAACAAACAATCTAGCTGCTTGATAATCTATGGATCTTTATTTTGGACTATTGGAATCCCTGCTTTTTTGTAGTTTAGGCAGATTTTTTTTTTTAAATATTAAAGCTAAGTGATTACTTAGCTTTCTGAGTAATCCATTTCTGAAAGAGATATATAATATAATGAATATTCTTAAATTGTTCAGAAAAAATTTAAAAAGTAAATCTCTCAAGTATTCATTAGTATAAGAACATAAATTTTATTCTTAAAATCTAGTCAATTCTATGAAGTATTTAATAGAAACTATATTTACATATATTACCATTGCATCTCAACCTCAAGAAACTGTCTCATCACTGGATGGACATAAAGATAGAGAAAAGATTGAAACTGTCAATGATTTAATATTATTTAGATCAAAAATCAATGCACTTTGTACTAGAAGGAAATCAGAAGACGTGATGCACTGGGAAAATCTGCAATTAGGGACACTGTCAAATTACTGAGGATAATGATACCAGTATGAGGAGTAAGGTGCACTTGATTCAGGCCATGGTCTTTTCAATCACTTGCTATCTGCTGAGAGCTGGATAATGAATAATGATGATGGAAGAAGAACTGATGCCTTTTCATTGTGCTGTTGGAGTAGAGTACCAAACATCTCATGGGTTACCAAAAGTATAATTATGTCTTGGAGAAGGTTCAGTCAGAATTCTCCTTTGAGGTAAAAATGATGAAGGTTCATGTCATATACTTTGCACATGTTGCTAAGAGTTATTCCTTGGAGAAGGACATCATGCTTAGGAGGGGTGGTGGAAGAAAGGAAGACTTTTGACAAAATGGATTAACAAAGTGACTACAGCAATGGGCCTGAGTGTGCCAGAGATTATGATGGTGGTAGAATAGGACAGGGTTCATGCTTGTGCTCATCGGGATTGCTATAAGTCACACTTGACTTGACAGCGCCTTACAACAACATGTGATTAATTAAAAGTGGTCAAAGCTATTGCATTTCATCTCACAAATACCTAGAATTTTTAAGGTCATGCACTAAATTTCATTTTTCATGACTTCTAGTTTCCAGCATTCATGCTTTATACTTTCCATGTTTCAATTATTAAAGAATATTGTTGATATTTTTCCTCTAATACTTTATCCATCCTGTTCCTTCACTGTTCATAGGGTTTTCAGAGGCCTAGTATTTAAGACAGGAGTGACATCCACTTCCTAAATAACATGCCTCCAGAAAGCCTATGAACTTTGGTAAATGTTGATAGTTACAGAGGGACTTCAAGCCTTTTGTTCATAGGGCCGCTGTGAGTCATGCTTGACTAAAAGGCAATCAACAACAGCAACAAGTATTTAAGAAACGGATGGCCAATTCTGCTTCCTAGTCTACCTTAATCTTGGACCTCTACTAAAATCTGTCCATTAGATTGTGGCATTTGACACACTAGTAGCATAGCTTTCAGCATTGCAGCAATTCATGAGCTACCTCGGTTCAGCAAACTGACAGACAAATGCTGTACTAATTAAAACCATGAATTCCACGGCAAATGAAACAAACAGACAATTAGTGTTGTACCTCTAATAGCAAACCACATCCAAATATTATGTTACCAGATCAAGTTGAAGCTTGCACAGATGTGGCAGGAGCTTCAACTAACATTGACGGCCTGCATGCTGGGGCAACATACCAGATGTGGATATTTTTATGATCACATGGAAGTCTCTGCTAAATCTTTGATGCTAGTGCTTCACACAAGGCCTAAGCGCCAAAGGACATTGAATAAAAAGGCCCAACTTCCAGGTCAAAAATCTTTTAAACAAAAAGCTCCAGCCAGACAATATAATGTGTTGCATGAATAAAAATAAAAAAAGCTCCAGCCGCTAATGAATTATTGATCAATAAAACCCACCTTATGGGTAACAACAGACCAACATCCTTGGATGCATGGATGATGAAGCTTTACCTCATATACTTCAGACATTTTGCTAGAAGGGACTGTTCTTTGGAGAGGGACACAATGTTCTGAAAGGTAAAGGGTCAGCGAAGGAAAGGAAGTCATCCTTGACCAGGTAGATTGACACAGTCTCTGCCACAATGGGCTCTAGTGTGTCAGGAAGGGTGAGGGGTGGTACAGGACAGAACAGGTTGAAATCTGAACTCTAGGGTCACTATGGGTAGTATTCGACTCGACAGCACCTAACAACAGACAGCACATCACAGCAAGCACATTTTAATAGATGGAGAAAAGACTAAAGTTGTCAATGATTTCATATTACTCGGATCCACAACCAACACCTTCGGTCCCAGCAGTCAAAAGATCAGGAAACTTGTTGCAGTAGGAAAGCCTGTAGTCAGGTACCTCTTCAAATTATTGAGGAACAATGATATCAGTGCAAGGATAAAGGTGTGCCTTATTCAGCCCATATTCTCTTTAGCCACTTGCTATGCATCTGAGATCTGTACAACAAATAATGACAGAAGAAGAACTGGTGCCTTTGAGCTGTGGCGTTGGAGGTCACTGAATATTCCATGGATTGCAAATAAAAAAAAAATAAACACCACCAAAAAAAAACCCCCCAAAACAAAAACCACCAATAACAACAAAAGAAACAAATATGTAGTGGAGAAAGGGCAGCCAGAGTGCTTCTTAGTGACAAAGATGAGAAAGCTTTATCTCACACACTTTAATCATGTTGCTAGGAGAGGATATTTCTTGGAGAGGGACATCACACTAAGAAAGGTGAAGGGTCAGCAAAAAAGAGGAAGACCCTCAACAAGATGGATTGACACAGTGACTGCAGCAATGGACTCAAGGGTGTCAGAAACTGTGAAGATAGCACAGGATAGGACAGGATTCAGATCCTGCTGTTCATAGGATTGCTATGAGTCACACTCAACTGGACATGACCTAACAACAACATTTATACTGTATGAACCATTTAAATGTTCTAACACACAACATACAACTTTAAGTTGTGTATGTGTATTAACTATATAAAATAAGAATTCAAATGATACATACTGATTGTAATAGCATTATTGTTACTTTTAAAAATTTTTTAATAGGGAGCTCTGGTGGCCTAGAGGCAAGAAGTTGCACTGCAATCCTGTTGACTGAACAAGAATATATGATCTATTTTTCTCTTGTCAAGTTGCTGCTGGATTCACAATTCCAGAGAGGCTTTGCTAACCTCTTTGGGTTAGCAGCACAACTCACGAGAGACAATGTCTAGAGCTTTCCATTTTATCTGTAATGTTAAAAAAAAAACAATAAAATTAATACTCTCCTCTTTTAAAAGTTATTTATTTAGATAATTTACTTGTTGTAAATAGGAATACATGGGTTTCTTAACATTTAAGTTCTGTCCCAAGAGTGACTTTCCAGAAGTTTTCAAAAGAAATTCCTGGATGACTCCGTTCTAAGGATATTCACCGGAAGGTTTAAGACAGAGCAAGAGGAGGGCACCTTTATATTTTGGGTCATAGTTATAGAAAGTATTCTTTAATTGCAAGTGACCAAAATAGTATTTGTTCTAAACTAGAAAGAGAAAGAGGTAGCTTATCTTTGGGACATCTGTAACAAGGTCACAGACAGTTAGGATTCTGCCTCTGCATGGAGACTTTATTTTGTCCTTAAGTGTCTGAGCAAAAGGAAAATAGCTTTCTGTTACTCTTGGTTAATTTCTTTTTAGCTGCCCAATTAGGATGAACTAGGCACTTCCTTAGCAAGCAACTATAATTTAAAACATTCCTAGGGAACAACCAGAATGTGGCCTCCTTGGATAACTTATCCTAAGTAAGCCATTCTGTCCAGAGGGTGCTGTTCTGACTGGTTAATTGTCTGTGTGGCCAGAAAGTAGAGTCTCTCACCAGATGAAAAGGCAAACTGGATAATCAGAACAAAGATCCAAATATCACAGAGTTCAGGAATCAAGGGTTACATAAGAAAGGAAAAGAAAAATAGCACCAACAACTCAAACTTTTATGTCCCTGGGGTATGAGATCCCAGGAACTTCAGCTCACCATGGAACACCACTGCAAAGACTTATAGGAACACTATTATTTCTTGCAATTCCCATATTCTTTTAAAAATACGCTATCACACCTATCAAATCACAGCTCCAGTGAGATTGCAACATGTCATGGGACTAAAGTTAATTTCCTTGTTGATGTGACTGCAGGAGAGTAATGAAAAATCTGAGCCAGTCCTCATCTATTTTTCTCATTTTTTATCTCCTCGCATATCGGCTCATTAGGAAAAAAGTTGCAAACTTCAATGCTGCTTAGTAACCAAGGATCATTCAGTTATGTTTTATAAATAAAAGAACGTCATCAAATGAAAATAATTATATATAGAGAGAGAAAAGATTAAGATGAGAAAGAGTTTAGCGGCTTCTCCATAGATTCTAAGTAATTATCTTAACCTCTTAACACTCAAGAATCTACCAAACTGCTAAATGTTCTACCATCCTTTCTCAGGGTAGAAAAATGTGGCTCTTTGTTAGGGAGGAAGCAATCTCTTCAAGTAAGGAAAAATAAGGACACTGAAACTATTTTTACTAGTGATGTGACAAACAAATCAAGCAGTTATATGCTAATTTAGGCTATCATCTTTAATTAGGCTTTTCAAATCTGAGTTCTGCTGTCTTCTGTCTTTGGAAGGGGGCATTCATGATCAAAGAGGTACCATCCTTAAATAATTTAAATAGACATCCATTTTAATTAAAGCAAATACTAAATATTGGATATGAATATGGCTTCTTTTTTACTTTTGGATTTGGCTGATGCCACTTAATGAGTAAGTCCTTCTACAGAAGGAAACAGCATCTGGCATAGTCCCTCTGCAAGGCTCAAATCAAACTCAAGCTCAGCTGGAGGCCTTCTGTGATCCCCACAGCTCCCAGGGACATAGCAGGTGGTGAGGGAGCTCCTTCTAGAGCCTCCGGTGGATCACTGTACAGGTTTTAACAGCTACCGGAGGACAAACCAATCTGTTTCCTCTGTTCTGAAAAGGGACTGATGCCTTCCCTGACCCCAGACTAAAGTGGTTTGGAATGCAGCAAAGCAGTTGGTAAATTATTTAGCATATCCATAAATTTCCTGCAAAAGTCCCTTCTGAAAAGATGAAGGGGTCAAACTATTCAGAGACCTGAATGTGGCTTTCACCTACAACATCAGCAGCAAGACACCTGCCATGTCCTCTCCTTTCCTGTCCTTCTGAGATGAATGAGTAAGCTGATAAGTGAAAAATCTAGCACAGAAATGTTGCACTGAAAGATTTTAACTGGCCCAGGAATTTGAAGTAGATCCTCACTTTCTACTTCATGATATCATTCTTTCCCCTTTTAGTTATCTGGTAGTATGCATTAAATTTGTTCCCCCCAAACACATGTATATAATAATTTAATGTGGAAGCTATGTAATGGATCCCTTTGGTCTGTAAAAGCAATGCTTAACTGTAGAATATTAAGTGAAATAGTCATAGAAAGATTAAAGGTGAAATGAAACACTAACAAATTCTGTTTCAGACCAAATTGAATGTTAAAGAAAATTCCCCTAATATGTCTGTAATACTTTTCACCTCATTAGCAACAAAAAGGAAGCAAAGTGAGCCAAAGAGAACATAGACCCTTAGTATTAAGAAAAAATATTCACCAGAAGTCATGTGTTCTTTTTGACTGAAACTTCTTGGGAAGGCCAGAACAGATGGAGATATCCAGAGGATGTGGAGCCAACAGATGTAGACGGAAAAAGAACTTTCTTCCATGAGTAACAGAGAGAGGACCATTCCTTAGTGCTATTATCCTAAACTTGATGTCTAGGCTCAAACTCTAAGGGAAAAAAATTCAATTGTTAAAGCTTTTATATTCATTGTATCTCTGGTATAGGTGCATTGA
Source organism: Elephantulus edwardii (assembly GCF_000299155.1). Classification (NCBI taxonomy): domain Eukaryota; kingdom Metazoa; phylum Chordata; class Mammalia; order Macroscelidea; family Macroscelididae; genus Elephantulus; species Elephantulus edwardii. The sequence continues at coordinate 17,305,422 of NW_006399800.1, read as the reverse complement.
AAAACTAAGGCACTCATGAAAGTAATTTCTTTTTAAAAATTCATTCATTGTTGCACATTTTCTTCTTTCTCCCTCCCTGCCACATCCCTCACTCTACTTCGCAATGCATCTCTTATTCGAGATTGTTGTCATACCTATATGATAGTTAATCACATATTTCCTTTTTCTGAAATACTTTTTAAGACTTAGTTGAAATTTTATAAAGAACTTATATTTCAATTCACTCGTTGTTGCACATTTTCCTCCCTGCCCCCCGCTCTCCTCAGTTCACTTTTTCCTCTGGAAAAAAAGTTCTTTCATTGTTATACAGTCCCCCCACCCTCCCTCCCATGACCACTTTACTATGCAACTTTTATTCTGGACTCTTGTCATGT
>NW_006399800.1:17294626-17299893 GCF_000299155.1 Elephantulus edwardii | reverse complement strand
TATAAGTAGGTTGTGATTTTCTAATTTTTGTCCATTTCCTCTAGATTTTCTTATTGGTTTGATTATAGTTTTTCGTAATATTCCACTGTTAGCCTTTGTATTTTAGTTGGTTCTTTTGTGATGTTGTCCATTTCATTTCCTATTCAAATTATTTTGTTTCTTCCTTTTTTAGTTTTGCTAGTAATTTGACAATTTTATTGACCTTTTCAAAGAACCAATTCCTAGTTTTGTTAATGGTTTCAATTGTTTTTCCTTTTTCTATTTCATTTATTTTTGCTTTAACTTTTATAATTTCAGTTTTTATAGAGGGTGTCAGATTTTCTTGCTGTTCTTCTTTAACTTGTTGGAGATGTTGGGTCGGAGAGCCGATGGGTCCCCCTAATCCCACTGCCTTTTGATGTATTTGCTTATTGCTGTAAATTGATCTCTAATTACTGCTTTTGCTGTTTCCTAGAGTCTTTGGTGTTATTTTCATTGTAATTTGTTTCAATAAACTTATTAATTTCATTTCTTCTAGTAGCCACTCATGTTCATTCAAGGTGTTGTTCAGCTTCCAAATGTATGGATTTTTTTTCTCCTTTATTCTCTTGTTATTAATTTCTAATTTTGTAGCATTGTGATCTGAGAAGATGCTTTGTATTATTTCTATGTTTTTTAATTTAGTGATGCTTGCCCTGTGTCCTAAAACATGATGTATTCTGGACAACATTCCATGCACATTGAAGAGGAAGGTATACTGTACTTTTTGGAGGGTGCATTAGCTAATAAATATCAAAGAGATCAAGTTTGTGTACTATGTGGTTTATTTCTTCAGCATCTTTGTTTAGTTTCTTTCTCAAAGTTGTATCTTTTCCTAAAAGTAGTGTATTGAATTCTCCAACTATTATAGTAGTGTTGTTTATTTCCTTTTTCAATTTTTTTCAGTTTTTTAAATATATTTTACATGTCTTTTATTTGGTGCATAAATTATTTATTATTTATATGTCTTCTTATTCTATTGACCCCTTAATCATTATGTAGTGACCTTCCTTGTCCTTTATGATTGTTTTTGCCTTGAAATCTATTTTGTCAGAAATTATTATTGCCACTCCTGTTTTTTTCTGGTTGCCATTTACTTGGCATATTTTCCCCCTACCTTTTTATTTTTAGTCATTCTTTATCTTCATTTTTCAGGTGTGTCTCCTGTAGACAGCATGTTGATCTATTTTGGTTTTTTATCAAATCTGTTACTCTTTCTTTTCAGTGGTGCATTTAAACCATTTACATTCATTGTGATCATTGAAAGGCAAGGCTTCATTGCTCTCATTTTGTTGTGTTATTTTTCGGTGTTGTTGCTAGTTATTTTGGTCCATCCTGCTTTCTGCAGCACCTTTGTAAGAAGGATGTCCAAGTCTTTTCTTGGAGGGTAGGCTTTTGAAGCTCAATCTCATTTATGCTGGGCAAGTGGCCAGGGGAGATCAGACCTTGGAGAAGAACATCATGTTAAGAAGGGTGGACAGACAGCACAGGAGAGGGAGACCCAGGATCAGATAGTTTGATACAGTAACTGGGGCAATGGGAGTTGGTGTGTTGCAATTAGAGAGACTGGCTCTGGACAGGGAAAGTTCAGAGCTGCTGTACATAGGGTTGCTATACATTGCAGACAACTTAAAAGGCACATAAAAACAATAACGTACTATGGCATGTATGGAAGCAAGAGTGGCATCCACTTCCTAACTGTATGAACTTTGATAAATATGAACTCCAGAAACTCTAAGAACTTTGATAAATATCAATAGTTGTAGAGGGGCTTCAGACTTTTTGTTCCTTGGGTTGCTATGAGTCATGCTTTACTCAAAGGTAGTCAACGACAACAACAACATTCTTCATTATGCCTGGAAAGTTTTCTTCCAATAATTCTTCCACAGATTTTTTTTTTGGTGTCTTTAGTTGCTTCTTCTTATTCTGGGATTTCAATTATGTTCATTTTCTTTCTTTTGATAGTGTCCCACATTATCTTTAGGTTTTCTTCTTTTTCCTTTCTTTTTTATTCTGCTTTTTTGTTCTAGCAGATCAGTGATAACAATTTTATCTTCTATTTCACTGGTTCTGTGTTCCATCTGTTCACACCTTTTCATGTGTGCCTCCATCATTTTGACAACATTTGAAACATTGGTCCTCATATTTTGGACTGTGGTTTCTTGTTTTCCCAGAGCCTCTAATGCCTTACTTGTTTTATCTGCACTGTTTTGAATTGGTTTTTTTTTAAACTACTCCTGGTGTTTGCTTGCAGTATCCTGTAATTCTTTTCATTTGTCTTCCATCCATTGAAAATATTCAATCACTGTTCATTTAAATTCTATGTCCAAAAATTTCATCAGACTTTCTGGCTTCAGGAAATCCAGTGACAGTGTGACACTTTTGGAGGGTGACATCTTGCTTTAGGCTTGTGTAGGTGGTATAGTAGCCTGCTTCCTATGTGGTATTGTTGTGGTAGTTTTTCATGTCTTAGGTGATAGCAGGTTCTTGATCTGAAATCACTGCTCCAAAAGAGGGTAGGGAAATTACCCTGCCTGGTTTTCTCTCTGCCTTCTGATCCAAGGGAAGATATGCTTCCGTTTAAGAGAAAAAAAGGCCTGTTGAAGCAGCCTCCTTTGTCAGACAACTGCTGCAGCTAGCGTAGCCCAAGGTACTCTGGGCTAAAGGCAGTTGATGGACTGGGTATAAGAAGATGCAAAGCAGAGCATGGAAACATGTTTGGAAAATCAGGAAGCCTTAGTTTTCCCTTCCAGAATGAGCTCCAGTTGTCTCCCTCACTTGTGATTGAGCTTAAGGGGTTCCACATGATCCAATCAAATAGCAGTAACCCCTCTACCCTCCAAAGTAGCTCACTCAAGTTCCAGCACCACTCCTGGTGTGCATCTGTTTCTGGCATGGGCAGGCAGCATTCTATATATATATATATATTTTGGACCATTCTTCTCATCTGTTATAATGCAGTGTTCATTATCTAACTCTCCATGTCAGTCTTATATTCATGTAACTCTTGAATATAGGAAAGTAATAAGTTGTCAAAAATTTGAATGCATGAAGATCAACATAATAAGCATTAGTGAGAAGAGATTGACTGGCAATGGCCACTTAGAATTAGACGATTACATGTTTTACTATTCCAGAAATGAGAAACTGAGTAAGATTGGCATTGTATTCACAGATAAAAAGACAATTTCAGATTTTATTTTGAAGTAGAATATTTGAGTGATAGGACCCTACCCATAAGCACTGGAAGACCTATTAATATGACTATTGTTCAAACACATGCACCGACAGCTAAAGCCACAGATGAAGAAATTGAGAATTTTTACCAAAATTTGCAGTTCTAAATTGAACAAAACCATAACCAAGATGCAACAATAATAACTGCTGACTGGAATGCCAAATTTGGATATGAAAAAGAGGGAATGATATTCAGAAAGTAAGGATTTAGTGGCAGAAATTAGGATAAAAATTGAATGATTGAATTTTGTACATTCAATGACTTATCATTGCAATTACTTTAAAAACAAACAAATTACGATTTCATACATGGACATTACCTGATGGCTATACAGAAATCAGATTGACTACATCTGTAGAAGGAATTGTTTGAAAAATTCAGTATCAGCAGTTAAAAACAGGCCATGTTCTGAGTGTGAAACAGAGCACAAATTACTCCTGTACAAGTTAAAACTGATACTGAAGGATATGAAACAAGTCCGTAAAACCCAAAGTATGACCTTAAGTATATCCCATTTGAATTTAAAAACTGTCTTAAGAACAGATTTGAAATGTATCAGACTTGCTTCCATAGTGGTTGAACCATTTTACACTCCCACCAACAATGAGTAAGGGTTTTAATTTCTCTACAACATTGGTCTGGTGCTTTCTCAAAAAGTTGTAAATAAAAATAGCAATTGAGCCAGCAATACCACTACTGGGAACATACCCTAAAGAAGACAGAGCCATGACTCAAACATGTATGCACACCTATGTTTATGGTTGCATTATTCACAAAAGCAAAGAGATGCAAGCAACCAAAGTGTTCAATTGAATAGACAGAAAAACTATGGTACCGTCATTCACATGGTGGAATACTATACTGCAGCGAAAACAATTAACTAGTAAAACACAAGAGTGAGCCTAGAGGACCTTAAGCTGAGTGAAATATCTCAGTCAAGAAAGGACAAATACCATATAATACCACTGTTATAAAATAGGACTGACATGTTGAGAGAATACAAAAAGAGTGGGTAGATAATGAACCCTGCATTGGAACAAAAGAGAAGAAGAATAATCTGACAGGAATTTATGAATATGTATTATATGTATAACAATCTGTAACAAGAGGTGCATTGCAAAGTGGACTGGGGGATGGGGTAGGGAAAGGGAGTGTATAAAATGTGAAATAATGAATGAATTAAAACTGAAAAAAGCCTGAACATGTATGAGGCATTGACAGAGACCAAGATGGCAAGATCTGTGGTTCACAGGCTCACTAGGCTTCTTATTCTACTTCAAGGCACCTAACAACAACTCCATAAAAGGAAGATCTAGTAGAAAAGATTTAGAGACCATGTAAATAGTTTTATAGAAGGACGAGAGAGAGAGAGAGACAGAGACGAGAAGTTATTGTTAAGATCATGACTGTAAAAAGGAAAAGAAACACTGATGGCCTAAAAGAAAGGAGTGGTGCTGAAACCTAGAAACATGTGGTTCAAATCCACCAGTTGCTTCACAAGAGTTGTTGCTGTTGTCATGTGCCATCGAGTCACTTGCAACTCATAGCAACCCTGTGTACAACAGCCCTAAACCCTGCTCTATCCTGTGCCAATAGCACTGCCTCTGATACACCCATCCCGATTACCCAAGTCACTGAATCAATCCATCTTATAGAGGGTCTTCCCCTCCTTCGCCGTCCCTTCACCCTCCCAAGCATGATGTCCCTCTCCAAGGACCTGTCCCTCTTTAAAACATGTCCAAAATATGTCAGATGAAGCCTCAGAATCCTTGCCTCCAAGGAGCATCCTGGTTTAACACTCTCAAGGCTGAATCTGCTTGTTTTCTTGGCAGTCCATGGTACATTCAATACTCGTCTCCAGCACCACAGCTCAAAGGCTTCAATTCTCCTTATATCCTCCCTAGTCATTGTCCAACTCTGTGATGCATAACAAGTGATTGCAAAGACCGTAGCCTGTATCAGACACATCTTAGTCTCCAGAGTGACACTATTGCTCTTCAGTACCCTGGAG
>NW_006399800.1:17287980-17290400 GCF_000299155.1 Elephantulus edwardii | reverse complement strand
TCTTAACCACCACAGCAGTGTAGTAGTATTTGAAATCAGGGAGAGAGATGTCTCCTACCTTTTTTCTATTTTTAAGAAGTGTTTTGCTTATTCAGGGCTTCTTTCCATTCCAAATGAAACTGGAGATTACCTTTTCCATCTCCTTGAAGAATGGGATTGGTATTTGTATTGGGATTAGATTGAACGTGTAAATTACCTTTGGCAGTATTGCTATTGTCACAATATTAAGTCTTCCTATCCATGAGCAAGGGATATTCTTCCACTTCTCCAGGTCTCTTTTGTTTCTTGTAATAATGTTTTGTAATTTTCTTTGAATAGATCCTTTGTGCTTCTGGTAAAATTTACTCCATATGTATTTAATCTTGTGATTAGCTATTGTGAAGGGTGTTGTTTTTCTTAGCTCCACCTCTGCATTCTCTTTGTCACTGTAGAGAAATCCAACTGATTTTTGTATGTGGATCTTGTATCCTGCTACTTTGCTGAATTGGTCAACCATGTCCAATAGTTTTCTTGCTGAGCCTTTAGGGTTTTCTAAGTATACTATCATATCATCTGCATAGAGAGATAATTTTACCTCCTCTTTGCCAATTTGGATTTCTCTTATTTCCTTTTCTTGTCTTACTGATACCATCAAGACTTCCAATACAATATTGAATAGGAGAGGTTATAATGGGCATCCTTGCCTAGTTCTTGTTCTTAAAAGGAATGAATGCCTTTAGCCTCTCTCCATTGAGAATAATGTTGGCTCTTGGGTTTATGTATATACTATTTACTACGTTGAAGAAATTCCCCTCTAATCCTATTTTGTTAACTGTTTTAATGCGGAAAGGGTGTTGGATTTAGTCAAAGGCCTTTTCTGCATCAATTGATAGGATCATGTGGTTCTGGTTCTTTGCTTTGTTAATGTGATGAATTACATTGATTGTTTTTCTTATGTTGAACCAACCTTGCATCCCTGTTATGAATCCCACTTGGTCATGGTGAATTATTTTTTTTTATGTATCGTTGGATTCTATTGGTCAGGATTTTATTCAGGACTTTTGCATCTATGTTCAGAAGAGATATTGGCCTATAGTTTTCTATTTTGGTGGTATCTTTACCTGGTTCTGGTATCAAGGATATATTTGCTTCATAGAATGAATCTGGGAGAATCCCATCTTTTTATATTTTCTGAAATAGCTTATGTAGGATTGGTAACAGTTCTTCTGTGAATGTTTGATAAAATTCACTTGTAAAGCCGTCTGCTCCAGGACTTTTTTTGGCTGGAAGTTGTTTTATTACCTTTTCAATAACTTCTATAATAACGGGCTGTTCAGATGTTCAATTTCGGTTGGTGTCAGTTTAGGTAGGTTGTGCATTTCTATGTATTCGTCCATTTCCTCTAGATTTTTGTATTTTTTTGAGTACAATGTTTCATAATAATCCAGTATTAGCCTTTTTATTTTTGTTGGTTCTGTTGTGATGTTGCCCATTTTATCTCTTATTTGTGTTATTTGTGTCTTTTCCTTTGTTAGTTTGCCAGTGGTGTCTCAATTTTATTGACCTTTTCAAAGAACCAACTCCTAATTTTGTTTATAATTTCAATTGTTTTTCTGTTTTCTATTTAATTTATTTCTGCTCTAATTTTTATAATTTCCGTTTTTTAGAGGGTTTTGGATTTTCTTGCTGTTCTTTTTCATTTTGTTGGAGATGTTGGTTTAGAGAGGCAAGGGTCTGTTTTTCTTGCCTTTTGATGTGTTTTCTTATTGCTATAAATTGACCTCTGATTACTGCTTTGACTGTTTCCCAGAGGTTTTGGTAAGTGGTGTTTTCATTGTCATTTGTTTCAAGAAATTTTTTAATTTCAATTTTTATTCTTGTAGTGCCCAGTCATGTTCAAGCAAGGTGTTGTTCAGCTTCCAGATGTAGGGTTTTTACTCCTTTATCCTCTTGTTATTAATTTCTAATTTTGTAGCATTATGGTCTGATAAAATGCTATGAATTATTTTTGTGTTTTTGAATTTATTAATGCTTGTCTTGTGACCTAAATTGTGATCTATTCTAGAGAATGTTCCATGCACATTGGAGAAGAAGGTATACTGTGGTTTTTTGGGGTGCATTAGCCTATATATATCTTTGAGGTCAAGTTGGTTTACTGTGTAGCTTAATTCTTGGGCATCTTTGCTGAGTTTTTCCTGTTAGTTCTATCTTTTCTTGAGAGTGGAGTATTGAAATCTCCAACTGCTATCGTAGTGTTGTCTATTTCCTTTTTCAGTTTTGTTAATGTTTGTTTAATATATTTTGCAGGTCTTTCATTTGGTGCATAGATATTTATTATTGTTATGTCCTCTTGTTATAGTGACCCTTTAATCATTATGTAGTGACCTTCCTCATCCTTTGTGATGGTTTTTGCTTTGAAATTTATTTTATTGGAGATTAAT
>NW_006399800.1:17275743-17287880 GCF_000299155.1 Elephantulus edwardii | reverse complement strand
CTTAGTCTCCAGAGTGACACTATTGCTCTTCAGTACCCTGGAGCGGTCCCCAACAGCAGACTTTCCCATCACTTTACGTTTTTTTATTTCCTGCCTTCTGGTGCCAAGAGTGTTGACTGTGGAGCCAAGCAGACTAAAGTTGTTAACAATCTCAATCTCTTCACCATCCATCCTGATAGAAGAGTAATCTCCTCCTGGCAATTTACAGCCTCTAATAAACCACCAGAGGGCCCACTATGACTTGGTTCTAACTCAATGGCATATAACAAAACCAACAAATAAAAAGTCAAAGAAAGGCTTATACTTAAAATTATTCTTAGATAGAGATTAAAAGTGGTAAAGGTGGGAAAGCAGAGTAAAATTAGTCAATAAACAATTGCTGTTATTTTTGGTGCCTTTGAGTTAACAATGACTTATCATTTTTGCATTGTTATGGGCAATTGAGCTGACTGCAACTCATAGCAACTCTATGTACAGCAGCTCTGAACTCTGCCCTATCCTGAGTCAATCTCACTGTCTCTAAGCCAATTACCCACGGTCTTCAGTTGTCTTATTCTCACCATCCTCACAATTTCCACTATGCCCAAGTCCATTGTTGCAGTCACTGTGTTATTCTATCTCATTGAGGGTCATCATCTCTTTCTCTGACTCTCCATTCTTTCAAACATATTTCCTTTTCCCAAAGCCAAAAATAAGTGAGACGTTTCAAAATCTGAAGCCAAGACTACCAAATAACAATGGTTGGGACAGTACATAAAGATGAAAGTAAAGACTAGTAGAGGCAGAAAATTGTTGTGATACTAAGTAGGATGTTTAAAGAATGATTGGTTCTTTTCATATTTAGTTGGACAAACTGAGCACAGGGAGAGGTGAAACATCCTGATGAAAGAGGTAAAATAAAAGAGACAATGGAAGATGTTTCAATACAGGAGAGTTTATGGTAAGAAACATTTGTTATAGTTATGTGCTGTTGAATTACCTGTGACTCATAGCAAGGCTATGTGAAACAGCTCTGAAGTCTGTTCTATTCTGAGCCAGTCTTACTGACTACAACACACTGACCCTTAGTATCCTAGTTACTGTACCAATTCATCTCATCAGCGGCCTTCCCCTCCTACGTTGTCCCTCCAAACTTCCAAGCATGAAGTCCTTCTCCAAGAACTGGTACCGCCTGGACATGTATTCAAAGTAGGTGAGATGAAGCTTCAAAATCCTAGCCTCCAAGGAGAAACTTTGTTTCACCCCAAAAGGCATCCATTCTTCTGTCATCCTCAGTATTTTCCAGCTCTCTGATGTATAGCAAGTAATTGCTAAGACCATGGCCTCAATCAGGTGCACCTTAGTCTCTAGACAGACATCATGTTAAGCTATGCAAGAAGGTGGGTACAGTTACATCATGCTTGTATGTTTTTCCTAAACTGGATGTCTTATTTTGTAAGTTAGGAAGCTAGAAGTTCAAATTCAGGGTGCTGGGTCTAGTGAAGACTTTCTCAGTGTCTTTTTCTTCTAAGAGTTCCCCAGTGAGGGAACCTATGTCTGAAGAAAAAAAATTCAGTTCACTACTGGGTCTTCTTTTTTGATGGTACTTAGGTATACCTTTCTCTGCTTATTTCTTTCTCCTTTTATGTCTTGTAAGGCAAAATGTGAAAGAGTGAAAGAGGGCACACTTTGGGGAACTCTTCTTCTATTCAATCAAAGCTGTGTCCTGTTTAAGCATATTGCATCCCACTCTTATTCCTTTACACCTGATATGCTGATAATAATAGATCACATCATGGGAGAAGATTACATCATTGCATAATTGCCTATGATCTCAGAAAAGTTAGGATTTACAACTCACTGGATAATTACATAATACTGGGAATTACGGCCTAGTCGAGCTGACATACATTTTGGATGACACAGTTGAATTCATTATGCTGGGCAAAGACAAAATCAAGGTGTGACTGGACAAATATCTCATACCTTCAAGTCCATGAGATGATAGGCTTGAGAACACTCTTTTCTTAAATAATCCCCAAACCTAGATGACCTGGGGGAAAATTTTGTGCTAAAATAAAAGTGAAGCTTGCTTTAGCTATCACTTTGGATTCCAAAAGTGAAGCTCAGCTGTTATAAAAAAATCTGACATTGGTTTTACACAAACATATTGTATGACCTTGCATTAGAATAATCCTTTCAAGGAACTATAAATTGAACAAGATTTCAGGTCCTGTTCCAAATACGAATAGCAGACAGGTATTAATATTACCATGTTTCCACTGGAGCTTAGGAAAACACTGACACTAGAAATAAATGGGGCCAGCAGCTCTCATGGCCCTGAAGCTCAGGTTCACCCTTTTCATTACCACAGTGCAATTCATAATACAATACCAGTAGTAGCAATGAGTAAGTCAGACCTGTCCACATCAGGTGCAGGATAAGCCTCTGCTCTGATGACCCTATCCCCCAAAACACTGACAGTACGGATGATACATAGATACATCTGTCTGAGGATTCTTCCCGTGAGAGAAAAGAACTGGCTTCTGCAAAACCTCATCACCTGTCTGTGGGAGAAGATTAAGAAATAAAAGATGATTGTGTCATCCCTGACCATTCCCATACTACATCAGCCTTTTCCTTCTAAACCATTGTCTCATCTTCATTTTCCTTGCTCAGTTATTCTCTATGATTTTTATTTTTGTTAATCATCAAAATGATTGCTGTTGTTGTTGTTGTTATGTGCCATCAAGCAACGCCCAACTAATGCTAAATGGAAGGGAATTCTGCCCTTTCTTGGGCCATCTTAACTGTCTTTTCTATGTTTGAGCTCATTGTTTCGGCCACAGTGTCAATCTATCTTGTTGAGGAGGCTTTTTGCTTATCCTCTACTTTCTCAAGCATGCTGTTCTTTTTTGTAAGACTGATCCCTCCTGATAACATATAGAAAATAAATTACACCTCATCTTCTACACTTCTAAGAAGCATTCTAGCTGCACTTTCTTCAAGACATCTTTGTTTATTCCTCTGGCATATTAAATATTCTTCACCAGCACCATAATTCAAATACAGTACTTTTCTTTGGTATACACAATTTTTAAAAAAATCAGGTGACTCAGGTGCACACTGAAAGTGTTATCTTTGCTTTTTAACATCTTTAAAAAATTTTTATTTTATATTGATTCATTTACAAAGATTATATATATTGTGTTTCATGCTACTCTTCATTCACTTATGTTTTATTAATCATTCCCACTCAATATGTTTTATAAAAATAATCACCATTATACTCTACCCATCATTAGCCTGTCTTTTCAGGTCCCTGCCAGAATTTTTCCATTACACTTAGTTATTGAGTCAGTTCATCTCCTAGGGTCTTCCTCTCTTGCCCTGCTCCCCCTCCCTTCCAAGCATGATGTCCTTCACAAGGACTGGTCCCTCTTTACAACATGCCTGAAGTATGTCAAGTAGAGTTTCTAAATCTTTACTTCCAAAGGAGCAATCCAGTTTCACCCTCTGTAGGACGAACCTGTTTGTTCTTTTAGCAGTCCACACTATATTCAATACTCTTCTCCAGCACCATGACTCAAAAACATCTATTCCGTTTCTATCATTGTCCTCCTGTCTGGTACATAGCAAGTTGTTGCAAAAACCATGGACTGGATCAGACACATCTTAGTCTCTAGTCTGACATCGTTGCTCTTCATTACTCTGGAGAGGTCCATGACAGCAGATTTTCCCAGTGCAACTTGTCATTTGATTTCCTGGCTGCTGGTACAAAGAGTGTTTATTGTGGAGCCAGACAAGCTGAAGCTGTTAAAAATCTCAGGTGCTGTCAATTGGCCCAGTGGTGAGAATCTTTGTCTTCTTGATGTTGAGTTTCAATCCATATAGAAAGCTGCAATCCTTGACCTTCTGCCACAAACGCCTCAGGTCCTCCTCAGTTTTTCCAAGGAGAGTTTTGTGAAATTTTATCTCACATACTTTGGGCATATTGTTAGAGGGTAAAAGACATAGTACTTGTTACAGTGGAGGGTCAAAGAAAAAGAGGAAGACCCTCAACAACATGGATTGACACATTACTCTAAAAATTTGTTGTTGTTAGATGCTGTTAAGTTGAGTAGACTCATAGAGACCCTGTGAACAACTGGCCTGAACCGTGTCCTGTCTTGTGCCATCCTCATCTTCTCTGACATACATGAGCCTTTTACTGCAGTCACTGTATCAATCCATCTAGTTGGAGATCTTGCTGTCTTTCACTGACCCTCCCTCCAAATTTCTAAGCATGTTGTCCCTTTTCAAAAACTAGTCTCTCACAGTGACATGTCTAAAGTATAAGAGAAGGAACTTCTTCATCTTTGCCTCCAAGGAGCACTCGGGCTGAATGTTTTCCAAGACTTATCTGTTTATTCTTTTCAGTCCCTGAGATACTCAGTACTCTTGTCCTGCATCACAACTCAAGGCATCAATTCTTCTTCTGACATCTTTATACATTGACCAGGTCTCAAATGTGCAACAATTGAAAAGACAATAACTTAAATCAGGAGCACCTTAGTCTTTAAGCTGACATCATTGCTCTTAAGTATTTTGGAAATGTCCCTGGGAGCAGACTTTCTCAGTATAGTATATCTCCTGATATCCTGAATGCTGGTAACAAAGATATTGATTGTTAATCCAAACAAGATTAAATCGTTAACAGCTTGAATAATTTCTCCATCTGTCATGATGCTGTTGACCTCATAATAAGGACATTTGTTCCTTTGTTGTTTTGTTTGTTTGTTTTATGTTTAGATATAGTACATAAAGAAGGCAACGGTTTTGGTCTTCTACAGCAAGTATTTTAATGGGCTTGAGCATATGAGAGATGATGAGTGTTTCATAGGATAGGGTAAGCTTCAGATGTGTTGTTTGTATAGTGGCTTATGAGTTGTAAACAATTTGATGGTACCTAACAATCATAAAAACATGGGGATAGACAAACTTTGACACTGTTGTGTCGAAGGCCAGTCTCATGTCACATCTCTTGCAGGAGGAAGTCTGAAAGAAAGCCAACATGCCAGACACTTTATCTCTCTTGTAGTCCCTGTACACTATTGACTTTGTAGTTTTGATCTTTATGAAAAATACTAAACAAAAGGAGATCACATGATGAGGACTGGCCAAGTATGCCCCTGTGAGTGCCCTGTCCACAACACAATGCCAAAGTAGGAATCAGATGTGGCTATTAGAAACTAGAGAGAAGAGAGAGAGAAAGAGAGAGAGAGAGAGATATTTAACATACAGTATAGACAAAATTTCATCTGCTCTGTTGGCCTAAGCGCCTTGATTTCCTCTTAAAATGCATAATTTTATTCATGTGATATTTCAATAATAATAACATGATCAGATAAAGAGAAGATTTTTATATTACCAATGTTTATCTTTGGAAAGAATCATCTGCTAATTTCACAGTGACAGTTTCAGGCAAACATACCCACAGATTCTTCCTGGCCCCATTATAACGTATACACTCTAGCCTCAGACAATAGTTAGCACAAGAGAAGTTTCTTTGAGAACATTGCTGTCACAATGGTAGCAATGTGGTTTAAACCTTTTATTTGTTTATTATCTTGTGTATGCATAACAAAAGATGCATGCTATTTTTCATTTCCTCTGTCTTGCAATAAACTATTGTGACAGGGATGCCGTTTCCCTTCTCTCAATTGCTTGTATGTCTGCTCTGAGGCTAATAAGCATGGCCATATCTGATGAACATGATGAGTAACTATGTCAAACACTGCTGAAGAGAGGTTGCTATATGTATATTAGCAAAGAAGTCTGGAGCTTTCATACAAATAACTATGTGTATGTGAGAAACAGATCTCTTTGCTATATATCTTTCATTTATTCATCCATTCACAGAACACGTATTTATTGAGTTAACATACCAGGTTCTGGGGATAAAATGATGAACAGCAACAAATAAAAATATGAAATATAAGAATTCCTGTATTATTAAAGTTGCAATAGTCGCATCCTAAGTGACACTTGGTAAATTTTTAAGTCTGAAAAGTAGAGAGAAATTTTTATGCACAGGGCTAACGCTCCACATGAGTTGCGTGTGAATTGTGACTAAACTTTTTGTATTATCTATTAATCTATTTTACATTACAGACAATAAACTGTCTATACAAACATCTTTTATGAAACATCCTATTCATTCCTTTCTTGGGGCATTTATTTAACCAATTTAGTTAACAACACATGTGTCATATGTCATATTATGAGCATTTTAATGAGAGCAATAATTTTTATAATTATTTACGTTTGTTGCTATTAGGTGCCAATGACTTGACTACAATTCATAGTGACTCTCTGAACAACGGATCTGAACCTTGCCCAATTCTGCTTCAACCTTATCATCTCTGATATGCTCTTGCCCATTATTACAGTCACTGTCCCAATCTATCGGACTGATGATCTTCCTCTCTTTGACCCTCCACTTTTCCCAGCATAATGTCACCATGACACTGATGTGTCAAATGCATTAACGGTTGGTTACCCATGGTGGACAGTGTTGGGTGAAACTCCCTGATTAAAACAAGCTTAGAAGGAGTGGCATCCACTTCCATAATAGCTTGCCTCCAGAAACCCTATGAACCTGGAGAGAGGATTAAAGAAAGACACCCAAGCATTGAGGACTCTCCTACATAGGGTCGCTATGAGTCACCTGCGACTCGATGGCACTTAACAACAACAACAATGTCTTATTTTGGAATAAGCACCGGTCTCTCCTGACAATGTACCCACAGTAAATGAGAGAAAGTTTTACTCTCTTTGGTTCTAAGGAGCACCCTAATTGCACTTCCTGCAAGACAGACATATTTGTTCTTTTGGCAGTCTGGGATATTCCATCTCAACTTAAAGGCATTGATTCTTCTCTTCTATCATCTTTACTCGTCATCCATTCCAAAATAAACATTATTTATTCAGGAAGTATAAGAATGTTCTGTAAAGTGAAATTTCAAAATAATTACAGTTTTGGAGGACTTATTAGATAGATCAATCCAAATATTTTCTTTAATAAATAATGAAACTAAGTCTCATAAGTTATTTGACTTTCTATGTCATCACAACAGAGCAAGGAAACACTGAATGGCTCAAAATCAAGAAAAGAATGTGTCAGGCATGCATAATGTCTCTATGTCACCTTTTCAATCTATATGTGCAACAGATTATTCACAAAGCTAGGTTTTATGAGGAGGAATGTGGCATTAGGATTGAAGGGACACTTATCAACAACTTGCACTGTGCAGATGAAACAACCTTGCTTTCCGAAAAGGGCAGGGCCTGACGCGCTTGCTGTAGAAGGTTAAAGACTGCAGTCATCAATATGAATTGAAACTCAACATCAAGAAGACAAAGATTCTTAACACTGGGCCAATTGTCAGTACCATTGTAGACGGAGAAGAGTTTGAGATTTTTAACAGCTTCAGCTTGCTTGGCTCCACAATCAATACTCTTGTCACCAGCAGTCAAGAAATTGAAGATGAACTACACTAGGGAAATCTGCTGTCAGAGACCTTTCCAAAGTGCTAAAGAGCAATGATGTTAATCTAGACACTAAGATGCACCTTATTCAGGCCATGGTCTTTGTGTGCATCAAAGAGCTGGACAATGACTAAGAATGGCATAAAAAGAATCAATGCTTTTGAATCATGGTATTGAAGAAACCATGGGCTGTCAAGAGAACGAACAGGTCTGTCCAGGAGAGGGTGAAACCAAGCTCCTCCTTGGAGGCAAGGATTTAAAGCTGCATCTGACATATTTTGGGCATGTTTCCAAGAGGGACCAGTCCTTGGAGAAGGACATGGAGGGACACTGCAGGAGAGGAAGACTCTGGATGAGATGAATGGACACAGTACCTGGAGTAGGTTTGTTGGAAACTGTGAGACTGACTCAGGATAGGATGCGGTTCAGAGCTATTGTACATAGCGTCGCCATGAGTCACAGGCAACTCGATGGTACATAACAACAATGCAAAGGAGGAGGCACTCTAGTGACCTAATAGGTGAGGAGTTACACAGCCAACCCGAAGACAGGCAGTCGGAACCCACCAGCTGAAAGTTGGGCAATCTCCTTTTGTGTGATTTACAGCCTCTGAAAGTCCATTGTAGGGTCAGCTGTGAGGATGTTCCAGCTTAATAACAATGAAAGAGAGACAAACAGACACAGAGAGAGAATGAGAGGCAGACAGAATGCAAAGGGAGTTTAGATTCAAATCTGTATCAGTTAATTATAACAGATGTTAAGTTTGAGTATCCTTTCAAATTTCCCATCTCTCATAATGAATCTTCACAGAGATAAGAGTGCTTTCTTATGCATGGAAGTCCTCTATAGATGTCTTTATTCCATACTTACTACATCATCTTGGTACAGCGTTGGGGCTTTTATACCTGTAGCTGTAACAAAACTTTTCCCGCGACTCGCTTCTCTATTGGCTGGCCCCCTATTCTACCTGCGCGGCTTCATAAAGAGACAAACTCACCATGGCATAACTTAGCACTGCTTTTGTGATCCTTTATTGTGAGCTCCTTCGGAGGGACATTTTGCTTGAAAAAACAAAGAAAGCTATTGAAGAACTTATTAATGAAGCTCAAAGACTAAGATCAACATGGACTTAGTTCACCGCTATCAACTTTATTGCAACTCAGGACTACTTTTTTATCCGGTATCTAAGGATATAAATTTTTAGAAGAGATTACTTATCTACCCAAAAAACTGCTGGTGGATTTCAACTGCTAGCCTTCAAATTGATAGCTCAGTACTTTACATACTATGTCACTATGGGTTCTTTTAATATAGATTACACTTCAACTTTAAGAAAGCGAAAATACTCAGTTACAAAAGAACAAATAGTGCATAACACCACTTTTATAATATAGTGCTGATATGGGGGGTTGAGAGGACAATAGGAAAAGAGTGGATAGATAATGAACACTGCTGTATTGGAACAGATGAAGGGAAGAATTGTCTGAAAGGAATATATGATTAGACATTATATGTATAACAACAGTCTGGAACAACAGGTGCATTGCTAAAGGAACTGGGGGAGGGGAAAAGGAATAGAAGGGCAGAAAATATGCAACAATGAATGAATGAAAACCCAACTTTTTTTTGTAAACTTTCTTCAAAATACAGTGAAAAAAAAAGAAAACAAAGTACTAAAAATTGAACCAATAAATGGCATAACAATGGAAAAGAGATTGAAGTTAAAGATTTCCTTTTACTTGGATCTACAATTAATATTTGTTGAAGCAGTAGTAAAAGAAAACAAACAAATGACCATTGTCATACATATAATTCCTAATCATATGTTGTTGTTGTTATGTGCCGTCGAGTCGCTTGCGACTCATAGTGATCCCTTAAACTCTACTTTGTCCTGTGCCAATCACACCGCCTACACCCATCCCGATTACCCCAGTCACTGAATCAATCCACCTCATAGAGGGCCTTCCCCTCCTGCGCTGTCCCTCCATATATATTCCTTTTAAAAGGTTCTTTCCCTCATCTAGTCCAATGAGGTGTTTATAATCTATTCACTCTTTTCCTCATTTTTTCTAAACTTCTTATGTCAGTTCATTGCAAAGTGGACTGGAGGAAGGGGAAGGAACGAGGAGGGAGGAAATTGTACAAAAGTTAATGAATATAAAAAAAGAAAAGAAAAAAAAAGAAAGTGAACTGGAGGGAGAATGAAAGGACAGGGATGAAAATGTGTAACAATGAATAAATGAAAATCCAACTTTTCTGTAAACTCATAATCACAATAAAAATGAATAAAATGATGAAAATCTGCATCTGTGACTTCTTTAAAGTGATGAAAAGTTAAGTTGTTACTTTTAAGATAAAATTGCACATGACCAAGTCATGGTACTTTCAATTGTTTCATATACATGAGATACCTGGACAATTAATAAAGAAGATCAAGGGAGATATGATGCATTTGAATTGTGGTGGTCTATAAGTGAATTGAATATATCAGGAACTACCAAAAAGCAAACAAATCTTGGAAGTAGAACAGTCAGAAAACTCCTTAGAACCAAGGTTAGTAATAGTTGGTTTCATATACTTTGGTTATAGACTGGAAGCAGGAGCAGCATCCACTTCCGAAATGGCTTGCCTACGGAAACTCAATGTATGAACAGTGCTCAGGCCTTTCATTCATAGGGTCGCTATGAGTCTTCTAGGACTTGATAGCACCTAACAACAACAACAATGTTATATATGGAAGGAGGCAGTCTCTGGAGTGGGAAATCAAGCTATGAAGAAAGAGAGTCAATAAAAGAAGGAAATCCTTAGTAATATGAACTGACACAGTGACTGCACCAATGAGTTTAAAATGAGTGATTGAAAGACTGCACAAACTGATAGTATTTCATGTTGTCTGTAAAGTTGCTGTGAGTCTGAACTTTCTCAAAAGCACCTAACAAAACAATAAAGCTTAGGATATTCCTTTCTATACATTCCACTTATTTTTTGACAACTCCTAATTTGCCAAAGCTTTGCTGTTTCCACTTTGCAATTATTAATAGATGCTTGCTATCTTCTAACTCTGAGCCTTGATAAATCTGCAAATAAAGACCTTTCACTGTCTGAAAGATTTACTCCATTCATGTCATTAGGTAGACTTAGAGGAGGCCACTCTTTCAGTTCAATTTTAAGTGCTTTACATCATAGATGAATCATCTTCTGATGGTACATCACACTATGTTCAACTGGCCCATTATATCAGAAGTAGATGCTCAGCTCTGATTCCTAATCTGTTTTAATCTGGAATTCTGGTGAAATATATTTTTTTTTCATCAGTTGATTATACTGTGGTTGGTTGCTTGTGCACTGCTCTGTTGCTAGAAATTATACATACCATAAGTCAAATATCAGTAGGATCACTGATGATGAGAATGCTTCAGAGCAGCTTCCAGGCTAAGACAGAGTAGGAGATAGAATACAAATATTAAAACAAATTTTATTTCAAGTGAAATCATCTTCCTGAACGTTGAACAAAGCAAGCTATTTTAATGATAGTTGTTAAGTGCCTAAGAGTTGAATAGCTATGTAGTATTGGCTATTGGCTAAGTAGTGTAAGGTACAACTTTATAGTTTCTTTTCTATTTTTTATTGTACATATTTACTTGGTCACTCCTCTTTGTACCTCCTCTGCCATGAGAGAAAACAAAATGAATAGTAACTTGCCTAGAAATTACACTACAATCCCAAAGACAGGTGGTTTGAATCCATCAGTTGCTCATTGAGAGAAGAGTAGGCAATCTCCTCCCATGCGATTAACTGCCTCTGAAAACCCACTGGGTGGTCAGCTATCTGACTAGATGTTACTCAACAACAACCATAACTTAATGTTTGGATGAAAGACTCAAAAGTGGGTCATAATCTAAAGGAGAAAAATTAGAAACAGAATTTCAAATTCTTACTGAAATCAGACTTATGAGAACCACTGAAGTGAAGACAGCTTCTGAATATATTGGTTTTGAATACTTTTTAAACCTTAAACCAAAACTTTCCAAAGGTTTGTTAAATAACTAGCAGGTTACCTTAACTAATAACATACTTGTTTGGAGTCTTACATTCTTACAAAGAATTATCAACGAATTCAGGCAGTTATTCTAAAGAACAGTTGACTACTTTAAGGGACAAAAGGTATAAATTAATTATGTAATGTAATATCCAATCACAAATTAATGGATTGAGAAATTACAGTACATTCACACAATGGAATACTATGCAGCATACATAGTATTGGAGAAATGACTTTGCAATTTATTACCTAACTTGGGAGAGACTGGAGAACATTATGCTGAATGAACTAACTCAGTCCCACAAGGATAAATATTGCATAAAACTATTATTGTAGAATGAGTATAAGGATCCAAGAGGTGTGAGAGAGGTTGGAAGGAGAGTGATGTGGTTATGAAAGGGGAAAGGGGGATTAATCATCAGGTTGTATAATTTGATAGGTCGGAGGTAAGGGAAATTGAAAGAATTGGGTTTTTTTTCCATTTTTATTAACTTTAATAAACATTTTAAGAGATTTTGGATTTCATTCATTGCTGCAATTTTTTCCCTGCTCACCCCTTTCACCAGTTCTTGCATCTCTTTGAAAA
>NW_006399800.1:17263665-17269956 GCF_000299155.1 Elephantulus edwardii | reverse complement strand
ATTCTCTCCTTATCTTTGGTTCTGGCAAATTTAACTATATTATGCCTTGGTGTTTTTCTTTTGGGGTCTATTCTATATGGTGTTCACTCAGCTTCTTGAATATATATTCTCTCATTCTTCATTATGCCTGGGAAGCTTTCCTCTAGTAATTCTTCAACAACTTTTTTGGTGTCTTTACTTGCTTCTGCCCGTTCTGGGATTCCAATGATGCACATGTTGTTTCTCTTGATGGTGTCCCACATTACTCTTAGATTTTCTTTTTTTTCCTTCCTTTTTCATTCTGCTTTTCGATCTAGCAGATCAGTGGTGACAATTCTATCTTCTATTTCACTGGTTCTGTGTTCTATCTCTTCAATTCTACTTATGTGTCCCTCCATCATATTGACAGCATCTGAAACACTGGACCTCATATTTTAGATCAAGGTTTCTTGTTTATCTAGTGCCTCTAGTGACTTGTTTGCTTTATCTGTGTTGCTCTGCATTGGTTTTTTTTTTAAGCTCCTCCTGGTTTTTGTTTGTAGTGTCCTATAGTTCTTCGAGTTTGTCTTTCATCCACTGAAAATATTGAATCATTGTTCTTCTAAATTCTGTGTCATAAAGTTCCATCAGACTTTCTGGCTTTAGGAAATCCATTGTTACTATGTCACCTTTTGGTGGTAACATCTTGTTTTGGGTTTGTGTAGTGTGTAGGGGTAGCTTGTTTTCTTCAAGACATTGATATATTCTTGATCTGAAGACAATTTCTCTGAGTTTCTGACTCAAGGAAAAGGTCAGTTCAGAGCCTGTGAGAGAAGCCTTTTGAAGATAAGTCAGATCTGGGTGCTCTGGATTAAAGGCAAGTTGATTAACTGGTCATGTAAGCACAGGTGTGGAGCCAAATGGGGTGGGGCAGGCAAGGTGGTGAAATAATCACCAGGGTGGGTCAACCACTTGAGGGACCTCACTCAGACCTGAGATGCCCAGGTGTGCTCACAATTGAGGACCCTGATCAAATTTCCAGCTGTCCGTCCCCCACTCACCAGTTCTCACTCAGTGGCCCCTACCCAGTGGCACTACCTAGTGCTCTCGCCCAGTGGCCCCTGTCCAAACAGGGTCCTGGATATAGCAGGACTATTGAAGACTCAGTCAAATTTCCATAAAGCAGTATTGGATTTAAGATCCTGTGGTTCCTAAAACTATTTGTTTCAATAAAAATTCTTCTTAGAATTCCTATTTTCCACGTTGCACAACAGACCCACTGGGTCTTAGTGGGGCTTAAGAGAATTCAGCCAATTTCCCCATTAAGCTTTCTCCTTTCAAGTGGGTCCAGCAGCTTCTAGATTTTTCTGAACCGAAGTGCACACTGAAATGTGGACCAGAGTGCAACCCAGGCTGCGTGTTCGTATAGCTCCGAGTCTAATCCGACAAAAGTTCTGATTCAGATTCCTACTGTCCACATCACACAACAGACCCACTGGGTCTTAGTGGGGCTTGAGAGAATGAAACAATTTCCCCACTAAGTTTTTTCCTTTTAAATGGGTCCCATAGAAGCTCATCTAGTGGCTTCTGGTTTTTGCTGAGTCTGTGCAACCATAGCTGTGTTCTTACAGTTCCAATACTAATAGTTTCAACAAAAGTTATGATTCAATTCCTATTGTCCATGTCATGCAACAGACCCACCAGGTTTTAGTGGGGCTTAAGAGAATTCAGCCAATTTCCCCATTAACCTTTTTCCTTTCAGCTGAGTCCCAAAGCAGCTCCGCTAGTGGGTTCCAGCTTTTGCAGGGTCCTCAATGGGACCGCGGCATGGCAGGGTGTTAAGTTTTTATAGCTTCTGAAATAATGTGTTAACAAAAGTTCTGATTCAAATTCCTACTGTTCACATCACGCTGTGATGGTCAGTCTCTAAAAAGTGTGAAGTGTTCTCTAGTTTCCCGTCTCTATGCAGTTTGCTATCCCTTTGACTCTTCACACTGTACTCTCCACCCAAAATGGAAAGAATTTGTATGAATTTGTATTCATATTTTGCAAATAAACTAGTAGAAAATTGTTGTTATTAAGTCCCATTGAGTTGTGACCCTATGAACGAAAGTCTTCAACACCTGTGTGACTTTCATCCTTTCTCCAGGTTCATAGGGTTTCCAGAGGCAAGCTATTACAGAAGTGGATGCCACTCCTGCTTCCAAGCTTGTTTTAATCAGGGAGTGTCACCAAACACTGTCTGCCATGGGTAACCATTAATGCATTTGACACATCAGTGTCACAGTCTTCAGCTTCAGAGCAACCACAATTTACCTCTGTACAGCAAGTGGACACACTATGGCTATATGACCTAGAAGAATGTTTGAACAAAAACAATGAAAACGGGTCTGAGGGCTGTGGGTTAGAAGTCACCCACCTTTGGCTTGGTAGCATCACTTTCTCTCCATAGGCCAACTGATCTCTCCTGTGTTGGTGTTGTTGCTGTTAAGTGCCGTTGAGTTGTAGGTGACTCATAGCGACCCTATACAACCGTAGAAAATAAAATAAAAATACAAAAAGGAATGACACATTATGAAGAAATTAAGCAATGACTTTGAACTGAACATGTTAAAGTTGTGAACAACTGTGTGGTTGGTTATTTACATGTACATTCATGGTAAAAAGAAATTTAGCTTTAAAAATTAATTAGTGGAGTACATAATCTACATCCACTTTTCAGATAGCAAGGATTTCTTATTCAGTTATGAGTTTTTCAGTTCCATGCTACTCTACTTAGACTTGTCTTTTAAGTTCTTATTTCATTCTTCTCACTCATAAAAGGCTCATTGGCTTGGAGTCAGAACCAATTCATAGCTGAACCTCTAGCAATGTTTTTGGAGACTGTACATTAAAGGAGAGGAAAGTGTCCATCTTTCTCCCTCAGCACTGCTGGTGGATTGAAGTCACCAGAAAGAAGCTCCCTCTGGATTAGCAGAATAGAGAAATGGAAAGATAAAATTGAAAAGTAGTTTCTTTCTGTCAATAATTCTTCATGGAGATCAAAAGTGAGGCCAAATAATATCGTAATCTAATTACAGTGGTAAAATTCACTCACTGTCCTCATTTGGTTCAGAATCATAGCAGCTCTCCATCTGTTTTCCAAGGACGTGATCCACATTGGGAAGAGACTGCTCATATTTCTTCAGCTCAGCTTTTAGTAGATTTGAACTATATTTTAACTGCTGGAGAGGCACAGTTTTTGGATTAGCAGCAAAACTTTCTGTGGACTACACCACTAAAATTTCCCTTTTGCAATGGGGAAGTGGTTACAAATTTAAAAAAAAAGATATTTATGAAAACCAAAAGGTGAAGTCAGGTGTGTCAGAGATGGTTAGGATCAGGATAGGGCAAGTTCAGAGCCATTGTTCAAATGGTCACTATGAGTCAGAGTTGACTCGATGGCACACAACAACAACAGTTCTCTAAACATTAAAATATCTATGGAAATTGAGTCAATTCCAACTCACGCAGACCCTCTATTGGGTTTCCAAGACTGTATACTTAATGGGAGGAGACTACTTCATCGTTGTATCCTGGAGAAGCTGGTGGGATTGACTACTGAATTTTAGTTACCAACCCAACACATAACACCTTAAGTCACCAGAGCTCTTTCTTCTAAGTAGTCCTACTCTGAATGTAAGTTTTCTATGGAATGGATTTTAGTAACAACACATTTTTTTTCTGCTTTGATCTGAATGGTAAATTCAGAGTGCTAAAGATCTGGGAAAAGAGGAATGCCTACTGTACCAGGGAAATTAGCCAACAGTAAACAGTTTCATTAGGGTTGAAGTAATTTAGTACAGTGTAACACCCTACTAGGGGGAGCCCGCTGGTTTAACAACCCAGAATATGGCCTATATTAAAGTATATTTCATGTATGGTGGAAAATAAGGTGTAATAGTATTGCATTGTATGTTCTAGAAATGTCAGTTAGGTAAAATTAGTTGACAGTATTGTTTAGGTAGATTCTATTTCTGCTTTTCTAGTTGTTGGGAGAAAAATGTTTCTAAATAGGTACAGACTAAGATAGATATAGGTTTCACATGAGCCTAGTAAAGTGTTCTTGTATTCCCACTCTTCTCCATATTGGCCACAGTTTACTGTGATCCATACAGAATTTAATATACAATGAATTAACAAATGAATAAACAAATCTTTTTTCAAAGACCTGCAGTCAGGGTACCCTTTAGAAACAAGGCTTACCATCATGTTGTCAGAAAGGGCCTGTTCCTGAAGAAGGAAATCATGCTTGGAATAATGGAAGGCCAATGAGAAAAAGTAAGATCCCCAGTGGAATACATTGACACCATGACTATAACAATGAATTTAAGCATAATAGTCAATGTGAGGATAATGTTGAATTGGGAGGTGTTTTGTTCTTTTGTCTGTAGTGTTACTATAGATCAGAACCACCTTTACTAACTTCTCCTGTTTTGGTGAATAATGTATAGGGTTTTAAAAGTTTTCAAGTACTTCCAAGGATAGAATAATTTATTTCTTTCACTCGAAAACAGCAGAGGAGGAAAGAAACCCAGATTTTGGAGAAAGAAAATAGCTAAATATTTAGTTGCCTCTGTGAACAACTCTTTAACTTTTTGATTCTGGCTTACGCTCAAGTAATTAAAGGGTCTTTGGAGAAAATATCCTTTTATCCTTCACTGAAAATCACAATCTTCTTGTAATGTATATCTCCTATCAGAGAAGAAAACAGGAAGACCTGTCTTCAATCTTGTCCTAGACTTCAAATCTTGAAGTTCCTACCAAATAGTCAACTTTGACCTGAAAACATCTGTGCTATCTTTGTTAAATTCTAAGTTCATGATTTTTGCAAATGGTTAAGTAAAAAAAAAACCAAACAAACCAAAACCTGATGGTTCAACACCCACCCCTTCCATCTGTGGTGTCTTGGAAAATAGGCCTAGAGATATGCTTCTAAAGGTGACAGCTCTGAAAACTCGATAAGCAGTTCTACTCTTAAATGAATTTGAATCAACTCAGTGGTGACTAACAAAAATTCCTTAAGACCAGATTCTCTGTCATCTGCTTAAAAGTCAAGTAACATAATATAAAGAATAATATATTAGGCTTACAGTTACAACTGTTACTTCAAAGTTACTGAAAGCTAGAAACAAGGAATTGAAATAAATGAAGGAAACTGTATAAGTAATAACACTTCTAGATGTAAGAAACACAGAAAAGGCATGTTTCCCTTTATAGTGTTATTAGAATGTATTGTCCCTCTTCAGTACATCAGTATTAATGGTACTGAAATCCATGAAAGATAATTGTCTTGAGTTATTCTCTAGCCATAGAGAAGGTATGATTAATAAAGAATATTTGTTATAATTTTTGCAACCGATTTATGTAATGGAACTCATAATAAATAACCACATTAAGAACAAGCATTTATCAAAATCAATTCAACATCAATTTGTTCAGTATGTGTTAAACCAACCATTCATAAAAAGAAGTTGATTTCTTTCTGTATATCTTTTTCTCTCTACCAAAGTAAAAATTATTGTTAGATATAGTAATTTTTTGGCTTTTATAGAGGCAACATTAATAGTGATATATGTTGATTTCTTCACTGCTGCTACATGATGTATAATTTTGCACAGCATGTTACTTCTGTCTGGAGTAAGAGAAAATTATTGTTTTAAAAATATAAAACCATTACAGATCATCCCGGTAAACTGTCATCTCAAGTGAACACAGTAGACTATAAAAGATTGTGGATTTCCATAAACTGTCAACTCTCCATTATTCCTGATGAAAAGGTATGCAGATGCAGCCTCATAAAGGAAATTGTTCTCAAGTATCTTCCTGAGAATTTATTCAATTTACCTTATCTTCAGTATTAGCCAGTATTATCATATCTCTTTTATTTATCTACAATCTATAGGATGATTCTCATGTATCTATAACCTAGAAAATTATGCTACTATAGCTATTTACAAATATTAGTAGGATGGCGAGCTCTGGTGGCCTAGTGGCAAGAAGCTGCACAGCAATCCCAGAGGTGTGCAGTCCAAATCCACCAGATGATCTGCTGGAGAAGGAGGAACAATCTCCTCCTGTACCAGTCAGATTCGATTTGATGGTATACACACACAAATAATAAAAAAGAAAATAAAAAAGTTAAAAATATACCCAACTATTAGTAGAAGGAAAATGGAATCTATAGTCTGATATTGACATTAAAATTATTCATTATTGCTACTGGGTATTTCTGTCATCACAGGAGACTAGAGTGAGGGCTGCATGGTGGAGGGGACCTGGGGGAGGGTTTGT
>NW_006399800.1:17262465-17263352 GCF_000299155.1 Elephantulus edwardii | reverse complement strand
ATTCATCTATGTTATCTTCTCCTGGTTGTAGCTTTTCCAGGATACTGGGAAGACTGTTTATGTTGTGGATTAGGACTTCTAGTGTTGTTCCTAGCCCTCATCTGTTTCAATACAATATGCACAATTTATCCAGTTTTTTCTCAGTCTTACCCCAACCCTGATGTCAGTCCTGTACTACAACAGTGGCACCATGCAGTATTTGTCCCTTTGTGACTGAGATATTTCTCTCAGAATAATGTCCTCCTGGGTCACCCATTTTGAATAATATTGCATGAGTTCCTTGTTTTTCAATGCACCGTAGTATTCCATTGTGTGGATATACCACAGCTTCTCTATCCATTCCTTTGTTGATAGGCACTTAGGTTGCTTCCAACTCTTTGCCATTGTAAACAAAGCTGCGATAAACCTGGGTGTGTATATACCTGTTTGGATGGCAATTATGGTCTCTCTGGGGTATATTATCAGTAATGGGATTGCTTGGTCAAATGGTATCTCTATTTACAACTTTTTGACAAAGCTTCACACTGCTTTCCACAATGGTTGCACCATTTTACATTCCCACCAACAGCAAATAAGGGTTCCATTTTCTCCACAACCTCACCAGCATTTGTTGCTTGCTATTATGTTAAATTTTGCTGTTCTTACTGCGGTGAGATGATATCTCATAGTTGTTTTGATTTGCATCTCTCTTAGAGCTAGCGATTTTGAACATTTCTTCATGTGCTTGTTGGCCGTCTGAATGTCTTCTTTGGGGAAGTGTCTGTTCATATCCTGTGCCATTTTTCAATTGGGTTATTTACCTTTATCTTATTGTGGTGCTCAAGTATTTTATAAATTCCAGATATAAGTCCCTTATCTGACATGTCATTACCAAATACTTTTTCCCA
>NW_006399800.1:17258008-17262365 GCF_000299155.1 Elephantulus edwardii | reverse complement strand
CAACAATGAATGAGTGGAAGCCCAAAATCTCTGTAAATGTTTATGAAAATTAATAAAATATAATTATAGAAAAAAAAATAAAATTATTCAGTATTGCTAATGCATATAACAAAGATTTGCAAGAAGAATACATTGGTGATAAAAAGTTGTTAGTTCTCATTGTGGTGAATTGTCAATGATTTAATTTTCCTTGAATCTACACCCATTGAAACGTCAAAGAAATTAGGCAATATATTTTACCAGTCAATTCAACTGCCCAAGATCTCTCTAAAGTGCTATAAAACAAAGATATCAGGTTAAAGAGTAAGGAGCACTTGACCAAAGCCATGTGAAAGTTGAACAAGGAATAAGAAAGATTGAAGAATTGAAACCTTTGATTTATTTAGTGAAGGTATAGGTTATATCATGAACTGCCAAAAAAAGCTATCTCAGAGGAGGTACAGCTCTAGAGCTCCTTAGAAGCAATGATGGTGAGATTTCACATACTTTGCACAAACCATGAGTACAGTGCAGGAACGGACATTATTTCAATATTTGTACATAAAGTTATTTTGAGTTAGAGAGAGCTCTGGGTGGCACCTAACAACAACAAATGCTTATAACTTGATCTCTTGATCCTATGTTACCTTACAAGAAAAGAATCTTTAGAAAAGGGTATCACAGATGAACCATGGATGATCTAGATGGGCATAATATAATCACTAAAGTTGTGGCATAGTCCATAAGAGTTACGCTGCTAACCAGAAGGTGATACTTCTCCGGCAGTTATAAGCTACTAATACTCTTTGGGAGAAAGATGTGCAATATCCTCTTATACTATTAACCATCTCAGAAAACCTGATAGGAGGACATCTATAAGTTGTTTTTGACTAGTTATCAGTAAGTTTCAAGTGTATGTTTTTTTTTTCATGTTAAGTTCTTAAAGAGGAAGGCAAAAGGATTAAATTTAGACAGAAGAAATTTTGTGATGAAAGCGAAGGTTAGGATGATGCGTGTCCATGATTCAAGAAATACAAGCGATTGTTTTGTTGTTAGATGTTCAAAAGTTAATTCCAACTCATGGATACACTATGTACATTAGAGCAAAGCCCTTCTGACCCTCACCATTCTATCAGTGCTATGCTAGACACCATTGTTGCAGTCACTGTATCAACTCATCTTATTGAGAATCTTATTTTTTTAATGACACTCTACCAGGTGTAATATTCTTATCAGAGACCACTCCCTTTGGATAATATGTTCAAATTATGTGAAACAGTCTTGCTATCTTTGCTAGAACTCCTGTAAGGAACTTAGCTTTGTGAAAGCTTGATTGTTTTCTTTAAAAAAAAAACAACTTGAATTTAACCCACAGAAACCAACGTTGGATTTCTGACCTATTATGCTATAGAGTTTACACCTTATAATAAAGAAAACAAAAATTCTCATCACTATGTTGATAGGCAACATCATGATAGATGGAGAAAAGATTGAAACTTTCAAAGACTTCATCACACTTGGAGCCACAATCACCACTTTTAGTACCAACAGTAAGGAGAGCAGGAGACATATTGCACTCTGAAAAGTCCACAGTCAGATTCTTTCGAAATAATTGAGGAGCAGTGATATCAGTTGGAAGACTAATATGTGCCTTATTAAGGCCATGATCTTTTTAATCACCGATGCACATCTGAGAGCTTCACAACAATGATAAAAGGAGACAGAAAGAATTGGTGCTTTTGAGCTGTGATTTTGGAGAAAAGTTGAATATTCCATGGATTGTGAAAAGAAAAAAAAACACAAAACAAAACAGGTATATCTTGGAGAAGGTTCAACCAGAGTGCTCCATGGAGCAAAGATGGCAAAGATTTCTCTTTCATACGTTGGTTATGTTTCTAGGAAAGGCAATTCCTTGGATAGGCACATCATGCTTGGAAAGGTTTGGGCCGGTAAAAGAGAAGAAGACCCTTAACCAGATGAATTGGCACAGCAACTACAGCAATGGGTTCAAGTGTATCAGGGATGGTGATGATGGCACAAGATAAGACAAAGTTAGAATCTGTTGTTTTTAAGATGGCTTTGAAGTTGTGTTTGGCTTACTGGCACCTAACAACAACATACTACAGATCAAACATTTTAATTATTTTAAGGCATTAAATTTGTGGTAATATGTTACAGCAACATTAGAAACCAATAAGCTTATGAAACCAAAATAAGCACTCATGAAGATTCCTCATAAAAATACAGGGACTCCCACTTCAAAAACAAAATTCAAAGGTACCAAGTGTAAGAAACACTTAAAATTGTTTGAAAATTCAAAGACTATTTTGCATAAGGAAGAGACCTGGAGGTTTTAATTAATATATTTTGTAATTCAAGTATACAAGAATTATCGAGACCTCATGTACAGCATATAGCAATGTTTATGTATAAAAAGAAACCATTTCATTCTTTATCCCCCTTTATTATCTTTGGACAAGATTGTAAGTCTTGTTCAAGATGATAAATATTTACAAATATTTCTATCATATCAATCCCAGGAGGAGATTTATGTTGTTGTTTTAAGGTGCTGCCAGGTAGCCTCTTTCATTCACAATGGCTTTATGTAACAAAACGCTACTCAGTGCTAACCATTCTCAAATTCCCTGCTCTTCTTAAGCCCATACGTGCAGCCAATGTGTCAATCCATCTCATTTAGGGTTTTTCTTTTCCACTGATCCTCTGCTTTGCCATGTCTATTTGGCCCTTCCTGATAACATGTCGAAAGTACGTGTGAGATGAAAGTTTAAAGTATGTGTGAGATAAAAGCTCATCATCCTTGATTCTTATTAGCGTTTGGCTGCACTTTCTCCCCTCGTCCATGATATATTCAATATTCATTGCTGTTGTTGTTGTTGTTCTATACTGTCGAGTTGGAACTGACTGTCACATAGCTGACCCTATGGTGGGTTTTCAAAAGTAGTTCATTGCACCTGAGGAGATTTCCCATCCTTCATTGATCAACCTCATTATTCAAAGGCATCTGTTCTTCACTGAGCATCTTTATTCCTTTGTCCAATTTTCACATATATTTCAGACCGGTGAAAATACTATGGTTTGGGTCAGGTGAGTCTTAGTTCTCAAAGTTATATTCTTGCTGTTTAACCTTTTAAAAGGGTTCTTTACAACATAATTGCTGTTGCAATAATTGTAATAGTTCATTTGGACTTCTAACCGTCATTTTGATTTTTTCTTTGTTGTAATGACCATTTATTTTCTTAGTTGTAATATATGGGTATGGTGAAATAAATGATTACATTTTATGCAATCAATGATTTATTCATTGCAAGTACCTTTTAAAAACCTAAATTATGACATGTAGAGTTTATTGTTAAAAATGGCTTCCTTATCTGCTAATTTGACTTTGCCATGTGAATGGGCATGAATATGTAGATAGAACATGTTAGTCTGCTCACAAAGGGATTAGCTAGTTTTACCAGTCTACAAGGGGATTAACTAATTTCATCAGTAAATTGAGTGAATCCAGCAACAGAAAAAGAATCTCACCACCAGCAAAGGAGAAGCAGGCATGCAGTGTCTGCCCTTTAAGACCAGGAATTCTTGGGCCAACTAGACTTAACAGCATCAGTCCCAGCTGGATTTACAACAGCAGCAGCAGTTAAAGCAGAGTACCAAAGACCTGTCAGGTGATGAAGTGGAACTTGGGACTGCTACCGAGAAATTTGCAACACTGGCATAAAGCCATGAGACTCAAGGCAGAGGCATTTAAGAGTACATTTTGGAAGCTTTCCTGACTACATTCTTTTACTAACATGAATTATTACATTTTGATTTCTCCAGCATAGTTCTGTGTGATCTGTGAGCTATTGTATTAGATTTTGGACCCAGTAAAGCAGTAAGATTGGTATTAAGATGAGTATAAAGAGGTACAGGAGTGTGTGGAACAAGTCTAATCTCATGGAAATTGGTTTTATGTTGTTGCTGTTGATGAGGACAGTTCCCCTTTATGAAGTTGGTAAAGGTCATATATGGCCATCCCCGTGTGGTCATTGCTCTTTGTCCATGACTATGCACATCGTTCTCACCTGATGGACTACACAGGAATCAAAATTATGACATCTGTGGATAGAGTCGATGGAGAAGCTTATTATCAACAGTCAAAATAAGGATAGAAGCTGATGATGGAAAAAATGATAAATTAATTTTTTTTATTCTTCAACAAATTTTTGTCTATAAGCACTTGAATAGTTTGTATCTAGATGAAGATAAGGAACATTTGCAACTCTCAGAAGAATCACCTCAAGCTCCCATACGGTTGATAACCCTTTTTAAAAAAAAATTATTTTATTAATTTTAATGAATATTTACAGAGATTTTG
>NW_006399800.1:17253882-17257757 GCF_000299155.1 Elephantulus edwardii | reverse complement strand
CATGTACTTGTGTAAGTTCAAGTTGAATTGGAAGAAAATGACAACAAATCCATAAGAATAAACTAGTCTATGGTTGTTGTTGTTATGTGCCATTACATCAGCCATTACTCAGTGACCCTATCAACAGTTGCTCTGAACTTTGCTCTATTCTGAGCCAACCTCATCATTTCTGAGACACCGGAATCCATTGTCACAGTCACTGTGTCAATCCATCTCATCCAGAGTCTCCTTCTCCTATGCTGACCCTCCCCCCTTCCAAGTATGATATCCTTCTCCAAAGACTGATCCCTCCTATCAGCATGTCCAAAGTATGTGACCCCCACCTGGAAAAAGCAAATTGATTTCATCCTTTCCAGGACAGAACTGCTTGTTCTTTTGCCAATACTCTTCTCCAGAACCACAACTTATAGGCATTGATTCTTCTTTTGTTATCCTGAGTCATTTTCCAGATCTCAGACACATTACTAGCAGTTGAAATGACCTGGATCAGGCCCATGTTACTCTCTAGACTGAAACAATTGCTCTTTAGCAGTCTGGGAAGATCCTTAACAGCATATTTTCTCAATGTAACTTGTCTTTTGATTTCCTGACTGGCGGTGCCAAGGATTTTTATTGTGAATCCAAACAAGATGAAATTGTTAACAACCTCAATCTTTTGACCATATATAATGATGCGGCCTATTGGCCTTGTGATGAGAATCTTTGTTTTCTTAATGTCAAGACGTGGTCCATATTGAAGGCTGCAGTCCTAGACCTTCTGCAGCAAGTGCTTCAAGTTCCCCTTAGTTTCATAGAATGAGATGTGTGTCGTCTGCATAATGCAGGTTGTTGATGAGTGTTCCTCCAATCCTGATGCCACTTTTATATCTCTTCGCTTTGTTTTGGCTTCTCAACATTCTAGTGAATTATTCAGAGTCTATTCTGACATTCATTTTAATCTATTCATTCTCCTCTGTCTTTGTAATGACCTTTTACTTTCTTCATGGATGATATTCTTTATATCATTGTACAACTTATCTGGTCTTAATTCTTTATATTTGAATACTGCTTTTAAATTCAAGTGTGATAAACTTAAGATCCCTATGAACAAAAGACCTGAACACTTGTATAACTTTCATAGTTTCTCTAAGTTCATAGGGTTTCCAGAGGCAAGCTGTTTCAAAGTGGATACCACTCCTGCTTCCAAACTTGTTTTAATTGGGGAGCTCCACCAAACACTGTCCACCATGGGTAACCATTATTGCATTTGACACATCAGTGTCACAGTGTTTAGCAACACAACAACCACGAGCTACCTCTGTATAGCAAATAGACAGATCGATGCTATATGACCTAGAAGAATGTTTGATCCAAAACAATTAAAACCAGGCCTGAGGGCCCCAGATTAAAATTACCCACGTTTGGCTTGCTAGCATCACCTTCTATCCACTAGGTCAACAGAGCTCTCTCGTCATTGTTGTTGTTGTTGTTGTTAAGTGCCATTGAGTCATAGAGTAAATTAAAAACAAAAACAAAACGAAAAAGACCCCCTCCCAACACACACACAAACAACTGTGATGCCACCTGAAGAAAGTTGAAACAATATTCACATCTTACACCTACACAAAATTTAACTCAA
The DNA here is from genome assembly GCF_000299155.1 of Elephantulus edwardii. Taxonomy (NCBI): domain Eukaryota; kingdom Metazoa; phylum Chordata; class Mammalia; order Macroscelidea; family Macroscelididae; genus Elephantulus; species Elephantulus edwardii. The sequence continues at coordinate 17,256,139 of NW_006399800.1, read as the reverse complement.
AGTGGATTAGAGACCTGGGAATAGAACCCCCAAACCCTAAAGTTAATAAGAAACGTACTGGGATGAAGCTTAGAAAGCCTAGTCTATGGTATAATCTGGAGATAATAAAATTGATGAATGAGACTTTCTTTTTGTATGATCAATTCTTTATTCATTTCAAATACATTTTTTAAATGCCCATTTTCATCCCTCTGTTTCCATCCTCCCTCCCCTGGATCTTCATACTCATTCTGTAATAATGGTTTTATACAGTTTTTGTCCTTATGAGACTAACTTAGTTCACTCAGCATAATGCTTTCTAGTTTTGCTCAAGTTATGAAGTAATTTACAAAATCATTTCTCCTGCATGCTACATAGTATTCCACTGTGTGAATGTACTGTAATTTCTTAATCCGTTTGATTGTGGTTGGACATCTGGGCTGTTTCCACGCTCTTGCGATGGTGAATACTGCTGCTATTAACATTGGTGTACAAGTTTCTATTTGAGCCTCAGTTCTCCTTTTCTTGGGGTATATTCCAAGCAGTGAAATAGCTGAGTCATATAGAATTTCATAGGTCTTTGAGGAAGTGCCAAACTGCCTTCCAGAGTGGTTGTACCATTTTACAATACCACCAACAAGAGTGTAAGATTTCTTAACCCACCACATCCTCTCCAAAATTTATTACTTGCTATCTTGTTAAACTTTGCCACTGATACTAGAGTGAGATGGTATCCATTGAAGTTGTGATTTGCATCTCTCTTATTGCCAGTGATTTGGAGCATTTCTTAATATGTCTGTTTGCCATTCAAATGTCTTCCTCTGTTGAAAACCTTTCTTTGTCTTTTGCCCATTTTGTAATTGGGTTATCAGCCATTTTCTTGTGAAGGCCCAGGAGTATTTTATAAACTTTGATTATGAGACTCTAGTCTTAGATGGTACTACTAAAGGTTTGCTCCCAGTCAGTAGGTTTTCTTTTCACCTTGTTGGAAAGAGTTTTTGATAAACACAGGGATTTAAATTTTAGAAGGTCCCATTCCCATTTATCAGTTTTTTCCTATTCAGATTGTGCATTTCTGGCTATATTTTGGCAGTCTTCTTATACTGTAGACCAGGCCTTCTAAGCTTAGGTCTAGTTTGACTCTTATGAACTTTATGGGAGTTACTCCCAGGTCTCTGATCTACCTTGAGTTGATTCTTGTGTATGATGTAGGATGTGGATCCTGTTTCAGCTTTCTGCAGATGGAAGTCCAGTTTTGCCAGCGCCATTTGTTGAACAGGTTGTCATTTCCCCATTTGATAGCTTTGATTTCATTGGATTATTGGATATTAGTTGACCATAGATAACAAGGTCTATTTCTGGACTAATTTTGTTCCATTGGTCTATGTCTCTGTCACTGTACCAGTACCATTCTGTTTAGGTTAGTAGGTTCCTGTGTAGTAGGTTTTGAGATCACACTTCATTTTTATTTTTCAGAAGTGCTTTCCTTATTTGGGGTCTCTTTCCTCTCCAAATAAACTTAACAGTTTTTCTTTCCATCTCCTTGAAAAATGAATTCGATACCTGGATTTGGTTTGTGTTGAACATATAGATTACTTTTGGTAGAATTTTCATTCACAATATTGAGTTTTCCTATCCAAGAATGGGCACATTTTTCCATTTCTTAAGGTCTTTTATTGTGTCTTGCAAAAATGTTCTGTAGATATTTTTGTATAGGTCTTTTGTATCTCTAGTTATAGTCACTCCTAAGTATCTCAATTTGTGATTGGCTATTGTAAATGGTATTGCTTTCTTGGTTTCCTTCTCTGAGTTCTCTTTGTTATTGTAACAGAATTCCACTGCTTTTGGATTTTTATTTTATATCTTGCCACTCTGATATAATGGCCTACTAACCAATATTTTTGTTGCTACTGTTGTTGAGTCTTTGGGGTTTTCTGTGTACAGTACCTTAACATTTGCATATAGTCTTTGTTTAGTCATTGTTTTATCTCTTTTGCAGTGTCCCTGCAGGATCCTAGGACATCTCACTCCGCTTCTCCTGCTCGATGGTCTCTTTGGTTGGCTGGGTATTCTCCTGTGTCTAGGTCTTCAGCTTGGCCTTATTGAAGCTGGCAATTTCCCTCATGTCTGGCTTGTCTACCATTTTCGTCAAACAATCCTTGGGTCCCTGTCCAGCCGGTTCCCTGGTGCTCCCACTCCTGCTGCTTCAGTGAGACTTCTCCCTATGTTGAAGAAATTCCTTTCTATTCCAATTTTGCTGAGTGTCTTAATCATGAAG
>NW_006399800.1:17250310-17251494 GCF_000299155.1 Elephantulus edwardii | reverse complement strand
GTTTTCAGTGAGAATCTTTCAACTCACTGACTTTGTTTCATCTTCTTAGTTTTATTTTTTTGTCCTAACAGTGTGTTGGAGACTGCCATTTTGGTCCTAATAGTCGGGATTGCATCTTTACACATTTCTGTTATTTTGTATACTGTTTTGTTATTTCGAATACCGTTCCTTGTCTTGTGATGATTTTTTTTAAGTTCTTGCATCTCTTTACTTATAGTATCAAATATTTCTTCCATCTTTTGCATTTTCCTCCATAGATGTCTAAGTTGCTGCTCATCAATAGATTTCTTCTGGACTGTTTTCTCTGGGGTATTTGCTTACTTAACTATTTCTTCCATCATTTGTATCTTTTTCTGTAGCTATTCAAATAAATGACTCCACATCAACATCTTTCTTCTGGCTTTATCAGGGATATTCATTGGGTTTTTTAAGAAGGGTTATTTTGGGTTTGTTTTTTTCCCCTACAGAACAATATCATTGATTTCACATGCAAGCAAGATTCTACCGAAGATTATCCAAAAACGACTGATGCAGCACATCAGCAGAGAATTACCAGAAGTCCAGGCACGGTTTAGAAGGGGCTGTGGTACTAGGGATATTGTAGCTGATGTTAAAGCAGGGATTACCAGAAGAATGTCTATCTATGCTTCATTGATTATGTAAAGGCGTTTGACTATGTGGATCGTAACAAACTGTGGCTGACTCTGAGAAGAATGGGAATCCCAGAACATTTAATTGTGCTAATGTGAAACCTATACTTGGACGAAGAGACAGTCATCAGAACAGAGCAGGGTAACACTGCATACTTCAAAATTGGGATGGGTGTACGCCAAGGATGTGTCCTGTCTCCATACCTCTTCAACCTGTATGCAGAACAGATTATCAGGGAGGCTGGGCTCTATGAGGAGAACTGTGGCATCAGGGTTGGTGGAAGATCTATTAACAACCTGTGTTATGCAGATGACACAACCCTGCTTGCTGAAACCAAAGAGGACCTTATGCATTTGCTTCAGAGAGTCAAGGACTGCAGGCTTCAGTATGGACTGAGGCTCAATGTCAAGAAGAAAAAGATTCTCACCACTGGACCAATCGGAATGGATGGTGAAGAGATTGAAATTGTTCACAGCTTCAGTTTGCTCGGTTCCACAGTCAACACTCTTGGCACCAGCAATCAGGAAATCAAA
>NW_006399800.1:17248778-17249925 GCF_000299155.1 Elephantulus edwardii | reverse complement strand
GGTGTGTCAGAGGCAATGCGATTGGCACAGGACAGAGCAGGGTTTAGGGCTGTTGTACACAGGGTCGCTATGAGTCGTAAACGACTCGACGGCACATAACAACAACAACAACAATAACTGAAGCAGTCTGCTGCTTTCTTGACATTACATGAATCCTTCTTAGTAGATGTTAGATCATTGTAACTATATTGTTTTCTAGAGTATGCCAATGTTTTGTGAAGGACCTTTATACTTGTGCTGCTTGAACAGCAGTGATCCCCCCAAAGTACCAGAATGGGAAAACTGGCACCCACCTCACTTGAGCTGTTCCAGCTCTCCTGCTCCCTTCAGTTTGAGCTTTAGGAGTCATGCTTGATATAGCCAAACAGAAGGGATCCATTCTAATTACTTGAATGGGAAACCTGGAAGCCTGTTTTCCCTTTCCACAACTGGTGTCTCCACCTCATTTAAGCTGCTCCAGCTGTCCTGATCCCTTGTGCTTCAGCTCTGGGGATTCTGTGTGGCATAGCCAAATAACAGTGAGCCCCCTAATGTACTTGAATAGGAAACCTAAAAGCCTGTTTTTCCTTTCCAGAAGTGGCATCTCCACCTCACTTGAACTATTCCAGCTGCCCTGCTTCCTTCTGTTTGAGCTTAAGTGTTCCTGCTTGGTGTAGCCAAACAGCAGTGATTCCCCAAAGTACCTGAATTGGAAACCAGGAAGCCTGTTTCCCCCTTCCAGAACTGGTGTCTCTGCCTCACTTGGGCTGTTTCAACTCTCCTGCTCCCTTCTGTTTGAGCTTAAGGTATCCTGTGTGGTCTAGCTAAAGAGCAGAGCTTCCTCCAATGTACTATGGGTGCAGTGCTTGCTACTTCTTGCCATGTTTCAGGTACCTTCTTTAATTTTTTTTTTCAAAATTGTGATTTTTAACAATAGTTTAGAGATATGTTGGATTTTTCATACATTCATAGTTGTACATTTTCCTCCTTATGCTTCCCAGTTAGCTTAAAAAAAATAATCCATTGTTGCTTAATTTCCTCCCTCCTCCTCTCCGTTGCCTACCTCCCCCTGTCCTTTGCTGTGCATGTCTTATTCTGGACTGTTGTCATGCAGATGATGCATAATCATATATTCCTTTTAAACAGTTCTTTCCTTTATCCATCCCAA
>NW_006399800.1:17240300-17246758 GCF_000299155.1 Elephantulus edwardii | reverse complement strand
AGAAAAATGGGCACAGGATATGAACAGGCACTTCACCGAAGACGACATTCAGATGGCTAAAAAACACATGAAGAAATGCTCAAAATCCCTAGCCCTAAGAGAGGGGCATTTAGTTTGCTTCAATTTCTTTGATATTGTGAATAATGCAGTAATAAACATGAATGTGCATAAATGGGACCTTCTAAAGTTTAAACCCTATGTACATAAAAATAATTTCCAACAGAGTGAAAAGAAACCTACTGACTGAGCAATCATTTGACAATACCATTTCAGACAAGGGTCTCATACCAAAAATTTACAGAATCCTATAAGGCCTTCACAAGAAAAAGACTGATAACACAATTAAAAAATGGGCAAAAGATGTGGAAAGAGTTTTCACAGAGGCAGATATTCAGATGAGCAACAGACACATGAAGAAATGTTCAAAATCACTGTCAATAAGAGAGATACAAATGAAAACTACAGTGAGATACTATCTCACCCAAGTAGCAGTGGAAACGTTTAACAGGACAAATGATCAATGTTGGAGAGGATGTGACGAGATAGGAACTCTTACACATTGTTGGTGGGATTGTAAAATGATACAACCACTCTGGAAGGCAGTTTGGAGTTTCCTCAGAAAGCTGAATATATAAATTCAGTATGTCCCAGCTATTCCACTGTTTGGAACACACCCTGAGAAAATTAGAACTGAGACACAAATGGAGACTGGTACAACAATGTTTATAGCAGCATTATTTACCATCACAAGAACATGGAAACAGTCCACATCTCCAACCACAATCTAATGGATTGAGAAATTATAAATTATGGTACATTCATGTGATGGAATACTACACAGCACACAGCAACAATGATTTTCAAAATCACTACCTGACTTTGGAGGGACTGGATAGCATTGTGCTAAGTGAACTAACTCAGTCCCATAAGGATAAACACTGTGTAAAACCAGTAGTGTAGAAATAGATAAATAGTAAAACGTGTATGAGGACTTAAAGCAGGGAGTGGGAGCAGAGGGGTGAGGATGGGTGGAGGGGGTAGGGTCGCACAATTTTATGAGTAGAGGGAGGAGGTGTTAAGGAAAAGAGAAAGATCCAGTGTGAACATAATGTATACAAACTTGGTAAATAAACCAACACAAAAGAAATTCTTTAAAACACTAAGAAAGGAACAAATAGGCATCATTTGGAGAAAGTTGGAAGATCAAAGAAAGAGTGGAAAACTCTCAATAGGATGGATTGATACACTGAATGCAACAATGGGCTCAAGCATATGGGAGATGGTGAGGATGGTGTGAGATAAAGCAAGGTTTAGATTGGTTTTTCCATAGGACTGGTAGGAATTGTAATGAATAGTCGTCATCTGCTTCCTAAACAATATGCCTCTGGAAACTCTATGAATTTTGATAAATGTTGATAATTTTAGAAAGGCTTCAGGCCTTTTGTTCATAGGGTAGCTACGAGCTGTATTCAACTTGAAAGCAATCAAAACAACAACAATGATGTCTTAGATGTCATCTTGCCTTCAGTCATTAGCATTCAGTGTATATAGACCCTGTAATGGTCTATAACTTAAAAACAATATACTCCAGGTCATAGTTTGGCTATTATGGATGGATTTGTGTTTATTTTCTTCATGTTCCACTTGCATTTATGTATGGGTAACTGATGTTGGACCACAGTGGACCTTAGGATCCTATTTGCAAGCAAGCATATATTGTTCACAGGTATAGGATTTAGGATTTCAAAGTATCTCCTTGTAGAGGTGTTATTCCTTAGAGAGGAACATGATGTTAGGAAGGGTGGAAGGTCGACTAAGGAGAGGAAGACCCTCAACCTGGTGGATTTACATGGTGACTGCTGCAAAGGGTTCTTTTGTGTCAGGATGTGTGAGGATAGAGCAGGACAAAATAGAGTTCAGATCTTTTGATCATAGGGTCACTATGAGTCATGGTCAACTTGATGACACTTAACAATAACAATGTGTCATAATTAAATCCTTATTTGTGCTCCATCATACATGACCTAGATACTACATACTATTTAGTTTAGTTTTATCATTGGCTATGTACTTGTATCCACAATCAATATACTTGGTACCAGCAGTCAGGAGATTAGGAAGCATATTAAACTTGGAAAGTCTGCAGAGTCAAAGACCTCTTGAAATTATTGAGGAATAATTGTGTTAGTTTGAAGAATAAGGTGCACCTGATTCAGGACACAGTGTTTGCAATCACTTGCTGTGAATTTGAGAACTGGAAAATGAATAATAATGACAGAAGAAGAATGAATGCCTTTGAATAGTTTTGTTCTAGAAAAGTACTGAAGATCCCATGGACTGTCAAAAGAATGAATAGATTTGTCCTAGAGAAGGTGCAACTAGAGTGCTCCCTAGAAGCAAAAATGGCTTTATCTCACATACTTTGGATATGTTGTTCGGAAAGGCTATTTCTTGGAGAGGAACATCATGATTGTGAAGGTGGAGGAGAGTCAACAAAAGAGGAAGAATCTCATCTAGGTGAAATGACACAGGAACTGCGGCAATGGGCTCAAGTGTGTCAAAGATTGTGAAAATGGCACAAGATAGGACAGGGTTTATATTTTGTTCATAGGGTCACTATGAAGGCACAGTGATGGTCACTTGATGGCATGTATCAAAAAATAGCATATACTTCAAGAGATTGTGAATGGGAAAGGAGATATGATTGCCTCAGAATTTGTCGAATGTTGAAAAGGTGAGATGTGCTTAAGCATGACAGATATTGAAATGATGGCATAATTCTGTTGTACATAGAGTCACTGTGAATCAGAGATGCCTTTAGAGAATTTAACTACAAGAAGACCATAAACACCTATGGATACATCCAACAAAGTGGCTCAGAAAAATTCTCTACTCTTTCATATTTCTACATACTGGTTCTCTTACATTTATCAGAAGTTTTTAAGAAATAGTATTTATAATTACTGGGTTAACTGGTTGGAAAGACTGCAAGAATATGTTTTATATTGTAGTCAGTAGATTCCCACACACACACTCATTTCTACCTTTGGTTATAAAAGACCTGCTTCAGCAGTTTTCTTATGCTGTAAATATATATGGAGTAGATAAATGTTTCTTCAGCAGGGTGGCTGTTGGGTTCTAATAATCTATCTTTCAGTTAACAGTTGAGTGCTTAGCAGGAATATAAACTGCCTATTTAATGACTTAAAAATAAATTGAAGGTGGAGGGGTAACATCTCAATAGTAATTCCTTCCAGATATGGCAAAAGCAGCAGCATCCCCATGTCCTGTATCCTAATGTGGAAAGCTAGTCTTTTTCCTAAACTCAAACCTAAGCCCTCTAAAAGTTCTGTGAACAACTTATTCTTGTTGGTATCATATAGCAGATTGAAATTTATATCAAACCTCATTTTAACAAAGTAGAATTGATCTTAGAGTTTACTATTTTTTAGTGTTTTTAAAAATGTACTTAAATTTTATTTTGCATACAAGATTCAGGTACACTATTTCATTCATATACATTGTATTTCATTCATTCCTTCATTCACATTATTTTTCTTATGATCATTCCCATACATTATGCTTTATAGAATTAATCATCTTTGATCTATGCCCACTATTACCCTATCTTTTCAGTCCTCACTGGATCTTTCCTTACTTCCTTCACTCACTACCTTTACCCACCAAACTTTACAACCCCATAATTTCCCCTCCCTCCAATCCCCTGCCACCGCTGTGTGACACTTTGGACTTTTACATACATCTTTATATGTATCTTTCTATTTTTACAATAATGGTCTTGTTGTAGTGTGCCATTGAGTGACCTGGACTTATAGAGACCTTATGTCCATTAGTTCTGAACCCTGCCCTGTCTTGAGCCAATATCATCATCTGACAGACTTAATTCAATTTCACCAGTCACTTAGTAAATCTTCTCATTCTAGGCCTTGCTGTCTCTCCATCCTTTGAACTATGATGTCCCTCTCCACAGAGTGGTTCCTCCTGGCCATGTGCAAAAATTTATGTGAGACAGAGCTTCAAAATCCTTGCATCCAGGAAGCAGCTTAGTTTCACCTTCTCCAGGACAGACCTGTTTGTTCTCTTGTCAGTCTACAGTATGATTTACACTCTTCTCCAGCACCACAACTCAAAGATATCAATCTTCCTTCTATCATTCTTAGTTACTGTCCAGCTCTCAGATGCATAGCAAGTAATTGCAAAGATTGGATCAGGCATACCTTAGTCTTCAGACTGACATCATCGTTCTTTAGTATTCTAGAGAGATCTCTGATGGCTGACTTTCCAAAATGCAATTTGTCTTTTGATTTCCCCACAGCTAGTGCTATGAGAGTTGATTGTGTAACCAAACAAGCTGAATTTGTTTTAATAATCACAAGCTCTTCATAGTCTACCATGAAGCTGTAAATTGTGAAAATCTTTGTTGTCTTGATGTTGAGCTTCAATCCATATTGAAGACTGTAGTCCTTGACCTTCTGCAGCAAACTCCTCATTTCCTCCTCAGTTTCAGCAAGAAAGATTGTTTCATCTGCATAATGCAGGTTGTTGATGAGTCTTTCTCCAATCCTGATAGCACATTCCTCCTCATCAAGTCCAGCCTACCAAGTGATTCGTTCTGCATATAGACTGAAAACTTATGAAAATATGATGCATCCCTAATGCACACCTTTCCTGATCCTGAACCATGCAATGTTTCCCTGTTCTGTTCCCACTACTGCTTCTTGGTCCAGATATAGGTTTCACATGAGTGCAATCAAGTGTTATGAGATTCCCATTCTTCTCAAGATTAGCCACAATGTTGGGATCTACACACTTAAATGACTTTGTGTAGTCAATGAAACACAGATAGATATTCCTCTGGTGTTCTCTGCTTTCAGCCAAGGTCTATCCAACTTTGGCCTATTGATGTCCCTAAACACATGGCCTCTTCTAAACCCATTTTACACATCCAGTTGTTTTTGGATAATTGTCAGCAGGATTTTGCTTGCTTGCTTGCTCGCTTGCTTGTGAAATTATTCAATAATTTCCACATCCTATTGTGTCACCTAGATATAGATCTCTTCTAGACAGTTAGCCAAGGAGTTGCCCTCCAGATTTCTTGGCATAACCTAATGAGTGCCCCAGGGAAGCATCTATTTGCTGAAATATGTCAATTTACATTCCATAAATTCCTGAGGCCTTGCATTTTGTTAACTCCTTCAGAACAGCTTGAACTTTCTCTTTCATCACCATTGCCTCTTGATCATATGTTGTTTCATTAAATTCTTCTTTGTCAGCCAATTCTTTTTGGTATAGGACTCTGTACTCCTCAATCTTCTTTAACAGAAATTCATTTTATATTTGCTTTCATACAAAGTTCATAAAGCTTATGTACATGGTTTTTCAAACCGGACCTTTCCTCCATCTTCGTTTAATACTTCCTAGGTCATACAACATTCTGCCCTCACCATCCTGTAGTATTGAAACTTGAGGCTTAAACTTGTCTTCAGTTCCTTCAGCTTAAGAAATGCTGAGTGAGCCTCTCCCTTTTGATTTTCCAACTCCAACTCTTTGCACTTCATTACAATGCTTGGTTTTGTCTTCTCAGGCTGCCCTTTGAAATCTTGTCCATCTCTTTAACTTCTTGATTTCTTCCCCTTTGATGTGGCTGCTTTACACTCTAGTGTAATAGTCAGAGTCTCTTCTGACATCCATTTTGGTCTTTTCTTCCTTCTCTGTCTTTATAATTACTTTCTGCGTTCTTCATGAAAAATAAATACTCTTGATATCTTTGCACAGCTCATCTCATCTTCGCTCTTTAGTTTTCAAGCCCTCAGATCTGTTCTGAGTTGTTGCTGTTATGTGCCATCGAGTCACTTGCAACTCATAGCGACCCTATGTACAAGAGCTCTAAATGTTTTTCTTTCCTATGCCAACCTAGCCATCTCGAACACACTTATTCCCACCACCCCAATCACAGAATCGATCCATCTCATCGAGGGTCTTCCTCTCCCAATCCATCCCACCACTCTCCCAAACTTGATGTCCCTCTCCAAGGACCAGTCCCTTCTTACAAGATGCCCAAAGTATGTCACACGAAGCTTCAGAATCCTTGACTCCAAGGAGCATTCTGGCTTCACCTTCTCCAGGACAAACCTGTTTGTTCCCCTAGTAGTCCATGGTATATTCAACACTCATCACCAGCACCACAGCTCAAAGGCATCAATTCTCTTTCTATCAACCCTATTCACTGTCCAACTCTCCGATACATAGCATGTAATTGCGAAGACTATAGCCCAGATCAGGTACACCTTAGTCTCCAGTCTGATGCCATTGCTCTTCAGTACTCTTGAGAGGTCCCTCACAGCTGACTTTCCCCAATGCAATCCTTCTCTTGATTTCCTGGCTGCTGTTACCAAGAGTGTTGATTGTGGGGCCAAGTAAACTAAAACTGTTAACTA
>NW_006399800.1:17219578-17239910 GCF_000299155.1 Elephantulus edwardii | reverse complement strand
TCTTCTCAGAGTCAGCCACAGCTTGTTGTGATCCACACAGTCAAAAGCCTTTGCATAGTCAATGAAGTACAGATAGACATTTTTCTGGTATTCTTTGCTTTCTGCAAAGATCCATCTAACATTAGCTATAATATCCCTAATACCACGACCTCTTCTAAATCCAGCCTGCACATCTGGCAGTTCTTTGTTAATGTATTGTTCCAAATGTTTCTGGATAATCTTCAGCAGAATGTTGCTTGCATGTGATATTAATGATATTGCTTGATAATTTCTGCACTCTGTTGGGTCACCTTTCTTTGGAATGGGAACAAATATCGATCTTTTCCAGTCAGTGGGCGAGCTGGCTATTCTCCAGATTTCTTGGCACAACTTAGTGAGCACATCCAGGGCAGTGTCTGTCTGTTGAATTATGTCAATTGTTATGCCGTCAACTCCTGGAGGCTTGTTTATTGCCAATCCCTTCAGAGAAATTTGAACTTCCTTCTTCATCACCCACCATAGGCTCTTGCTCATATGTCATTTCATGAAATTCCTCTGTGTCAGCCAATTCCTTCTGATACAGTGACTCTGGGTATTCCTTCCATCTTCCCTTGATACTTCCTGAATCATTTAACATTCTACTCAAAGTATCCTTAAGTATTGCCACTCGTGGCTTGAATTTGTTTTTCACCTCTTTCAGCTTAAGAAACGCTGAGAGAGTTTGGCCCTTTTAATTTTCTGACTCCAGTTCTTTAAATTCTGCAGTATATATTCTCATAAGACTGGATTTGTTCACACAGTATAACACTCTCCAGTATCTCCCATGTTATACAGTATTTTCTAAATCATTGCTCCTGAGTGTTTCATAGTATTCCATTGTGTGAATGTACCACAATTTCTCAATACATTTGTTTCTTAATGAGCATTTGAGCTGGAAGATCTCCAGGTGTTTTTCTGTAGAGTAGCGGTGTGAATTTGAACAAACTTGCAATTAGCAATCAATGCTTAGCTATGCAACACCAAGATATTATGTGTTCCCTGTAATTAATGTCTTTCTTTTTAAAATATCTAGAGAAGTCACTAGAGAAGTGGCCAGCAAGGGAGAAAAAAAGGCTTACAATGAAAAAAGAAGACAGGACAACAACAAGAAGTAAACTTTTTTTGGCAGTCAGTTTTCCTCTGAACTGATCCTTTAATTTTACTGTCTGCAAGAATAACCATAATCTTTGAGAAGGTATAAGTGGTTTAATGTTGTGTGTTTTGTGGGGGAGGGATTTGGAGCACTTACACAATGCAATCCTTGTAATTAAGTCCCTGACATCCATTCTTACAATCGGGGATATTTTTAATGCAACCTGTAATGTGCCTGCTTTAGCCCTAAAACATTATAAATGTTTAAATGTTGACTGTCATATTTAGAACCACACATTCCTTCACATCTGTCAACTCTCATATATTCTGCCTTAGGTAAAATAAAAAAGTCTAAGCAAGTGAAAAATACACATATTGGAACTATGCAGATTTAAGATCACAATTTTGTTGTTTTACTTGCTTGTTGTTATGTGCTGTCAAGTCACCTAATATTTATATTGACCCTATGCACAACAGCTCTGAAGCCTGCCCTCTCCTGAGTCAGTCTCAATGACTCAAAAACACCTACCCATATTTCCCCAGTTACCGTATCAATCCATCTCATCCAGGATCTTCCTCTCCTGGGCTGTCCCTCCACCCTCTGCATACGATATCCTTCTCCAACAACTCGTCCCTCCTGGCTATGTGCCCAAACTATGTGAGATAGAGCTTCAAAATACAAGCCTCCAAGGAGAAGTTTGGTTTCACCCTTTCCAAGACAGATGACTTTTCTCCAGCACCACAATTCAAAGACACCAATTCTTCTCCCATCCTTAGTCATTGTCCAGATGTCTGATGCAGAGCAAGTAATTGTGAAGACCATAGCCTGGATCAGGAACACTTTCGTCTCTAAACTGACATCCTTTTTTTCTCTTTGGCTCTGGTTTTTGGTGCATAAACTTGAACGACAGTGGTATTAGTAAGTGTTCCTTGTATGCATAGGGATATTATCCTGTTACAACATTGTATTTCAAAACAGATCTAAAAACATTTTTTATTATGAAAGTGACCCCCTTTTTTCTCCCCTTTTAGCTTCTAGCATGGTAGGTCAGAGGATTGTTGGATTCAAAATGTCCCACGCCAATCTCATTTCACCAATACCTAATTCATCAGAGGGTCACTATGAGTCGTCTACAACTCCACCACACTTAACAACAATAACAATGACAACATAGAGAAAGCTACGTTGGCCCAGTGGACAGAAAGTTATGATACCAAGCCCACAGCTCTGAAGCTTGCCCTCTCAATGACTCAAAAACTCCTACCCATATTGCCCCAGTTACCGTAACAATCCATCTCATCCTGGATCTTTCTCTCCTGGGCTGTCCCTCCACCCTTCTGCATATTATGTCCTTCTCCAACGATGGTGGGTGATATTAATCTGTGGCCCTCAGTCCTGGTTTAAATTGTTTTTTGTTAAACATTCTTCTATGTGATATAGCACCAGTGTGCTGTACAGAGGTAACCAGTGGTTGCTGTGATGCTAAACACTGTGACACTAATGTGCCAAATGTGATAATGGTTACTTGTGGTGGACAGTGTTTGGTGGAGCTTCCCAGTTAAAACAAGCTTGGAAGCAAGAGTGGCATCCACTTCTGAAATGGCTTGCCTCTGGAAACGCTATCAACAGTGCTCAGGTCTTTCGTTCATAGGGTCGCTATGAGTCATCTACAACTCAATGGCCCTTAACAACAACAACAACAATTTGTCAATATTTATATTTTCCATTTATTTCTTAATGTGCAGTTTATCTACATTCGTGCTTCTCTCATTCCACATTCCAATCATTAGTTTTCTGACAACTGCAAATTCGAGGGCTCAGTCTCTGTCGCTGTATCTCTTAGTCTACTCTAAGCATGCTCTATTGTACATAGGGTTTTGAAGGCCTGTTATATTTGGGAAGCAGATGGACAATCCTTCTTACTTGTCTTTTTTAATTTGGATATGTAGTTTTAGAATAATATCTGTCAGACAATTATTTCACTAAAAGAAGCAGAAGAAAGACAATTCTTCTTACAGAAATAACTAGTACATTCAATGTCCCTTCTACCCTGGCAGTTGTGCTTTGTCGCTTCCATTTTTCTGCCACAATGGCATCGCTTGCACTCCTGCTTACCCCATCCAGCACTTCCCTCCCACCAGCCACCACTTAAAATAATGTATTAAGCCACGAGTCACTTGTGTGCTGTCATGTGCCTCACATTGCTTCTGTTTTCTCATAAACTTTCAACCTTTTCCCTAAAACACAGGTATGTCAAAGATCATATTCTGTCTTAGCATTAGTTAAACTTTGCAACTGATACCTGGGTAACATGGTATATCTAACTGTAGTTTTGATTTGCCTCTCTCTTATTGCCAGTGATTTTGAACATTTCTGCATGGGTCTGTTGGCCAACTGAATGTCTTCTGTGAAAGTCTTCACACATCTTGTGCCCATTTTGTAGTTGAATTATCAGTCTTATTTTTATGAAGTCCTTGTAATATACTGTAGACCTTTATTATGAGATCATTGTCTGAGATATAACTGTTAAATGATTTTTCCCCATCCGTAGGTTTTCTTTTCACCCTATTGCAAAAAGGATTTAATTCACACAGAGACTTAATCTTCAAATGGTCCCATTCATCGATGTTATCCTCACTTATTTGTGCATTTCTGGCTGTATTTGCCAGATTATTTATACCATAGGTTAGGCCTACTGTGCTTGGTCCCATTTTGTCTCTCAAGGTCTTTATAGTTGAAGCTTTAATCTACTTTGGGTTGATTTTTGTGTATGGCATCAGATGTGGATCCTCCTTCAGCTTTCTGCAGATAGTAGTTCATTTTTACCAGCAGTATTTATTGAAGAAGTTGTCATGTTCCATTTAATAGTCTTTCTTTTCCTGTTAAATACCAGTTGACCATAGGTAAATGGATTAATTTGTGAGTTCATTCTGTTGCATTGGTCAATATGTCAGTTATTGTATCAGCATCATGTTGTTTTGGCTGTTATGCCCATGTCATAGGGTTTGAGATCAATACCTCATATTTCATTTTTGTTTTCAGAAGAGCTTTGCTTATTAGGTCTTTTTCCTTTCCAAATAAACTTGCCTATTGTCTTTTCCCTTTGAAAAACAAATCTGGTATCTGTATCGTGATTGCATTTAATAGGTAGATTGCTTTTAGTATGATTGTCATTTTCACTCTGTTGAGTGACCTAATGGCAAGAAGCTGTGCTGAGATCCCAAAGGTAAGTGGTTTGAGGCCACTAGCTGCTCTGTGGGAAAAATGGGCAATCTCCTCCCATGCAATTATTGTTTCTGAACACCAGCTAGAGATACAGCTATGGGTCTGTTCCAACGCTACTGTACACAACAACGTCCATGAGCAAGGAACCCCAGTTAGTCTGGTTCTCTTATTGTTTCTCGCAGAAGTATTTTGTAGTTTTATTTATAAAGGTCTTTTGTGTTTGCAGTTAGGTTTATTTCTAAGTATGTAATCTTGTTGTTGGATGTTATAAATGGTATTGTTTTCTTAGTTTCCTTTTCTGTGTTTTCTTTGTTATTGTAGAGGAACCCCATTGATATTTTTATATTGATGTTATATCTTGCCACTGTACTAAGTTAGTCTACTAGGTCAAAAGGGTTTAGTTGTGGTTGTTGTTGACTCTTTGAGCTTTCCTGTGTATCCTATCAGCAACAGTTTTATCACCTTTTTGCTAACCTGGATGCTTCTTATTTTAGTTCATTTTAGTTTTTCCATGGCAAGTATTTCCAATACAATATTCAATAGGAATGGTAAAAGTAAGCATTCGTGTTTTTCAATGCAGCATAGTATTCCATTGTGCGAATATACCAGAGCTTCTCTATGCATTTGTTTGCTGATGGGAACTTAGGACCTCATGCAATATTATTCAAAATGAGTGACCCTGGAGGACATCATTCTAAGTGAAATATCTGTTACAAAAGGAAAAATACTGCATAGTGCCACTGTTGTAGAATAGGATTGACATCAAGGTTGGGGTGAGACAGAGAAAAATTAGATAAATCATGTATACTGCATTGAAACAGATGAGAGAGTGAACAGTTTAAAAACAATATATGATTGGGTATTATGGTTATGACAAGAGTTCAGAATAAAGGTTGCATAGTGGAGTGTCCTTGTGGCGGGTGGAGAGGGTATTGTATACCAATGAAGGAATTTTTATTTTACCTTTCAAAGGGAAGAGTGAATTGGGCAGGCGGTGGGAAGAGGAAAAGTGGGCAGGGAGAAAAATGCAACAAAAATGGAAATCCAAAATCTCTAGAAATGGTCATAAAAATTAATAATTTTTTTAAAGTAAGCATTCTTGTCTGGTCCCTGTCCTCAAAGGTAATGTTTTTAGTTTCTCTCCTTTGAGAATAATGTTGACTCTTGGTTTTGTGATTATACTGTTGACTCTACTGAGGAAATTCCACTACACTCCTATTTTAATCAGGAAAAAGTGTTAAGATTTTGTTGAAAGCCTTATCTGTATCAATTGATAGGATCATGTGGTCCTCTTTCTTCGCTTTGCAAATGTGATGAGTTATGTTGATTGATTTTCTTTTGTTGAACTATCCTTGCATACTTGTTACATATCCCACTTTGTCACGATGAATTTTTGTTTTTTTTCTTATATACTGTTGGATTCTATTATCCATGATTTTATTAAGGATTTTTGCATCTTTGTTCATGAGAGATCTTGGTATGTAATTTACTTTACTTGGTATGTAATTTACTGAGAGATCTTGGTTTGGTCATGCCTTTGCTGAGTTTTGGTATTAGAGTTATGATTCCTTCATAGAATGAGTCTGGGAGTGTTCCCTCTTTTTTATGTTTTTGTTTGTTTATTTGTTTGTTTTTAAATAATTTGAGTAGATTTGGTTTTGGTTTTGGGTTTGGTGTTTGTTTGGTTTTTTTCCCTATAGGCTGTACTACTCTGGTATTCCCAGCTTTCAGCTAAGAACCATCTAACATCAGCTGCAAAATCCCTACTACCACGACCCCTTCTAAACCCAGCCTGGACCTCTGGCAGTTCTCTGCTGATGTGCTGTTCCAGTCGTTTTTGGATAATCTTCAGTAGAATCTTGCTTGTGTGTGAAATCAATGGGATTGTTCTATAGTTTCCACACTCTGTTGGGTCACCTTTCTTTGGGATAGGAAGAAGTATAGATCTCTTCTAGTCAGTCGGCCAAGTGGTTGTTCTCCTGATTTCTTGGCACAACTTGGTGAGCACGTCCAGTACAGTATCTGTTAGCTGAAATATGTCAACTGGTATACCATCTATTCCTGGGGCCTTATTTCTTGCCATTTCCTTCAATGCAGCCTGAACTTCTTCTTTCATGACCATAGGCTCCTGCTTATATGTTGTTTCATGAAAATCTTCTGTGTGTGCCAATTCCTTCCAACACAGTGATTCAGCATATTCTTTCCATCTTCATTTAATACTTCCTGGATCATTTAATACTCTGCCTAAAGCATCCCTGATTATAGCAACTCGACGTTTGAATTTGTTCTTCAGTTCCTTGAGCTTAAGAAATGCTGAGCGAGTTCTGCCCTTTTGATTTTCTGACTCCAACTCCTTGCACATTTCATTGAAATATTTTACTTTGTCATCGTGTGCTGCCTTTTGAAATATTATATTCAACTCCTTAGTATCTTGAATTCTTCCTTGTGCTTTGTCTTCTCTACTCTCTAGTGCAATTTTCAGAGTCTCTTCTGACATATATTTAGGTCTTCTCTTCCTCTTCTGTCTTTGTAATGACCGTTTTCACTCTTCCTGGATGATACCCTTGATATCCTCCCACAACTTGTCAGGTCTTTGCTCATTAGTGCTCAAGGCCTCAAACCTGTTCCTGAGATGGTCCTGAAATTCAGGTGGGATAGATTCAAAGTCATACTTTAGTTGCCTTGGATTAATTTTCCTCAACTTCATCTTGTACTTGCATATGAGTAGTTGGCAATATGTTCCACAATCAGCTCCTGGCCTAATTTTCACAGCTGATATCGAGCTTCTCCAGCGGTTCTTCCCACAGATGTAATTGATCTGATTCCTATGTATACCATCCAACTATATAACCTGTGTTTATGTCTCTTAAAAAACGTATTTGCTATGAATAAGTAATTGATGTGCAAAATTCAATCATTCTCTCTCCAGCTCAATTTCTGTCACTGAGTCCATGTTTTCTAACTACTGAATCTTCTTCTCTGTTCCCAACTTTTGCATTCCAGTCACCCATTAATATCAATGTATATTGATTGCATGTTCGATAGATCTCTGATTGTTAAAGTTGGTAAAAATCTTCTATATCCTCTTCATTGGCTCTGGTTGTTGGTGCATATATATGAATGATAGTGGTATTCACTGGACTTTCTTGTATGAGTATGGATATTATCCTGTCACTCACAATATTGTACTTCTATACTTGGGCCAGGAGGCAGTCATCAGAACAGAGCAAGTGAACACTGCATGGTTCAAAATTGAGAAGGGTGTACACCAGGGATGCGTCCTATCTCCATACCTTTTCATCCTTTATGCAGAAGAGATCATCCGGGAGGCTGGGCTCTATGAGGAGAAATGTGGGGTCAAGATTGGTGGACGATCTATCAACAATCTGCGTGATGTAGATGACACAACCCTGCTTGCTGAAACTGAGGAGGACCTGAAGCACCTGCTGCAGAGGGTCAAGGACTGTAGCCTCCAATATGGATTGAGGCTCAATGTCAAGAAGACAAAGATTCTCACCACTGGACAAATTGGCAGCATCAGGATGGATGGTGAAGAGATTGAGATTGTACACAGCTTTAGTTTGCTTGGCTCCACAATCAGCACTCTTGACACCAGTAGCCAGGAAATTAAGTGGTGCATTGCCATGGGAAAGTCTGTTGTTAGGGACCTCTCCAAAGTACTGAAGAGCAATGGTGTCTCTCTGGAGACTAAGGTGTGTCTGATACAGGCCATGGTCTTTGCAATCACTTGTTATGCATCCGAGAGTTGGACAATGACCAAGGAGGATAGAAGGAGAATTGATGCCTTTGAGCTGTGGTGCTGGAGAAGAGTATTGAGAGTACCATGGACTGCTAGGAAAACAAACAGATCCATCCTGGAAATGGTTAAACCAGGTGGCTCTTTGGAGGTAAGGATTCTGAGGCTCCGTATAACATAATTTGGACATATTGTAAGAAGAGACTGGTCGTTGGAGAAGGACATCATGCTGGGAAGGGTGGAGGGACAGCGCAGGAGGGGAAGGCCCTCTTTGAGGTGGATTGATTCAGTGACTGGGGTAATCGGGATGGGAGTGTCAGAGACAGTGAGATTGGCATAAGACAGGGCAGAGTTTAGGACTGTTGTACACAGGCTCGCTATGAGTCGCAGCGACTCGACAGCACATAACAATAACAAAAAGGCTGTACTCTTTTCTGGAGTAGATTTCCAAGATTTTCCTCTTGCAGAATGCCTAGGAGCTTTCAATTATTAACTTCTTTGTGAATGTTAAGTGCTTAACCTATTGTACCACCATCCTCGTTAAGTTTCAAACGTCAATAGCTTCTTAAATAATAAAATTACATCTAGGGATAATCTGGTGGCAAAACACTAAACTCACTATAATTTATCCTTCCAGCCTAGAAAATGGTATTATTATATTATCATAGAGAACTCTGAAGGCCTATTGACAAGAAGTTGTGCTGCAATCTCAAAGGCACAAAGTTCGAGGCCACCAGCAGCTGTGGGAGCAGAATGGGCAATCACCTCCTGTGCAATTAACTGCCTCTGAAAACCCACCAGAGGGTTGGTTATGGGTCAGTTCTGACTCAACAGTACGCAGCGTATTATCATAAGCAATCAGCTTTAAAAATGTTTTCTCCTATCTGCTTATCCTCAATCACTTTCTGAGGTCTGAAGAATCATGTCAGACCAGTATTCCTGGGAAATAATTCCATGTTTAAGAAGGGTCTGTTTCAGGATATAGATTGAGCTTGCAAACTTACTTCCTTTCTATCTTTTTTCTTTCTACAATAGTGGTCTTATATAGTATTTGTCCTTATGGGACTGAGTTAGTTAACTTAGCATAATGTTCTCCAGTCCCTTCCAGGTCAAGGAGTGATTACCAAAATCCCTGCTCCTGGAGAATTCCATTGAGTGAATGAATGTACCATAATTCCTTAATCCATTACATGTGGTTGGACATTTCAATGTTTTTGCAATGGTGAATAATGCTATTATAATCATTGGTACACAAATCTCCATTTATGCGGCAGTTTTAATTTTCTCAGTATATATTCCAAGCAGTGGAATAATGGGTCATATATAATTTCTATGTTCAGCTTTTTGTCTTCCAACACCAAACTGTCTTCCAGAGTGGTTATACCATTTTAGAATCCCACCAACAATGTATAAGAGTTTCTGTCTCTCCACATCCTCTCCAACATTCATACTTGTTGTCTTGTAAAATGTTGCCACCTCTACTTAAATGAAATGGTACCTCATTGTGGTTTTGATTTTCATCTCTCTTATTGCCAGTGATTTTGAGCATTTCTTCATGTGTCTGTTGATCATCTGAGTATGTTCCTCTGTGAAAATCTTTCCATTTCTTTGCCCATTTTGTAATTGTGTTATTAGTCTTTTTCTTGTGGAGGCCTTTTAGGTTTCAATAAACTTTTGATATGAGACTCCTATCTGAAATGGTATTGCAAATGTTTTTTGCAAGTCAGTAAGGTTTCTTTTTACTCTGTTGGAAAATACTTTTGATGCACACAGGGATATAACCATTAGAAGGTCCCATTCATCAATTTTATCCTTTCTTATTTGTATATTCCTGGCTTTATTTTTCAGCATTTTTATTTCATGAACTAGGCTTTCTAAGCTTGGTCCTACTTTGTCTCTTATGATCTTAAACTTTACCCCTAGACCTCTGATGCACCTTCAGTTGATTTTTGTGTATGGTGAGAAGTAAGTATGCTGCTTCAACTTTCTGCAGGTAGTAGTTGCCAGCACCATTTGTTGAAGAGGTTGTTTCCCCATTTGATATGTTTTATCTCCTTGTTGAATATCAGTTGACCATAGATAGTTGGGTTAATGTCTGGATTCTTGATTCTATTCCATTGATCTATGTGCCTGTTGTTGTATCATACTGCTTTGGTTATTATAGCTGTGTAGTAGTTTTTGAGATCAGGGAGGTATATGTCTCTCACTTCATTCTTGTTTTTCAGAAGTGCTTTGCTTATTCAAGATCCTTTCCTCTCCAAATAAACTTGTCAATTGCCTTTGAATTTGTCATCAGTATTGGGATTGCATTAAGTATGTATATTGCTTTTGGTAGGATTGTCATTTTTTACTATATTGAGTCTTCCTATCCTTGAACAAGGAACATTTTACCATCATTTTTTTAGGCTTTTTTATTGTGTCTCACAGAAATGTTCTGTAATTTTCTGTGTAAAGTTCTTTTTTGTCTCCAGTTAAGCATCAAAAACCTGTACTTTTGTTATAGGGTATTACTGAGTCAGGTACTACACATAACACCTCATATGACAGTAAATTGTCCTATCGTGTTTTCCAGATTTCAGTCTTTAAAGGAACATATTGCAAGTCTTTGTCCTATTTTGTTAGAACACCACCATTCTACAGGCTTAAATCTCCAATTTTTCAGTTGACAATCAAGCACTTACCCATTGATTGTGTAACCAGGGTTCTTTAATGGAACAATGTTAATAGAATACCCTAATTATAATACCATAACTTTAACCCCTTACTGACCCATCATCTTCAATACAAAGACAATTGCCTATTCTGCCTGAGATTTCAGCCTAAGGCTTTTGAATTTTGTTACAAACTGATCAACTATCTACTATCTAATCCACTGCTTTAAACACTTAGCATACACATTTAAGTGGCAACAACAGAAAAGAAATGATCTGTTAGAACAGCAGAAGCATATTATAAAGTAGCTTTTGTCATTGTTGTTATTATCTGCCCTCAAGTCTACTATGACTCATAACAACTTTATGAACTACTGATCTGAACCTTGCTCTATGCTGTGCCATTCTCGTGATCTCTGTCCTGCTCAAGCCCATTGTGGAAGTCACAGAATCCATCTTTCTTTTGAAGGTCTTATTCTCTTTTTCTGAGGCTCT
This sequence comes from Elephantulus edwardii, assembly GCF_000299155.1. Lineage (NCBI taxonomy): Eukaryota > Metazoa > Chordata > Mammalia > Macroscelidea > Macroscelididae > Elephantulus > Elephantulus edwardii. Next base: position 17,228,671 of record NW_006399800.1, on the reverse strand, counting down.
ACTTTGCAAGCATGAAGTCTCTTTCCAAGGACTTGTTACTTCTGAAAATATACCCACACTAAGGAAGGAAGCTTCACCACCCTTGCCTCTGAGGAGGACCCTGCTAGACTTCCTTCAAGGCAAATTGGTTTATTCTTTTGGAAGTCTCCAGTATATTTAATACTCTTCACCAAAACCACAATTCAAAGGTTAATCATTCTTAAACTTATCTAAAATAAAACTAACTTTATATATCTGTGTAAAGTGGGTTTCTTCCATTGCAAACAAAATCAACAATCTTTGAGTAATTTAACACAAACTAATTCATTCGAAACATGGAGAAAATCTCCGCACTCTGTGAGAGGACTGGAGAACCAGATTGAGCAGGAAAGCTAGATGGCCAAAGATAAGCAACACATTTATCACCATAATACTGATGGCAAATAAAAGCACTCCTTCTACATATAGGATCAAAACTCAGTCTTGGATATCCCAGTTGGCATATGGTGAATGGCACTTGCCCTTAGAAAAGGGCAGTGTATCTTGATTCACAGTTCCAACCAAGCTTAAAAACAATAGAGGAGATGTAAAACATTAAAATCATTCCCAGGTGCCTTTAACCACAGGAAAAAAAGGATTAGTGTAAAAAAGATAAAAATTTGCACTGCAGTATACGTTCATTATAATTAACCAGACGATTCTTTGTGACATTAAATGTTTTAGATAAAAAGAAAAAGAACTGAACTCATTTTCTGCCCTTGACATATTCTTTACTGATTGTCTTTCAAGGATGTAGGTAATTTTCTCTCAGTATGACTTTTTATAAGAATGGTTGGTCTAAGATCTTTGAAAAAATTGAAAGATCTTAGTATAGGTACCTTAAACCCTCACAAAAAGTTTAAATAGCAAATCTTGAGACAGTCAACAGACTATCCCACTTAAACTACTATAAAGTATAGAAATGGATTTTAGTATTAAACAAAATGTATTTGAGAGTTTTCTCTGATGTGAATAGCCCTCTTCACCATCACTTTTAGCTAGATAAAACCTGCTAATCCACGGTGGTGCCTTGGGATACAGAACTCATTTCCTCTCGGGATTTTCTAGGCTAAGTAAAGATGTCCCATATTCTTGTTTTGATCTGTGTAGCTTCAGCTATCCATAGATTGTCAGAAACTAAAAAGACTGCTTTGTAGACAGCTTCCAGGGACCATTCTTAGCTCAGGAGATTTAAAAAATAATATCAGAAGATATCTAAAGCTTGTGACTCTGTAGACTGCTACAAAGATTTGTTAAAAGCAGAGAAATTATTTATGCTGGAGGGAAGAATTACAATAGAAATGCATAGGGATTTGTGCTGATGAATTCCTGTTTCTTAACATAATCCGAAAGACTTAAACAGAAAACAAAACAAACAACAAAATACAGTTAGCCAGGAATAGTCGATATACACCTTAGGCCTGTCAGGCAAAGCTGATGAGATCTTGAAACTGATTCACAGAAGAGAGAAAGAAAGAGAGAAGGAGTGTGAGACTGCAGGGGTGAAAGGACTGTCAAGAATGAGGAAATAAGGTGAGCATGCGCTGGTCATAAAATTAAGTTCTCCAAGTCTAGAAAAGAAAAGCAAAGATTTAATTATAATATGAAAACAGTGGGGAGAGTTGATGGTAGGACATTTCCACAAAGTTCCCTTATCTTGTTCCAAGTGCATTCTTCATCTTTCTCTTCATTTCTCTTTCTTAATATACTCTCTGAGGGCTGTGCCTTCCTATACCTTTCCATTTTGTCAGATTTATATTTAAATTTTGAAACACAAAGAGATGTAAAATATGGATTTTATTCTCATTTCTAAATTTTCTATAGGCTTAATTTATAATATCAACTATAAGTTTACTGCAAATTGGCTTCTTTTTTAACTTTTTCCCCTAATGTTGTTGTTTGTTGTCATACGTTGTCGAGTCACTTGAAAGTCATAGCGACCCTGTAGTACAACAGCTCTAAACACTGCTCTGTCCTGTGCCAATCTCATTGTCTCCGACACACTCATCCTGGTTCCCCCAGTCACCGAATCAATCCATCTCCCAGAAGGCTTCCCCTCCTGCACCTGCTTTCCTACCTCCCAAGCATGATATCCTTCTCCAAGGACCAGACTCTCCTTACAACATAACCAAAGTATGTCAGATGAAGCCTCAGAATCTTTGCCTCCAAGGAGCATCCTGCTTTAACCCTCTCCAGAATGAATCTGTTTCTTAGCAGTCCATGGTACCCTCAACACTTTTCTCCAACACCAAAGCTCAAAAGCATCAATTCTCCTTCTACCCTCCATGGTCATTGTCCAGCTCTCTGATGCATAACAAGTGATAGCAAAGACCATGGCCTGTATCAGACGTACCTTAGTTTTCAGAGAGACACCATTGCTCTTCAGTACTTTGGAGAGGTCGCTAACAACAGACTTTCTCATCGCAATATGTCTTTTAATTTTCTGGCTGCTGGTGCCAAGAGTGTTGATTGTGGAGCCAAGCAAACTAAAGCTGTGAACATTCTCAGTCTCTTCACCATCTATCCTGATGCTGCCAATTGGTCCAGTGGTGAAAATATTTGTCTTCTTGATGTTGAGCCTCAATCCATACTGAAGGCTGCAGTCCTTGACCCTCTGCATCAAGTGCTTCAGGTCCTCCTCAGTTTCAGCAAGCAGGGTTGTGTCATCTGCATAACGCACATTGTTGATAGATCTTCCACTAATCCAGATGCCGCATTTCTCCTCATAGACCCCAACCTCCCAGACGATCTGTTCTGCATACAGGTTGAAAAGGTATGGAGACAGAACACATCCCTGGCGTACGCCCTTCCCAATTTTGAACCATGCAGTGTTCCCTTGCTCTGTTCTGACGACTGCCTCTTGGTTCAAGTATAAGTTTTGCATTAGCATGATCAAGTATTCTGGGATTTCCATTCTTCTCAGAGTCAGCCACAGTTTGTTATGATCCACACAGTCAAACGCCTTTGCATAATCAATGAAGCACAGATCGACATTCCTCTGGTACTCCCTGCTTTCAGCCAAGATCCATCTAACATCAGCAACAATATCCCTAGTACCATGATCCCTTCTAAACCCAGACTGGATTTCTGGCAGTTCTCTGCTGATGTGCTGTTCCAGTCGTTTTTGGATAATCTTCAGCAGAATCTTGCTTGCATGTGAAATCAGCGATATTGTTCTGTAGTTTCCATACTCCATTGGGTCACCTTTCTTTGGGATAGGAACAAATATAGATCTCTTCCAGTCAGTTGGCCAAGTGGTTGTTCTCCAGATTTCTTGACACAACTTGGTGAGCACATCCAGGGCAGCATCTGTTAGCTGAAATATGTCAATTCGTATACCATCTATTCCTGAGGCCTTTTTTTTAACCATTTCCTTCAAAGCAGCTTGAACTTCTTCCTTCATCACCATAGGCTCTCGCTCATATGTTGTTTCATGAAATTCCGTGTCTGCCAATTCCTTTCGGTACAATGACTCAGTATATTCTTTCCATCTTCTTTTGATACCTCCTGGATTGTTTCATGCTCTGCCTAAAGCATCCTTGATTATAGTAACTTGAGGTTTGAATTTGTTTTTCAGTTACTTGAGCTTAAGAAATGCTGAGCAAGTTCAACCCTTTTGGTTTTCTGACTCCAGCTCCTTGCACATTTCATTGTAATATTTTACTTTGTCATCCCGCACTGCCTTTTGAAATCTTCTGTTCAGCTCTTTAGTATCTTGAATTCTTCCTTGTGCTTTGGCTTCTCTGCACTCCAGTGTAATCTTCAGAGTTTCTTCTGACATCCATTTTGGTCTTTTCTTCCTCTTCTGTCTTTGTAATGAACGTTTGAACTCTTCTTGGATGATACCCTTGATAACCTCCCACAACTCATTTGGTCTTCGCTCATTCGTGTTCAAGGCCTCAAACCTGTTCTTGAGATCGTTCTGTAATTAAGGTAGGGTAGACTCAAAGTTATATATTTGTTCTCGTGGATTCAGCTTACTTTTCCTCAGCTTCAGCTTGAATTTTCATATGAGTAGTTGGTGGTCTGTTCCACAATCAGCTCCTGGCTTCGTTTTCACAGCTGATATTGAGCTTCTCCAGCAGTTCCTTCCACAGATGTAATCTATCTGATTCCTATGCATACCATCAGGTGAGATCCATGTGTATAACCTGCGTTTGTGTCTCTGAAAAAATGTGTTTGCGATGAATAATCATTGATTGTGTAAAATTCAATCATTCTATCTCCAGCTTCATTCCTATCACCAAGCCCATATTTTCCGACTACTGATTCTTGTTCTCTGTTCCCAACTTTTGCATTCCAGTCACCCATTATTATCAATGCATCTTGATTGCGTGTTCGATTGATCTCTGACTGTAAAAGTTGGTAGAAATCTATTTTCTCTTCTTTGGCTCTGGCTGTTGGAGCATATATCTGAATGATAGTGGTATTCACTGGACTTCCTTGTATGTGTATGGATATTATCCTGTCACTCACAATATTGTACTTTAAGACGGATCTAGAAATGACTTTTCTAACTATGAAAGCAACCCCATTTTTCCTGTCCTTTTCATCTCCGGAGTAGTATATCACATGATCATCTGATTCAAAGTGCCCCATGTCAGTCCATCTCATCTAACCAATGCCTAGTATGTCAATATTTATGTGTTCCATTTCCTTCTTAACAATATCTAACTTTCCTACATTCATGGTTCTCACATTCCATGTTCCAATCACTAGTGTCTGCTTACAACTGTTCCTCTTCCTTTGTATTTCCATACTCAGTTGCCCTTTCTTTCATTTCAGGTGTGTTCTGCTGTGCATAGGGTTTTAAGAAACCTGCTATTTTGGAAGTGGATGGCCAATCCTGTTGTACATAGGGTTTTAAGAAGCTTGCTATTTTGGAAGTGGATGGCCAATCCTTCTTCCTAGTGTGTCTTAATCTGAATGTTCCGATTTAGAGAAGTATCTAACAGATAAGCATTTTACAGAAAAAGTGAAAATATATCCCTTATTGTGGAATTAAGCATTAGTTTCAGTGTTGTCCCTGCCCTTGGCACAAGTGCCCTGAGCCACTTATTTCTTTGCTCCACCATCCATCAAGATACCCCTCCACTTCTACCCATTCCCTTCAACATCTATCTCCCTTTGTCTAGCCCTTGATCTGATAGCTTATATCTAAAGCTTCCTTGGTTTCTGTGATTCCAGATCCGTCAGCTGCTAACAATATCTTATGCTGTGACTAGTCTCCTAAGTTTAGTGGTAATGTGTCCCGAATGGAAATGATGTGTCCTGTGGAACTGGTGTGTAGATAGTTTCTTCTTGGCCTGAGGGCCCCAGCAAAAGAAGATGATGAGTACCCAGAGGAAAGCCAGGGAATGGAACTAAGCAACAGTCAATAGAAGCAATTAGTGTACCCGACAATTGACCCAGTTTGCAAGAATCAGTGAGGTTGCACCATAAAGTCCACCCCTGAAGAAAGTACCAGTGTTCAAGTTTAACAAGGAAGTTCTAACTTATATTATTGAGAAATCAAACATATGAGAAACAGTATCTATTTTTATTTTGTGAGCTAGACCCACTCTTCTCTTTGGGGAGACTTACTTGCTTAATAAACTTCCCTCTTTCTCTAACTATCCTTCTTCTGCCTGCACTGTATATTGTTTTCCCAAACTCATAACATTCATTTCAAAAAAAGCAGCCTTTCTTGATTGTGCCTGACTAATGAACCATGTCTGATAATACTTGTCACCCTAGCACTTTCACCCCATCCACCCAATTCTTTGCCTCTGACATATTTTCCTCCTTCCTCTCTCTCCCTGTTCTCTCTTGTTCTGGCCTCTTACTCTTATATCTATTCCTGCTTTTTGAAAGAAGAGAAAGGATGTGGAGGTGTCAGAGAAGGTGAAAGAAGATTGAGTGAATATAAAAATGTTTACTGTACAGTCCATGTAGGATTTATATACTCACTCTATTACTATCTTTTGATTTTTTTTAAAGATACTCTGAAAAAAATGTTTTCATTGTTTAAAGAAGAGTTTCAGGTATGTATGTCTTCAACTTTATTCAATTCATAAAGATGTGTTTATGAAATATATATATATAAACTATGGATTTAAACTAAAGTTCAAAGGTGAATATTTAGCTGATGATCTCTTTCAGTGTATCTTGAAAGCATTGAGAAAAATCTCCCCTTGTCATGGGAAAAATAACAATGACAACTCTAACAGACAAAATGACAATGACAACTCTAACAGACAAAATGAACATTTGCCTTTATAAACATTTACCTTTTCTAAGGAAATAATGGCCCAGTGGTAAAGAGTTGTGCTGCCAACTCAAATGCACACAGTTCTAACTCACCAGCCACTCTGGAGGAGAAAGAAGAGCAATTTTCTCTTATGGGATTTACAGCTTCTGAAATCCCACTGGAGGGTCAGTTTTGAGTTGATTTTTGTTTGAAAGTATCTACCAATAACAGCTATCAATAATACATACAGAATAAAACCTTGCTGAAATTAAATTCCAGAAAAAAACTCAAAAAACAAAACAACTGCCATATGGTTAAACAAAGCACCTGAGCAACTTCTCTAAGCAAGGACTAAATTTCTAGACTTACATAAGAGCCCTGGTAGTACAGTAGAACAATTGTTAGGCTGCTAAGTGAGAAGTTGACCATTGCAATGCCCAGAAAGTTGGCAAGAGAAGGATAAGGCAATCAACTTCTATAAAGATTTGCAACTCGGAAATCTTATGGGGAGTTCTGCTCAACCCTATAGGGTTACTATGAGTTGGATTTGACTTTTTGGTATTGGGGGTGTGTGTGTGTGTGTGTGTAAAAATACATACGTGCATATGTGATCTAGTGGTAAGAAGCTGCACTTCAATCCAAAAGGCATGCAGTTCAAATTCACCAGGGTAGATAATCTCCTCTAGTGCAACTGTCTCTGAAAACTCAGTGGAGAGTCAGCTATAGGATGGCTCTGACTCAATGGCAAACAACAACAACAATGAATATATGCACATAGATATATAGATATAGATATTTGTGTATGTATAAACTTCAGTGCACATATGTGTGTGTATAAATAATTCTTTATCCAAAGTTATACTTTTATCTATATAGATATGTTCAGGAAGCTCGGTGGCATAGTGGTAAGAACCTGCAATACAATCCCTAAAGCATTTGGTTCAAATACACCAGCTGCTCTGTGGAGAAGGATGGGCAATCTCCTTTCATGCAATTAACTACATCTGAAAACCCACTGAAGGGTCAGTTATGGGTTAGTTCCAACTCAAATGGTGCTCAACTATCTATACCTATACCTATACCTATACCTATACCTATCTATATCTATATCATCTATATCTATATTTATATCATCTATATATCTATATCATCTATCTATCTAATCTATATCTATATATCTACATCTACATCTGCATCTATATCTATATCTATCTATATCTAATATATCTATATATCTATATCATCTATCTCTATCTCTATCATCTATATATCTATATCTATCTATATCATCTGTACCTATATCATCTCTATCTCTATCTCTCTCTCTCTATCTCTATCTCTATATATATCATCTGTATCAATATTTGTATCTGTATCTGTGTCTGTATCTGTGTCTGTATCTGTATCTGTATCAGTATCAGTATCAGTATCTGTATCTGTATCTGCATCTGCATCTTTATCTGTAGTTGTTAGGTGCTGTTGAGTCAAGTACTGCTTGTAGCAATCTATGAACAACAGGTCTGAACCCTGTCCTATCCTGTGTCATCCTCACAGTCTCTGACACACTTAAGCCCATTGTTACACTCACTATATCAATCCATCTGGTTGATCTTCCTCTCATTCGTTATGCTTTCACCTTTCCAAGCATTATGTCCCTCTCTAAGTAATAACCTCTCTTAGCAACAGGCACAAAGTATGTGAGATGAAGTTTTATCATTTTTGCCTCAAGGAACACTCTGGCTGCATTTTCTCAAGATATATGTGTTTATTCTTTCAGCAGTCCATGGATGTTCAATTCTTTTCTCTAACACTACAATTCAAATCCAGAAATTCTTCTTTTGGAATCCATATTCATTGTCCAGCTTTCAGCAATATAGCAAGTGATTGAAAACACCATGGCCTGATTCAGGTACACCCTAGTCCTCAAACTAATAGTATTGCTACTCAATGATTTAAAAATATTTTGTATTCAGAATACCTGAGAGACTGGAGAAATGAGGAGAAATGTGGCATCATGATTGGAGGAAGACTAATCAACAATCTGTGTTATGCAGATGACACAACCCTGCTTGCTGAAACTGAGGAGAAGACACATTTGGTACAGAAGATCAAGGACTACAGCCTTCAATATGGATTGAAGTTCAGCATGAGGAAAACAAAGATTCTCACCACAGCATCATGATAGATGGTGAAGAGACTGAGATTGTAAATAGCTTTAGTTTGTTTGGCTCCACAATCGCCGCTCTTGGTACCAGCATCCAGGAAATGAAAAGAAGAATTGCATTGGGAAGGTCTTCTATCAGAGACCTCTCCAAAGTACTGAAAAGCAATGACATGAGTCTGGATTCAGACCATGGTCTTTGTAATTACTTGCAATGCATCAGAAAGCTGGACAACAACTAGAGATAATAGAAGGAGAATTGATGATTTTGAGCTATTGTGCTGGAGAAAGGTATTGAATATATCATGGACACCTAGGAGGACAAACAGTTTCATCCCAAAGAGGGTGAAATCAGGATGCTTATTGAAGGCAAGGATTCTGAAGCTTTATCTGATATACTTTGGATATGTTGCAGGGAAGGACCAGTCATTAGAGAGAGACGTCAAGCCTAGGAGAATGGAGGCACAATGCAAGAGAGCAAGACCCTTGAGGAGATAAATTGATTCAGAGATTGGGGTCAGGGGAGAAACCGTGTCAGAGACAATAAGATTTATTGAGGATAGAACTCAAAATGGTTGACTCTGGAGAACATTATGCTGAGTGAAATATCTCAGTCACAAAAGGACAAATATTACATGATGCCACTGTTGTAGAATGGGACTGTCCTTGGGGTTGGGGAGAGACT
>NW_006399800.1:17198000-17218938 GCF_000299155.1 Elephantulus edwardii | reverse complement strand
ATTATAGAAAAAAAAGAAGAAAAGAGGATAGAGCAGGGTATAGGGCTGTTGTACATAGGGTCACTCTGAGTTGCAAATGACTCTACAGCTCATAAGTACAACAACAATGTCCCCTTGCTCTGTTCTTACAACAGCTTTTTGGTCTTGGTGGTATAGGTTTTACATGAACACAACTAACGTGTCCTAAGATTCCCATTTTTCTCAAAGGTTAGCCATAATTTATTATGATCTACACAGTTAAATGCCATTGCACAGTCCATAAAAGACACAAATAGACATTCTTCTGGTATTCTTTTTTTTTTCAATCTGGATCAATCTAACCTTAGCCAAGTATCCCTGGGGCCACAGGGAGTCTCGCTGTCTTAATTATAAGGAGTTGTGATTATAACCTTTAAAAACCCACTATAAATCCGTTTGACTTGATATCATATATCATTGTGTGTGTATGTGATATAACTTACTCGTTTCTTTCAAGACAGAGCCAATCATAGCTGATCCTCCAGCAGGTTTTCAGAGTTTATAAAATAAGATATTGTCCATCTTTCTCCTGAGAAGCAAATAATGAATTTAAATTGCTTGCCTTAGGATTGGCAGTACACCTTACCTACTTGTTCACCAGATCTCACTCAATAGTTACAGGTAAGTACATACAGATATGTATCCTGCATGTTCTGTTTATCTAGTTGAACTCTGACTGGTGGTACTGCACCATGTAACTTGCTTGGACTGATAGAGTGACCTGAAATTGACAGGATGCTAGTTCCAAGCCTACATCCTACAAGACTTTGAATATTTTCATTTGGTGTTTTCATATCCTGCCATGATCATGAAAAGAACATGCCCATCAAATCTTCTGGCTACTTGTGGAAATAAAAGACATGGACATAAACAGAAGAGGTATAAATATTAAACCTATTCCTGCACAGCTTGCCTGAACCCCTGCTGATTTCCAGCCATGTAAGCAGTAATAAATGAACTATTAAACCACTGAGTTTTGGGACGGTGTTAAAGAAATTATTGTAACAACAGCTATACTCATAAATTCAGTAACCAAATATTACACAGCTTCATCTACTAGTGGAGATCTTCTTTTTAAATCCCCTGGTTCTTTCTGCTGTTGTTTTAAAAACAAAATGAAGTTGCCCATATTCTTGTAATAAGGAACACTTGGTTCGGTAACATCCAATTTATGCCCTGCTGGTCTGTTTCTGTGCTTTTCCATTCACAAGCTAACTTTTCATTTCAGTGCCAAATCGTTGTGTAATCTTCTGGAAGATATTTTAAATAACAATGTAGAGCCACTTGAACAGTTCACAAAACACATAGCTCAAAATGAACTGAGGACAGTTGTGAACAATCATGACCAAGTTAGCACATACACAGAGAATTAGCAACCATGTTCTAAATCATGATTGATTGACAGTATTTATCACGAACTACAAATTAGAAAAAACTTTTCCGTTCTGAGATTTTGCAACATAAAACAGATGTGCCCTTCTTAGCTGCTGTCAAGAGGACTCTGATTCATATTGACCCCCTGAGTATTTTTTAGAATTAATATGAAATGGTTTTTCTCAGGTCACTATTATTTGCATTTTGAGCTGATGTTATTCTTTCTGAGCAACCTTCTCTGGAAGATGTTCATTCTTTTCAAAATCTCTGATTTCAAGAAAAGCTTTGAAGATAGTAACTTCCTACAGTACTTTCATTCATTGTTGAGTAAATTTTAAAGTTTGCTGTATATTGTTTATCTTTTAGAATTGGAGCAGTCACTAACATTGGATGATTTTCCTCTTAGTTCTAACTGCAGCATTTAGAGTCAGCTCCTGGTGTTTATTATTGGCATCTTCAGATGCAAGCAGGACGGACCCTTACTATGTGCCTAGAAAACAGAGAGTTCTGTTACAGTCCTCTGGCCATGGCCTTCCCTACAATGCAAGGGGTTGAGTGTCCTAAAAGGGACATTTCCAACTAGTACCCACATCCTTTTCCAACTGTATAGAATCTCAATTATGAAAAGAGGGTGGTTTGTTTTGTCAATGTCTGCATCTATTGACCTATTTGTTGCGGTATAGATGGAGCTTGATCATAAAGGCTAGGCTGACAAAACCCCAAGGGTATAAGGCCTCTTGTAGTGCAGAATAGAGACATGTGGGTAAGGAAGGTATGGACCAGAAGCTGTGGCCAGAGCCTGCTTTTCTAGTTGTCAAGCTGGCACCAACTCAAGGCATCAACCCCACATGTTAAGGAGTAGAAGTGCTCCACTGGGTACCCCTGAATATATTTTACTACAGGTATTTTTCCATTGTGATATTCATGAAAATTTACAGAAAAGTTGGATTTTTGTTCATTCATTATTGCATAGTTTCCTCCCTACCCGCCGTTGACGTTTTTAAAAAACCAATATCCATTCATTGTTGCATCACCCCGCCCCCCTTCTTCGAGTTCATTTGGCCATGCACCTCTTATTCTGGACTGTTGTTATACAAATAATGCTTAATCACATATTCCTTTTAAATAGTTTTCTCCTTCATCTGTTCCAATGCAGTGTTCATTAGGTAGTTGTCTTAGTTTGCCACCAAACACTGTGTCAGTCTTGTTTATAAGATTCGTGTAATACAGAATTTGTCCTTTATTGACTAAGATATTTTACTCAGCATAATGTCCTCCAAGATCACACATTTTGTGTATTAAGTTATGAGTTCCTTGTTTTCAGTGCTGCATAGCATTTCATTGTGTGAATATACCATGTTTTTCTATCCACTCATTTGTTGATGGGCATTTGGGTTACTTCTATCTCTTTGCTATTGTGGGTAACACATCAGCAAACATGGGTGTGCATATATCTGTTTGGGTGACAACTCTGGTTTCTTTAGAGTATATTCCTAGTAGTGGAATTGCTAGGTCAAATGGTATTTCTATTTCCAACTTTTTGAGAAAGCACCATACAGCCTTGCATAGTGGTTAGCTGCACTATTTTACACTTCACCAGCAGTGAATAAGGGTTTCAGTCTCTCCACAGCCTTGCCATGAAGTTGTTTGCTACTCTGTTGAACTTTGCTATTGTTGTTGGGGTGAGATGATATCTCATAATTGTTTTGATTTGCATCTGTCTTAGAGATAGGGATTTTGAACATTTCTTCATGGTGAATGTTTTCTTTGATGAAGTATCTATTTATATCCCATGCCCATTTTGCAATTGAGTTGTTTATCTTTTGCTTGTTGAGGTTAGCAATTCTATAAATTTTAGATATGAATCCCTTATCAGATATGGCATTATCAAATATTTTTCCCAGACTGTGGGAAGCAGTGACCTTCTTGGAGAAGTTTTTTGAGGTACATAGGGATTTGATTCTTAGGTCCCATTCATTAATTTTATTATATACTGGTTGTAGGTTTTTCAAGATGCTTGGAAGATTGTTCATATTGTGGATTAGTGCTTCTAGAGTTCTTGCAAGCTTTTCTCTGATGAGGTTTATTGCTTTGGTTTTCTCCTAGAATCTTGATACAGTTTGTTTTTTATGTATGCCTTGAGGCATAATTTTTACAGAAGCAGTTCACCAGCTCTTTATTCTGCAGAACAACTGAATAGGTTGAAATGTCAGCCTATACCAAGGTATCACAAACTACTTGTATAGAGTAATTCTAACTGTAATACTGTACTTTTGGTTCAACATGAAGGTGTAAAGTAAAATAATACAAGGATAAAATAGATTTTGCTTAATAGCTTAATAGCTCAATGATTTGGTTTATACCATTCTCTGTCTCTTTCTCTCTGTCTCTCTCTCTCTCTCACACACACACACACACACACACACACACACATTAAGAGCCTCTGGTTGTATCCTTCTCCCAACTCCCAAAATGTTGATTCCAAGTGCATAGGTTAGGGCTACTAGATGTTTTTGTTAGCTGCCACTGAGTGAACTACAATAGTAACTCTGTGAACAGAATAGAATCTTGCCTGAGCTATCCTCATGAACTTTGTCATGCTTGAGTTTACTATTATAGTCACATTGTCAATCCATCTACTTGAAGAGTCTACATCACTTTTTTTATCATCTTTTCCTAGTATAATGTATTCTTATAAAGGATTGTGTCCTCTTGACAACTTGTACAAAGTATGAGATAAAGTTTTACCGTTTTTCCCTCTAAGGAGCACGTTGGTGACAATTCTTCTAACACAGATTTGTTTGTTCTTTTGCTCAAAGCATAAAACATACTCATTACTGTTGAGTCAGAATCAACTCATAGCTGACTCTCCAGTAAATTTCAGAGGCTATAAATCTTAGGGGAAGAAATCTTTCTGCTACAGAGCAGCTGTTCGATTCAAACTGTCTGCATTTACATTTATTCCTATGTCATCCTGATTGAGAAAAATGTGTAGGGTCCTTGAAGGAACTGTGCCTTTCTAATCTACCCCAATGATAACTTGCTTCTGAGTACCATATCAAGCCCATCTCTCTCCCTGAATGTTTATGTCAGGACAAAACGCCAGAGAGGCAATAAAGACACATGCTTTGAGTTTCTTCATGATGCCAATGTTTTGTGTTGTTTTTTTTTTTCTCTTTCTGCTTATAAGAGACATCTATCTCCATTTTTTACCATCACTCTCTTCTCTTTCAAATGTTGTGATTATTAAATTATGTACAGAGGGGAAAGAATAAAAGTCATAGCTGTAGTTGTGGTTGTTGTTATGTGCTGTCGAGTCACTTGTGACTCATAGCAACCCTGTGCACAATAGTCCTGAAACCTCCTCTATCATGTGCCAACTTCACTGTCTCTGATTCACCTCCCCTCATTACCCCAATCATTGTATCAATCCCTCTTAGTGATGATCTACCTCTCTTTATCCATCCCTCACCTTTCCAAACATGATGTCCCTCTCCAAGGACAGGTCTTTCCTTGCAACATGCCCAAAGTATGTCAAACAAAGCCTCAGAATCCTTGCCTCCAAGGAGCAGGCTATGTAAAAGTTTCATAATTTCAGTTTTTCTCAGTCATGCCCCAACCGTGATGTCAGTCCCATTCTATAACAGTGGCCCTATGCAGTATTTGTCTTTTTTGTGACTGAGATATTTTACTCAGCATAATGTCCTCCAGGGTCACCCATTTTGAATAATTCTGCATGAGTTCCTTTTTTTCAATGCAACGTAGTATTCCATTGTGTGATTATACCACAGCTTTTCTATCCACTTGTTTGTTGATGGGCACTTAAGTTGTTTTGAACTCCTTGCTATTGTGAACAAAGCAGCGATAAACATGGGTGTGCATATATCTGCTTGGATGTCAGTTATGGTCTCGTTGGGGTATATTCCCAGTAGTGGAATTGCCGGGTCAAATGGTATCTCTATTTGCAACTTTTTGAGAAAGAGCTACACCACTGTCCATAGTGGTTAGATTATGTATACTGCATTGAAACAGATGAGGGAGAGAATAGTTTAAAAGCTATATATGATAGGGTACTATGGTTATCACAGGAATCCAGAATTAAGGTTGCATGGTGGAGTGCATTTGTTGGGGGGGAATTGTATACCAATGAAGAAGTTTATCTTTTGCTTTTCAAAGAGAGGAGCGAACTGAGGGAAAAGTAGAGAAAAAAGTGCAGCAATGAATTAATGGAAATCCAAAATATCTGTAAATGTTCATTAAAATGAATAAAATAAAATTTTTTAAAAGTTTAATATTTTCAAATTATTTCTATTATGGCTCATATCCCATTCTCAACATCTTTTATTTTAAATAAAACACAAGATAAATTCTTAAACAAATGCATTTCATTTCGAAGAATACTCATGTATGGGTGAGAAAAAAATGGGTTTTTTTCCACTTTCTTATATAAGGAGAAAGCGGCTTTATCATCAGGATCATGTTAACAGAAAAATCTAATTATACCAGATAATGGAGACTTTGTTTTATTTCACTTCTTACAGCAGGAAAGAATTGACAACCCAACCCTGAAAAATTTTATCTCTTAAAAATATTGTTACATGGGAACTGCTGCCACTAAAACCAATGAAAACCGCAAAAATATCCAAATATACAGTCTGTTCTGTTCCTATTTTAAGTTCTCCCTCCCTTGCTTTGTTAAGACAATCATGGCAGTTGATATGTCAAACATGTGTCTTGATCACAGAGGAAATATAAATCAAGACTTCTGTATCAGCCAAAAGCAAAAATGTGGTGGCTATACTTTTTCTTTCCTCTGAAAAAAGCAACAGTGGCACAAATAGCTTTCTGTGGTAAAAAGATACATTCATTTTATTGATGACCCACGTCCTCCCAACAAGTTTTGAGACAGTTGAGTAAAGCAGTCTTTTGTGAAAAGTTTTTGTTGTTTGATTTTACTTTTCTCGAAGTTCACGTTTTAGAAATTCCTAAGTTCTTCAAATGGCAAGATACTTAGGTCCATCCTTGTTTTATGTTGTAACTCAGATACTAAACTTAAGTTGAAATCCTTTCTGTTGATAAATCAAAGTTTTTCAATCTGTTAAGTTCTTAGAAAAGCATATGAAGCCTTTGGTATATCAAACATGTATTTCAAAAGAAAGAAATCATTATGTTTTGTAAAGCATGTGTTAAAGCATTGCTTGAAACATTAGGCCAAAGTTGTTTGTTTGTTTTATTAGAGCCCTTCAGGTTTGCCCTATTTTTAAGCTAAAAATCCAAACTTATAGCCCTGGCTCTACCTGAACTGGCTCAGATTTATCTCTTTAATTTCATTTTCTCTACATATCTCTCAGGTCTACTTTTTCTCTCAGAACATAGCTCAGTTCTTTCTCAGCATTGAATCTTTCACAATAAACTGGACCATGAAATGTAATGTATAACTGTCCCTGAAAGCAGTGGGTTCATCACTGTAATTCTTACTTCGAATGTCAAGAGTTACACAATGTGTATGCAGCACTATGTTCATTAATCACACTGAGTAAGGAAGTAGCCGCAGTACTTCTTCATAAGAACTACTTTGCCTAAGAAAGCTTATTTTTGGTTTTGTGTCCTCAGTAGGGAATGAGATAGATAGAGATGCATAGTCATGAAAGGTGGTCTTTCAAGACAGGGGTTTTATCTCAGTTAGGGTTGCTGTTTTGTGTGTGTTATAGAAACTGTTCCTGGCTAAATTCTCTGAAAAAACAATTTATGTAAGTTTTAGATTTGGAAACTATGTATGTTTTCCTATTAGTCACAAGGCTGTTAGGTAGGTTTTGTTCAATTTCTTTGTGAGCAGTAATAAAAAGCTCTCAGAGCCAGCCAAGAGGTCTAAGCTGCCCCAGGCAGCAGAGAAGAGAGCACCTTGTGGGCTGCCAGAAAGGTAAGAATCTCTTGATTCACCATGACTTCACCTCACTTCCAGGTAACCCATGAGTTCTCCCCACTCCTACCATAAACATTCACCAGCTCTGGGAAACAGAGAGCAGAAATGAAAGAGCATGCAATTTCAGAGCTACCCAAGCCATAAGAGAATGTGCACCCTGTGGTCGTCCTGGACCAGGCAGCAGTGAGAAAAGTGCCTCGTAGGCCACATTACACTCACCACCAGGAGAACTTACCAACCACTCAACCTGGGAAGACAAGGGGTCCAGGAAGTATTCTTAGAACTTTACCACCACCCCAGGGACTTTGTCTGTTCAGAGAAAAACAAGCCTTCTCATCCAGCATCCAGCTGTAGGTTTTTGTTGTTATGTGTAGTTGAGTTGCCTTCAACTCACAGCTACCCTATGTCCAACAGCCTTAAACCCTCCTCTATAACTTGTAAATATTATTGTTTCCAACATGCCTAGCACCATTACCCCAATGATGGAATCAATCCATTTCACTGAGAGTCTTCCTCTCCTGCACTATCCCTCCACCCACAAGAGCATGATGTCCCTTTCCAAGGACTGATCACGCTTTGCAACATGTCCAAAGTATACCAGACGAAGCTTCAGAATCCTTGCCTCCGAGGAGCAGCCTGGCTTCCCCCTCTTCAGGATGAACTTGTTTGTTCTCCTAGCAGTCAATGGTATATTCAATACTCTTCGCAAGCACCACAGCTCAAAGGCATCAACTCTCCTTCTATCATCCCTAGTCATTGTCCAGCTCTCTGATGCATAGCAAGTAATTGCAAAGACCATAGCCTGTATCAAGCACACCTTATTCTAAAGACTGACATCATTGCTCTTCAGTACTTTGGAGAGGTTTCTGACAGTAGACCTGCCCAATGCAATTCATTTTTTAATTTCCTGGCTGCTGATACCAAGAATGTTTGTTGTAGAGCCAACCAAACTGAAGCTGTCAACAATCGCAATCTCTTCATTATCTATCATGATGCTGTCAATAAGCCCAGTGATGAGACTTTTTGTTTTCTTGATGTTGAGTTTTAATATATTGAAGGCTGCAATCCTTGACCTTCTGCAGCAAGTGCTTCAGGTCCTCCTGAGTTTCAGCAAGGAAAGTTGTGTTATCTGCATAATGCAGATTGTTGATGAGATTACCCTCCAGATTTCTTGGCACAACTTGATGAGCACATCCAGGGCAGCATCTGTTTGTTGAAATATGTCAATCAATATGCCATCAATTCCTGGGGCCTTGCTTTTTGCCAATTCTTTCAGAGCACTTGAACTTCCTCCTTCATCACCACAGGCTCTTGCTCATACATTGTTTCATTAAATTCTTCTATGTCCACCAATTCCTTTTGGTACAATAACTCTGTATACTCTTTCCATCTTCTTTTAATGCTTCCTAGATCTTTTAATATTCTGCCCAAAGCATCCTTAAGTATTGCAACTCAAGATTTAAATTTATTCTTCAGTTTCTTCAGCTTAGGAAATGCTGAGCGATTTTGGTCCTTTTCATTTTCTGACTCCAGCTTCTTGTACATTTCATTATATTATTTTACCTTGTCTTCCTGCACTGCCCTCTAGGATCTTCTGTTCAACTCATTAATATCTTGATTTCTTCCCTTTGCTTTGGCTTCTCTACTCTCCAGTACAATACCTGGAGTTTCTTCTGACATCTATCTTGGTCTTTTCTTCCTCCCCTGTCTTTGTAATGACCTTTGGCATTCTTCCTGAATGATATTCTTGATATTCTCCCACAGTTCATCTGGTCTTCGCTTACTAATGTTCATGGCCTCAAACCTGTTCCTGAGATGGTTTTGAAATTCAGGTGGGATAGACTCAAGTTCAAATTTTGGTACTTGTGGACTTGATTTAATTTTCCTTAACTTCAGCTTGAACTTGCATATGAGCAGTTCATCAGCACATGGCCTAGTTTTCACAGCTGATATTGAGCTTCTCCAGTAATTCTTCCCACAGATATAAAAATAAAAAACAAATGAACAACAAAAACCCCCACTCCATAGCTGAGTCTTAGCACAAAGAGTTGGAAAAGGACAATATTCTTGGGACTTTTCCAGCTTCCCAGAGATTTTGTCAGCCCAGGGGGGTATACAGACTCTCCTATCAAACCACAAGCCAAAGTATTTGACTTTGCCTACTCCTAGGAGAAACTGTCCCTTTCCATCATACTATGAGACAGAACAGAGAAGTGGGACCATAATAACTTGGCAAAGAAGAGACTCCAGCTCTCTGGCCCTCCAAGGAAAGTCTGATGAGAAGTGTTGTACAGGAAATAGAATAATTCACAGATTTGTTCAATGAAGATTCCCACTAAGAAACTGAATTAGGGGAAATGCTTAGAATCTGAAACTCTAACAACAGAATCATAAAGATAGAGGACTGACAACTACTTACATAAACACAACAGAAACTGTCTTACACATACAAAAACCCCCCCCAAAAAACCAACAATAAAATCAACTTTATATAATGTTAAAGAAACAGCATACAGAGTAAAAAATTATGAAAGACAAATCAAACCTACTCCTCATAAAGCATACCAGATTGTAGACTCAATGAATATCTCACAGACAAGAAAGAGAAGGAAATATACCAAAATGGAGTTCTAAGAACTGGTACAGAGGAATCTACAAATAGTGGAAGAAAGAGTTGAAACAATAAGCTAAAAGTTCAAACATTTAAAAAATTATATAAGACAGAAATGGTACAACAAACACAGTTCAAGAAACAAAAGTATTAAAATTAAATCCAGAATATCAAGACCAATGTTACAGAATTTTATGATATGTTGGTGGCACAAAACATCAAGGTAGAAGAGCTAGAACAGAACATCAGCAAGACAGATAAGACCTCAATGAGAACTCAGAAGTTAAAACAGAGTACAAAGGAGGAACATGAAGGAAACATTAGAATTATGTGCGATGACATCAAATGAAACAACATATACTTGATTGTTATTCCAAAAGATGAGAGGGAAAAATAAAACACTGAGGAAATTGTGGAAGAAATAATAAAAGAAAATGTCTCAGGGTATCATAAAAAATGAGAAAATACATATTCAAGAAGTTCAATGAATGTCAAATAGAAGAGATCCCCAAAAGCAAAACATCAAAACATCTTATAGTTACATTCTTCAAAATCAAAGACAAGGAGAAAATACTAAAAACAGCATAAGAAAAACAGTAACTTGCAAAGGAGAACAAATTGAACTAAGCTCTGACTTCTCAGCAGAAACCATGTGAGAAAGAAGACAATGGGATTGCATTTACAGAATGCTAAAAGTGAATTGCTAGCTGAGCATACTATACCCAGAAAAAATGTCTGTAAAATATGAAGAAGAAATCAGACTATATATAGAAAAGCACACACTTAAAGAATTCTCTAAAACAAGACTAACTCTACAAGAACCACCAGGAAAAGGCCTTCATGCAGAGACAGTGAGGGAAGTGTACAGATCAAAGTAACCAGGAAAATAGAAACGGAATACAGCAAATTGAAATATTCACAGAATTTGGTGGGGGGACTGAGGGGCTAAAGAAATTAGGAAAGAACCATTGGGGACCTTGAAAAATATGGTACTAGTAGTCATAGATAGATGGCAATTAAATTTAAAAAACACAATGTATGGAAATGATCATATGAGACATACTCCAAATGAAGGAATGTGTGAAACACAATGTTTATGAAAAAGCACAATGTAAATGAGTTTTACATACATAAATAATTTTTAAAAAATTAAAGAAACACAACAGACCTGTCATCAGTAATAAGTAATGTGAATGGATTTAAATACAACAAATTAAGAGAAAAAATAATATTACAATGGATAAAAACATAAAGCTCATCAATGTATTGCCTATAAGAGACACATTAAGAAATGAGAAATGCAGACTAAAAATCAAAAGGCTTAAAAATATATCTAGCAAATGGTATTCATAAGAAAAGTAGAGTGACAATACAAATCTTTGATAGAATGAACTTCAAGAAGAAAACCAAGTAAGAATTCAGGAAGGTCACAATATAGTAAAGTAATGGTTTACAGGCTTGAAGAAAGAAAACAGACACTACAACAGTCGTAGTAAGACACTTCAACTCACCGCTGTCACCAAAGGACAAGACAAATAAAAAGAAACAACAAAAACACGAGAGAACTAAACTATACAATTAACAAACTCAATCTCACAGTTGTATTAAGGGTATTTCACCCAACAAAAACACAATTTACTTTCTTTCAAGTATACATGGTACATTCTCCAGAATTGACCACATATGAACACAAAGCAAGCCTCAATAAATTAAAATGCATTTAAATAATACTAAGTATCTTCTCAGTGAAAGGACTGAAGCTCAACATCAAGAAAACAAAGATTCTCATTATTGGCAGATTGGCAGCATCATGATAGATGGTGAAGAGATTGAGATTGTTAACAGTTTTAATTTGCTTAGCTCCACAATCAATACTCTTGGTAGCAGCAGCTAAGAAATCAAAAGATAAATTCATTGGAAAAGTCTGTTGTCAGGGACATCTCCAGTGTACTTAAAAGCAACAATGTCAGTCAAGAGACTAAAGTGAGCCTGATCAGGCTATGGTCTTTGAAATTACATGCTAAAAGATGGACAATGACTATGGATTATTGAAAAAGAATTGATGCCATTGAGCTGTGCTGCTGGAGAAGAGTATTGAATATATCATGAACTGCTAGAAGAACAAACAGGTTTATCCTGAAGAGGGTGAAATTAAGCTGCTCCTTGGAGGCAATGATTCTAAAGCTCTGTCTGTTATACTTTGGGCATGTTGCAAGAAGAGACCAGTCTTTGGAGAAGAACATCATGCTTGGAAAGGTGGAGGGACAGCACAAGAGAAGAAAACCCCCAATGAAATGGATTGACTCAGTGACTGGGATAATGGAGTAGGTGTGTCAGAGCCAATAAGGTTGGCACAGTATAAAGCAGGGTTCAGAGTTGTTATACACAGGGTTGCTATGAGTTGCAGGCAACTTGATGACACACAATACCATTAAGCTAGAAAATTAAATACATGAGGATAAAGGGGGAAAAACCTTCCCATGCAGAAGCTAAACCTTACTTAAGGTAATAGGACAAATTAAAAATGACATTAAAAGTTTATCAAAATGAATTAAAATTAAAATATATCATACCAAAACATCTAGGATACAGCTAAGACATCCCTCAGGAGTCAGTTCATAGTAATCAGCAAACACATAATAAAAAAGAAAAGTGTAAAATAAACTGCTTAATACCTCTAGCAAGTAGAAAAAAAGGACAAAAAGCTAATCCCACAGCCTCTAGGTGTAAATTATAAGGATAAGGGCTGAAATCAATGAAGTAGAAAACAGAAAAACAATTTAAAAAATTTTAAAATCCCAGGAGCTGGTCCTTTGAAAGGGATAATAAAATAGACAAGATGGGGGAGGAGGGACGGGGGGAGGAGAGGTGAAGGAAATTGGAAGAATCTGTTGTGAAAAACAATATAGTCAAATTTTGTTAATAAACTAGTACAAATAAAAAGAAGAAATAAAAGACAAAAATAATTCTAATAAGAAATAAAAGAAATGACATCATGAAGGAACCAGCCAAAATTAAATCAATAATTTCAGAATATTATGAATGGCTATACTCATATAAATTGAAAATTTTAGGAAATGGACAAATTCCTAGAAACCCACAATGCACCCAAACTGGCACAGATAAAAATGGAACACCTTCAACAGACCCATCACAAAAGAAAGAATTGAGTATTACAGAAAATAACTCCTTCTCACTCCCAAGAAAATTCTGGCCCAGACAGCTTCACAGGTGAATTCTACCAAACATTCAGAGATGAACTATCACCAATTCTACTTAAATTATTGTTTAAAAAGAAAAAAGGTGGAACATTCCCAGAGTCAATCTAAATGTAAGCACAGACTTACTGCCAACACCACACAAACACATAAAAAAACCATTGATAATAAAATTCCTTAACAAAATCCTAGCCAACAGAATCCAACACATATTAAAAAACCCAATAGTTCATCATTACCAAGTGAGATTAATAACAGGAATATGAATATTATTCAATATAAAAAACATAATTCATCACATTACCAAATGAAAAAGCAAGAACCTCATGATTCTATCAATTGATGTAGAAAAGGCTTTTGATAAAAATCCAATGATCCTTCCTTATTAAGCACTGATTAAAATAGGAATAGATAGGAAGTTCTTTAAAATACTGAAAGTATATTCTCAAAACCAAGAACTAATATCATTCTCAACAGAGACACTAAAGGCTTCCACCTTACAAACAAGGACCAAGCAAGAATCCTCATTATCGTCATTCCTATTCCATATTGTATTGGAAGTTCTAGCTAGCTCAATAAGGCAAAAGAAGGAATTAAGCATCCAAATTAGCAAAGTGGTGGTAAAATTGTAGTTCCATGTAGATGATACGATAGTATACACAGAAAACCCCAAAGATTCAACAACAACAAAAATTGTTAAACATAATAGACCAGTTTAATAACATGGAAGATTACAAGGTCCACATACAAAATCCAGTGCTATGCCTCTACAGCAGCAAAGAATGCATGGAAAAAGGAAACTAGAAAGTAACATCAATTAAAATAGCGAACCACAGGTTAAATACTTGGGAATAAGCCAGCTACAGACACAAAAGATCTTATAAAGATAACTACAAAACACTACCAAGAGAAACCTAAGAGATAGGTTGTAGTTGTTGATTGCCATCGAGTTGAGCATGACTCATTGCGACCCTATGAAAAGAAAGGCCTGAAGTCTTTCTATAACTATTGTCAATTATCAAAGTTCATAGAGTTTCCAGAGGTATGTTGTTTAGGAAGTGGATGCCACTCTAACGAAATAAAAATATATTCTCTGTTCATGCATAGGATGACTCAACATTGTGGAAATGACAAATATCAAAACCAACCCTCTTCAATACTATTCCAACACAGATACCAAATTTATTCTTCAAGGAGCTAGAAAAGACAACTTCCAGTTTCATTTCAAAAGGAAAGATACCTAGAATAAGCAAAGCTCTATTGAAAAACAAAAACTAAGTGAGAGATATCTCACTCTTTGATCTCAAAATTTAATACACAGCTGAAGTGATCAAAAGAACATGATATCAGTACAATGATACATAGAGCAATGGAATAGAATTGTTGTTGGCAGGTGATATCAAGTCAAGTACAACTCATAATGAACCTATGAAAAATAAGTCCAAGCCCTTTCTTATCCTATGTAAAGCTCATAATCCCGGACATAGTTGAGCCCATTTCTGCAGTCGTTTTGTCAATTCACCTGGTCTGGTCAAACATCTTCCTCTCTTTCACTGCTCCTCCACCTTCCCAACTATGACAATCTTCTCCAAGGAATTGGTTCTCTTAGCCATGATTCCAAGGAACACTCTAGCTTCACCTTTTCCAAAACATACCTGTTTGTTTTGGCAGTCCATGAAATATTCAGCACTTTCCTCCATCATCACAGTTCAAAGGCATCAATTTATTTTCTGCCATCCTTATTCATTGTTTAGTTCTCCAACGCATAACAAGTGCTTGTCTGAGTCAGGCTTACCTTAGTTTTCAAACTGACATTATTGCTTCTGACTTGGAGAGGTCACTGACCACTGACTTTGCCAGTGTCATACAAACCTTGACATCCTGGTTGCTGCCACCAAGTGCATTGGTCATGGATCTAAGTAAGATGAAGTCTTTGAAAGTTTCAATCATTTATCTATCTATCATGCCTATTGGTCCACTTGAGAGACTTTGTTTTATTAATACTGAGGTGCAATCCATAGTGAAGAAAGCAGTATTTGATCTTCTCCAGCAAGTGTTTTAAGTATCCCTCACTTTCAAAAGTAATACTGTGTCGTCTACATACCAAAGGTTATTGATGAGTCTTCCTCCAATCCTGATGCAACATTCTTCTTCACAGAGTCCAAGTTCCCAAATTATTTGATCAGCACATAAACCATGCTATATTCCCTCGCTCTGTTCACAAAACAGCTTCCTAGTCTGTGTTTAAGTTTCATATGAGCATTCTTCTCAGTATTAGCCATGATTTTTTTTTTATGATCTACACAGTCAAATGCTCTTGCATAAGTCAGTAAAGTGCTAATAGCCATTCTTCTGGTGGTATTCCTTGCTTTCAGGCAGCATCCATCCGACATGAGAAATGACAGCCTAATGTCACTACCTCCTCAAATTTAGTTTGAACTTCTGAAAATTATATGTGTCAATGTTATGCTAAGGAATAGAATTGAGGCCCCAGAAATCAACCCATCTACCTACGGTCAACTGATTTTTTACAAAGAAACAAAACTTTATTAAATGGGGAAATGAAATATTGCTGGCAATCATGCACATTTATCTGCAGAAAACTGAAACAGAACACACATTTCAAATCACAGACAAAAATAAAATTCAAAGTGGATCAAAGACTTACAAATAACCAAAATTATAAAGATAAAAAAAGACAAATGGGAACAAATTTGAAAGGATTAGTCTATGGTATTTAGAGTGTTGAAAAAGCAAAACAAAGGGAAGAGGTGCTGATGTAAAAGAGCTGAAGAGAAGATTTCAAAGGTCAGTTCAAGAAAAAAAAAACACAACAAAATAACAACAAAATGTGCAGAGAGCTAGAATTAAAGAATAAAAAGGCAAGAACTTATTCTGCACTTCTCCAGTTGAAGAAACTGAAAAAAAGTCAAGCCTTGAGTTGTAATACTTAGAGATGCTATGGCAAAATCTTGAACTGTTCAGAAAGTATTAAAAGAAGACGAAAGGAATTAGAGTCACTGAAACGAAAATAATTAGCTGGCGCTGAAATATTTCAGGAAGTCTTATATGATCAAGAACCAATTGTAATGAAGGAAGAAGTTCAAGTTGCAATGAAGAAATTGGCAAAAAATAAGGTTCTAGGAATTGATGGGATACCAACTGACTTATTTCAAATATCAAATTTAGTGTTGGACGTGCTCATTAGTTTATGCCAGGAAATTTGGAAGATGGGTATATGGCCAACTGACTTAAAGATATCCTTCTTTTTTACCATTACCAAGAGATATGATCCGACAGAATGAGGAAATTATCAATCATTAATATCACATGCAAAATATAGCTGAAGATCATAGAAAAGGGCTAGTATAGTACATTGATAGAGAAATTCCACATATTCAGGCTGGGTTTAGAAGAGACAGTGGAACTAGAAATATTGACACTGTTCAAAAATCCTGACTGAAAGAGAAGACTATGTTTTATTAACTGCAAATGCATTTGACTATGTGCATCATAACAAATTATGGATCATATTGAGAAGAATGGGAGTCTCAGAACACTTAATTGTGCTCATGCAAAACCTTGACGAAGAGGTTGATATGCAAACAGAGAAGTGGAACTTCATGGTTTAAAACCTGGAAAGGTATGTATCAGGATTTTATCATCTCTTCAAAACTATTCAATCAGTATGCTAAGAAAAATATTCAAAAAGCTACACTCTATGAAGAATTTGGCATCAGGATCAGAGGAAGACTAATCAACAACCTTGCTTGTTAAAAGTGAGAAATACTTGTGGACCTTGTATACATCAAAGACTACAATCTTCAATATGGATTACATCTCAATATCAAGAAAAAAATTCTCATCAGTAGAATGATAGAAAACATGAGGTTATATAAAGAAAAGATTGAAATGATAAACAACTTCATCTTACTTGGATCCATAATTAACACATTTGGTACCAATAGTCAGGAAATTAGGAGTCCTTTTACATTGAATAAGTCTGAAGTCAGGAACCTCTCCAAATTACTGAGGAACAAAGATGCCAGTCTGAAAATTAAGTTGTACATTATTCAGACCATGGTCTTTTCAATCATTTTCTGTGTATCTGAGAGCTAGACAATAACTAAGGATGACAAAAGAAGCACTAATGCCTTTAAATTTTGGTGTTGGAGAAGAATACTGAATATAGTATGGTCTGCCAAAAGAACAAATAGATATTTCTTGGAGATAGTATAATCAGATGCTTCTTGGAGGCATAGATGACAAAGTTTTGCCTTACATACATTGGTTATACTGTTAGGAAGGGCTACTACTTGGAGAAGAACATAATGCTTGGAAAAGTGGAGGGCTAGTGAAAAGAGGAAGTCTCTGAACCAGATGGACTGACACAGTGACTGCTGCAATGTATGAAGATAGGAAGATGTGTCAAGAGATGGTGAAGATAGCACAGGATAGAACAGGGTTCATGTCTGTTGGTCGTAAGGTAGGTTTGAGTTTTACTGGACCGGATGGCACCTAATAACAACAACATTAGAAAAAAGATGTCTTTGCTGTTTTTGGATTTGGTAATTATGCATCCAGATTGAATGTAGTCAAACAGTAAGGGCAAACTGGAGTACATTATACTATCATATTGCTTCTCACAAAGAAGTAGGGAACAGCCTTGTCAGTAATATAAAGTTTTCTATATTTAAAATCACTCTATGTGGATTATTTTAGATCCTGGATTATTTTTATTATGTTGGAATACTGTTATATTGTTTGTTTTGATCCAGCTGCTGGATACAGACAACTAGCAACCCTGAGATAGACTTACTCCCTCAGCAAACTATCCCTCTCATTACTATGCATCTCGAAATATTTCTTCCTTGTCAATAAAAAGCTGCAAGTAACAATCCGTGGGGAGGTAGTTGCTTTGAAATGTTATTCCAGCTACTGCTTTTACTTAGAAAAATCTGCATCTGCATACAAATAATTTGACTCTTGTCATTCATAGCCAGAGTTATAATGACAAGCCCATTGTATCTGGTCACAGAAGTGGAAAGAAGCTTACATACTTATCACCATAAGGAGTTTCTAGCACAGAGTATTTGCACTTGCTGTTAACACTACCTAACATGTTCTTTCCGCAAAAAATTATATGGCCCTTCTTAATTTTCTGTTAAATACTTCAAAAGATAATCCTAGAAATACCACCTAAAATAATTTTCTCATTAATATCTCCTTATTGTTCTAATTTTATTTCTCATTTATACACAAATCACTTTAATTTTTAAATACACACTCTTTTTTCATTTAACTTTTTAATATAATTTGGGATTTAG
This sequence comes from Elephantulus edwardii, assembly GCF_000299155.1. Classification (NCBI taxonomy): domain Eukaryota; kingdom Metazoa; phylum Chordata; class Mammalia; order Macroscelidea; family Macroscelididae; genus Elephantulus; species Elephantulus edwardii. The sequence goes on along the minus strand of NW_006399800.1, from coordinate 17,200,467 downwards.
AAGAAAGTTTAAAGAACAACTTGGTTTTCTTATTCTACACTCCACTCAAACACATACTGTTTCATGACATTTGCTGAAAGTACTGGAATGTAATAGCACTCTTTTTTCCCCATTTTTTGCCCTTATACTAGTTTACAAAATTCAAATATAAATTTGAACAAATTCTTTCAATTTCCCTCACCCCCCGATCCATCAAATTGTACAACCCAATTATTAATCCCTCCTTTGCCCTGCACATCCATATCCCTCTGCTTCCAGCCACTCCCACTCCTCCTGGATCCCTATATTCATCCTACACTAATGGTTTTATACAATATTTATCCTTATGGGACTGAGTTAGTTTATTCAGCATAATGCACCTCCCAGGTTAGGTAATAATTTACAAAGTTATTGCTCCTGCATGCTGCATAGTATTCTATGGTGTGAATGTACCATAATTTCTCAAGCCATTTGTTTGTGGTTAGACATTTGGGCTGTTTTTTAAATTCTTGTGATGGTGAATAATACTGCTATGAACATTGATGTACAAATCTCAGTTTTTGCCTCTGTTCTCATATTTTCAAGGTATATTCCAAGTAGTGAAATAGCTGAGTCATATGGAATTTCTATGTTCAGCTTTTTAAGGAAGTGCCAAACTGTCTTCCAGAATGGTTGCACCATTTTACAATACCACTAAAAATGTATAAGAGTTCCTTTCTCTCCACATCCTCTCTAAAATCTATTACTTGCTGTCCTGTTAAACTTTGCCACTCTTACTGGAGTGAGGTGATACCTCATTGTGGTTTTGATTTGCATCTCCTCTACAGTAACAAAGAGAACTCAGAGAAGGAATTAAAGAAAGTGATACCATTTACAATAGCCAACCACAAATTGAGATACTTGGGAGTGAATGTAATTAGAGATACAAGAGTCCTAATCAAAGAAAACTATAGAGCGTTTCTAAAAAAAAACACAATAAAAGATCTAAAGAAATGGAAAAATGTGCCCTATTCTTGGATAGGAGGACTCAATATGGTGAAAATAACAATCCTACCAAAAGCAGTCTACATGTTCAATGCAATCCCAATCCAGATACGAGATTCATTTTTCAAGGAGATTAAAAGGGGAATTATCAAATTTATTAGGAGAGGCAAGAGACCTCGAATAAGCAAAATACTTCTGAGAAACAAAAATGAGGTTGGAGGCATAGCACTTCCTGACCTCAAATCCTACTATACAGCAGTGGCAACAAAAAATAGCATGGTACTGGTACAATGACAGGCACAGAGACCAATGGAACAGAATTGAGAACCCAGAAATAGACCCGGCTATCTATGGTCAACTGATATTCCACAAAGAAATCAAAGCCAGCAAATGGGGAAATGACACCTCATCAACAAAAGGAGCTGGAAAAACGGGATTTCAACTCACAGATAGCTGAAATGGGATCCACATCTCACACCACACACAAAAATCAGCTCAAGGTGGATCAGAAACCTGGGAATAAAGCCCCAAACCATAATGTTTTTAAGAGACAAACTGGGATCAAGCTTAGGAGCGCTTGTCCAAGGTATAAAGAGACTGCCAAATACAACCAGAAATGCACAATCTGAAGAGGAAAAAAATGATGCCTGGGGCCTTCTATAGAATAAATCTCTATGCACATTAAAATTTTTTCCCAACAGGCTGAAAAGAAAACCTACAGACTGGGAACAAGCATTTGATAATACCATCTCAGAGAAGAGTCTAATAATAAAAATTTACAGAATACTCCTGGGCTTCCACAAGAAAAGACTGATAACCTAATTACAAAATGTACAAAATATATGGAAAGAATTTTCACAGAGGATTACACTAAAGTGGCAAACAGACACATGAATAAATGCTCCAAATCACTGGCAATAAGAGAGATGGAAATAGACCTCTTTTTATTTCCTTCCTATGCATACCAGTTCTACTACCCTTCTTTATTATTTTATTCTACCTCCCAAGGTTTATCCTTGAGAAAATTCTGCCATTTTGATGTTGTAAGGATGACAGTTATAAGGAGTGCATACTTCTCAACAATAATTGCCTTACTAGGTCTGTCTATTATTTGGCTGATCATGGAACAATTAAAAAGAAATTGTTGACAATTTCAATTTTCTCTCCATCAAACATGTTTCTTATTGTAAGGATTTTTTCTTCTTAATGTTGAGATATAATCAATACTGAAGAGTAGAGTCTTTAATCTTCTAAAGCAAGAACTTCAAGTCTTTCTCAGTTTCTGCAAGCAAGGTTGTGTTATCTGCATAATGCAAGTTTTTTATGAGTCTTTTTCAATTCCCATGACACATTCATCTACAAAAAGTCAAGTTTCTCATGTTTTTTTTTCCAGCATACAGACTTGAATGTTGTGTTGTTGTTATGTGCCGTCGAGTCGTTTCCAACTCATAGCGACCCTATGCACAACAGCCCTAAACCCTGCTCTGTCCTGCACCAACCGCAC
>NW_006399800.1:17186138-17196265 GCF_000299155.1 Elephantulus edwardii | reverse complement strand
GAAAGCAGAGAATACCAGAAGCATGTCTATCTGTGTTTCATTGATTATGCAAAGGCATTTGACTGTGTGTATCATAACAAACTGTGGCTGACTCTGAGAAGAATGGGAATCCCAGAACATTTAATTGTGCTAATACGAAACATTCAACCGACTTGAATATGTATAGAAAAAAAGACAGAGCCCTGACACAAACCTTTCTTGATTTTAAACCATGTTGTATTTTTATTGTTTTATTTGTACAACAGCCTTTTAGCCTAGGTATAAGTTTTGCATGAGTACAATTAAATATTATGAAATTTCTATTATTCTCAATTTTAGCCATAATTTGTTGTAGCAACATCATATTATTGTAGTTATTATGTGACATTGAGTTGCCTGCCTCTCAAAGTGACCTTATGTGCAACAGCTCTATCCTGAGCCAGTCTCACTGACTACGATATACCTATCCCAATTGCCCCAGTTATTGTATCAATCCGTCTCATCCAGGTTCTTCTCCTGTGCTGTCCCTTCACCATTCAGAGCATGATGTCCTTCTCCAAGGACTGATAATTCCCGGTCATCTTTCCAAACTTTGTGAGACAAAGCTTCAAAATCCTTGCCTTGATAGTTGGACAAAAGATTGACATTATCAATGTTTTCATCTTATTTGGATCCACAGTGAATATCCTTAAGATCAATATTCAAGAAGTCAAAGGAAGTATTACATTTGATCGGGGAAATCTGCTCTCAAGGAACTTTCCAATGTGTTGGTGAGCAAGGATATCAGTTTAAAGACTAAAACACACCTGAACTAAATAATTATAGTTTTAATTACTTGCTATAAATCTGAAAGCTGAATGATGACTAAGAATGACAGAAGAAGAGCCTTTGTGTTGTAGTGGTAGAGAAGAGTGCTAAATATCCCATGGATTGACAAAAGTACAGACAAGTATCTCCAAAAGAACAAAAAAGTATGTCTTGAAGAAAGAGAGAACATGTTATACCTTGGTAGCAAAGATGGTGAAAATTTGTCTCCTATACTTTGGGGATGTTATTAATGAAAGTTTACAGAAAAGATGGATTTTCATTCATTCATTGTACATTTTCCTCCCTACTCTTACCCCCAAGTTCACTTAAAAAAATCCATTTATTGTTGCATATTTCTTCCCTTCTCCCTCCCCCAATTCCCTTTGCTATTCGCCTCTTATTTTGGACTGTTGTCGTACAAATAATGCCTACTCATATAGTCCTTATAAATAGTTCTTAAATTCATCAGTTTCAATACAGTGTTCATTATGGAAGGTTCCGTCTGGTGGTCATGTTGGTGCAGGCTAAAAAGAAAGCTTGATTTAACTCCATTATAAAATTCTAGAAAAATCAAAGGACCTTTTTAAATGTTAACTTGTCGTCTTTAAATACTGCTCTTTCAAGATTTCATTTCCCTCCATTTTATTTTCTGAGATAATATTTGAAAACATGAGAAAGAGCATGACTTTAGTAAGGCAGTGGACTGGAACCTTACATTTTCCCAGTGATCTCTGATTCCTCTCTGATTTCAGCTATAAAGGGTTGATTGATGCACTTTCTGTACTAATGTAGTCTAACATATTTCAAAATCTCATTAGCTATGTAGGCTTAATGTGGTAACACCAAAGACATGAATCCTGCTATTTATATCTCATCTGACCCTAATCATTCATTGTGTATTCCTTTGGAAATTCCCTATGCAATATCTTTTTTAGGGAGTTGCCTCTTTCCCAGTAGTGCAGTAATTAATGCTACTAGTCAAATGTTCTCAGGCTCCTTATTTATTTGCATGTTTCTAAAGCCTCTATACATTGACTAGGTTCAGATCTGTGGTTTATAGGGTCACTATATAGTGTAGTCAATTCGATGATATTTAATAAAAACAGCAACACATTATTTGCCAAAAGGATAATGAAAGAAGCACCCTTAAATCTGTTTTTCTCTTCTCTCTTACTGTCCACTATCTGCGTGTTTGGAGGAGGATCACTTTTTTTATTCCTTATAAAGCCTCATCTCTTTTCTAGTTCCTGGGTCTCAAAACCTAGTCATCATCTTGAAGGTGTATCTATGATACAAACACTATTAGATGTGCTCTTTAGCCAGTGTATTGTTTGGGAGGCCAAATGGAAACTTGGAGTGAGAGATAAAGATGACTAAATATACTTCCATGCTATTTTAAAAATCCCAGTATTTATAGATAGCTGTAAAAGCTCATTTCATTTTAGTATTCTCACAAAAATAATTTATATGTAATGAAAAATTATATAGTAGACCATTTATAGACCTGAGGTCACAGCAGAGGCAGAGTTGCTGCTGTGGGAAGAAAGAAAAAAAATTTAGTTCTTAGAAAATTGTAATCCTGCTCACAGAAATTTAGGGGTGAAAAATATTAAGTGTTAGTTATAAAATTATAGCTTAGTGGGTTAGTGGTAAGGAGTTGCTCTACCAAAAGAAAATAACATGGTTCAAATCCATCAGATTCTCTGTGGAAGAAAGATGAACAGTCTCTCATCTTTGTGATTTTTTCCCGATGTGACTTACTGTCTCTGAAATCCTATTCTAGGTTCACCTATGAGTCAAGCCTGATTCAATGGTATACAATGACAATCAGATCTAGTACAGCTCAGTTACTTGGTCAATGCACATGCACACACTCAAGCACACCACACACACACAGATTGATTTGCATAGCACTTATATATTTTCACTAACTGAATGGGAAATCAAACCAAGTATTAAAATCTTCTAGTTCTCTCAATTTGAATCCACCAGCTGCATCTCAGGATCAAGAAGAGAAATTTTCTATGTGATAAACAGCATCTGGAAACCCACGGAGGTTCAGCCCTGATTTGGCTCTAAGTCATGTCAATGAGTTGAGTTGGGCAGAACAAGTAAAATATGACTGTATCAAGGCTGATGAAGAACAGAAAGGAGTGTAACAGTCTGAGGGGGTTCTTGAGTATCAGATATATTCTATTTGTCCATGGTTGTCTATTTTCTTTCCTTAATTGACTCCATCTATGCTTTCTGATTTGTAGAAATCTGAGGCATTTTTTTATAATAAAAAGGGTAGACAACTTTTTTTAGAATTTAACATCTTCTAAGTGGTTGGGCAAATCTGTTAAGGACTTCTCGAAAGTGTTAAGAAATAACTATACCCACTAAAGACTAAGGTTCAAATGAAGGAATTTTTTTTTACTTTTCAAAAAGAAGTACAAACTGGGGTTGGGGGTGGGGTGGGCAGGGAAAAAAGTGCAACAATGAATGAATGGAAATTCAAAATCTCTGTAAATGTTCATTGAAATTAATAAAAGCTAAATTAAAAAAATTTTTAAAAAGACTAAGGTTCACCTACAGCAACGACAACAAGGTTCATCTGATTCAAGTCATGATGTTTTTAAAAGCTTTTTATGCATTTGAAAGTTGGAAAATGAATAAGAATGGCAGAAAAAGAATCAACGTCGTGGTGTTGGAGAAGAGTACTGAATATTCCATGGACAAACTAAGGAAGAAAAAAAGGCCGGTCTTAAAAAAAAAGTGCTACCAGAATGCTCCTTAGAGGCAAGGATAGGGAAGCTTCATCTCAGATATTTTGGACATGTTGTTAGGAGGGGCCTATCCTTGGAAAAGTAACCCATGCTAGTAGAGGTAGAGGGTTAGCAAAGGAGAGAAAGATCCCAAATTAGATGGATTGACACAATGCATGTAACAGTGAGCTCAAGTATATCAAAAGGGAAGAAGATGGCACAGGATAGAACAGGGTACAGATTCATTTTTCATAGGGTAGCTATGAGTCAGAGTCAACTTGATGTCACCTAATAATAAGAAGTAATTTCTCAGTATTTTATTTCTCCTTAATTAAATATCACTTGATTCATGCCTTTCGAGAAGCTATCCATAGTCAGCATTGCTGAGATTTACAGCAATTATTAAAATATAATTTTTCAATGAAAAAGAAAGTTGATAGTAAAATGACACATTACTGGATTTCCAATAGTGTGGAGATATATATATATATATATATATATATATATATATATACACACACACACACACACACACAAATATATCACCACACTATTGAAAATATACAAACATATATATCTATATCTGTCTATCTAATCTATCTGTCGATCTATCTATCTATCTATCTATCTATCTATCTATCTATCTATCTCTCCATACTTGGAAGCAGGAGTGGCATTCACTTCCAAAACAGCTTGCCTCTGGAAACTCTATGAAAGTGGAGAAATGATGAACATTATATAATTGTTCAGGTTTCGTTCAGAGTTGCTATGAGTAGTCTATGGCTCAATAGCACTTAATAACAACATTATATATATATATATATATATATATATATCTCCACTTGTGAAATGCTTGGCCTCCTTACCTTGTTAAGTAATTCATAAAAGAAGATATCCTTTTTTTCAAAAAAGAGACAGCTTGGGAAACTTAATTATTAACGTCAATATCACAAGGATGCTACAAATAAAAAATACTTTGAGAGTGCCATTTTTTTCTGTTTATTTTTGGCTTTCCAGTAAGGCACAATAAAAAAATAACAAGGTACTAAGTATTATGTAAATAGGTCCCTAAGCTGGAATCATTGGAGGGAAAACTGAGTTTGAATAACATTAAAGCCAAATTATCCTTGAAATCTATGTCACCATGAAAAATGCATAGAATTTGAAAGTAACAAGATTATCAACAGTGTGCAAAGCTATATAAATATATGTTATAGATGATAATTTAAAATGAGTTTTGCTGTGAGTTTTCAAACATATTATCTATGCCGGAGAAAATAGAATTATTACAAGGAGATTTACAAATACTTTGAATATGAAGTGGCCAAACCAAGGTTGAAAAGTAGAATGTAGACTGGTTTTATTATATTTTTTTCTGTAAAGACATTGATATAGCAAGATTTCATAACTATTTGCTTTTGTTTGTATTTAGGCTACAGAAAATTTTACAATTGTCAATGATTTACCGCATATAAAACAAGTGGGGCTGCTCTTGTGCGTGTTTTAACAGCTTGCAAATAGGGATACAAGAAGTGAAAAGGTTTCATGAACTCATTGGTGATACTTGAGAATCTGGTAGCCTCATGGTAAGGATCTGTATTGTCAACTCAAAAGCACAGGGTTCAAATCTGACAAGTTACCCACAGAAGAAAGGTGAGAAATCTCCTCCTGTGTGCTTTACTGCCTCTGAAAACTTGCTGAAGGGTCAACTGTGGGTCAGTTCCGATTCAATGTTATATAATAACAACATAGTGTTAAGGTGTTCACTGCCAACCCAAATACAGACAGATTCATATTGAGATACTCTGAGAGAGAAAGATGGATAATCTCCTATATGATTTTCACCCTCTCAAAACCTGATTGAGAGTCAACTATGTGTAGTCTGATTCAAAGGCACACAACAACAACAACATTAATCAAGCAAGACTGTATTATATGCATAGCACAGAATGTTGAAGGATCTTCCTTTAATTCTGATACCACATTCTTATTCATAACATCTAGCTTCTTAAATTATTTGCTCAGCATACAAATTTAATAGGTATGGAGAGAAAACATTCAACCTTCTTGCACACCATTCCTGATTTTGAGCCATGCGATATTCTTTTGTTCTATCTGGCCAACTGCTTTTTGGTTTATGTACTAGTTTTGCATTAACAAAATTAAGTATCTGGTATTCCCTTTCTTCTCAATTTTCATCATAATTTATTGTGATCTACACAATCAAATGACTTAGCATAGTCAATTAAAGACAAACTAACATATTTCTGATATTTTTTGCTTTCAGTCAAGATTCATCTGACACTGGTAATGATATCCTTTAATTCAGTTTTAATTTCTTGAATGCAGTTCCCTTTTGATATAATCTTCCAGCCATTTTTCAATGATCTTCATCTAGATCTAACTTCTTTGCAATATTAATGATATTTCCACACTCTATTCCATAATTTCCATACTCTGTTGGATCACTTCTTTAGAATGGTAACAAATATGGATCTCTTTCAGAGTTTGGCATAGACTAACAAGCACCTATAGAATTGCATTTGTTGTTGAAACATTTCAGTGGTTATTCTATAAGTTCCTGGGATCTTATTTCTTTGTCAATGTCTCCTGAGAAGCTTGAACTTTTTTCCTTCTTTACCATTGGTCCTGATCATATGCTACTTCCTGAAATGTTTCTGACAGACCTATTCTAATAGGTACAGTGATTTTCTTCTCTGTCTCACATACTTTGAATATGTTTTCAAAAGGAGACTGCCCATCTTTCTCCAGTGGGGTATTAGAAGTTGAAACTGATTCAAAAGCAACTGATAAATTCTGGTTAACCAAAAACTGAAGCAATATCTGAATAGTTGGACTGTCCATCTTTCTCCAGTGGGGTATTAGAAGTTGAAACTGATTCAAAAGCAACTGATAAATTCTGGTTAACCAAAAACTGAAGCAATATCTGAATAGTTGGACAGAATAATTTATTTAAGTTAAATTTTACTCCATCATTCATAAATTGTTGCTGTGAATTGTTCATCACGTCTGGCTGTTCTTCTTCCAAACACCTACTCATTAATATAGTTGTTGTTTGTTCTTAAGTGTCATCTAGTCATAGATAACTTATAGTGACCCTGTGAATGAAAGACCTGAACACTTGTATAACTTTCATAATTTCTCTAAGTTCATAGAGTTTCTGGAGGCAAGCCATTTTGGAAGTGGATGCTACTCTTGCTTCCAAACCCATTTTAATCTGGGAGCTCCACCAATACTGTTCACCATGGGTAACCATTCTTGCATTTGACACATCATTGTCACAGTGGCTAGCATCACAGTAACCACGAGTTACCTCTGTACAGGAAATTGACAGATCAGTGCTATACCAAATTAGAAGAATGTTTGACCAAAACAATTAAAACCAGGCCTGAGAGCCACAGATTAAAATCACCCACCTTTAGGTTGGTAGCATAACTTTCTATCCACTAGGCCAACAGAGCTCTCTTTCTGACTCTCAACAATTCTATAAACAACAGGCCTAACCCTTGCCCTATCCAACGCCATCCTCACAATCCAAGACATGCTACAGTCATCATATCATCCTTCTTTTCTTCTCTGACTTTCCCCTTCTCTCAGCATGATGTCATTTCCCAAGGTCTAGAACCTTAAACTGTTGTTTGTTGTTGTTAAATGCCATTGAGTCATAAAAGACTCATAGTGTCCCTATGAAAAAAAGACCTGAACGTTTATATAACTTTCATCTTTTCTCCAAGTTCATAGAGTTTCTGGAGGCATGCTATTTTGGAAGTGGATGCCACGCCTGCTTCCAAACTGGTTTTAATCTGAGAGATCTATCAAACACTGTCCACTATGGGTAACCATTCTTGCACTGACACTTTAGTGTCACAGTGTTTTAGCATCATGACAACCACTTTCCTTAAACTTATTTTTGGTGGTATGTTTCATAAACTTCTGTACATCTTTTAGTTTACCTTTATCTCTATGTTTCTGTTGTGTAGAATGTACTCTTTTTCTTCTCTCCTATTTTCACCCAACATCTGTGTTAATTGTGTGTATTTACCCTAAAGTAACCTTCGCCACCACTCAAGCAGATATATGCACACCCATGTTTATTGCGGCTTTGTTCACAATAGCCTAAGGGCTCATGAACAAACAAATGGATAGAGAAGCTCTGGTATAGTCACACAATGGAATAATATGCAGCACTGAAAAACAAGGAACTCATGAAATATTATGCAAAATGAATGACCCTGGAGGACAGTATGCTGAGTTAACTATCTCAGTCACAAAAAGGACAAATATTGCATAGTGTCACTGTTGTAAAATGGGGCTGACATCATGATTGAGGACTGACAGAAAAGTAGGAGTTGAATGATGTATATTGCATTGAAAGAGATGAGGGAGAGATCTGTTTAAAAGAGATATATGAATGGGTATTCTTGTCATTACAGAAGTCCAGAGTGAAGGCTGCATAGTGGAGTGAGCTTGGGGGGATGAATTGCATTACAATGAAAAAGTTTTTCTTTTTCTTTTCAAGGAGAAGAGTGATTTAGGGGGGAGCGGGTGGGCAGGGAGAAAATTGCAACTATGAATGACTGAAAATCCTAAGTCTCTCTAAACTTTCATTAAAATTAATAAATAAACTTTTTTAAAAATTACTTTAGTGGTTCAAAGAGAAATCTGTAATAAATAAGTTCAGGAAGACTTGACGTATACTTTTAATACAGAAGTAAACATAGAGGTTAAAGTAGTATGGAAATGAGTTTTAGACATAAAGGAATGTAGACCTGCACGTGATCCATGGTTAATGGTTCCTAACCATGGAACTCTTACATCACAGATGAGATGAGCAACAGTAGTTTTTAAGGCTGTAAGTTGCAGTGAGAAGAGATTGTCATCTCTCTTGCAGGAAGCAACTGGTGAAGCCTTACAGGCAGAGAGATGAGTGACCTTTGAGTTAGTAGCATAACATACTACAAACTATGACACTAGAGTCTCCTTAAACAACAAGAATAACTGAAAGAATCTATCTAGTGACAAATACAAACAGAAACTCATAAAACCATTTGTAAACTTTGAGGCAAAGTTAATATTAAGAATAATTACATGAGGATACAGTTGAGATATGCTAAGTAGTTACTGGAAGAATTAAGAATTGATTATAAAAATAAATCATGATAAAAGTTTGGTTTTACATCATTTATGTTCTGTATTAAGGTGACAATTTTTTCCAAACATTTTTTGGGTTATTTGTGTAGGAAAAACTGGCAGAAACACAAGAAACAAAAACAGCCTAAAATATAGATGATAAGAAGGTGAGAAGATCTTTTATTGTATCGTGTAGCGTATTTTAAGGGAGTTGCACTTCTAACTCAAAAGCATGTTCTTCCACCAGCTGTTCTGTGAGAGAAAGATGGTCAATTCCCTCCTGTGTGATTTACAGCCACTGAACACCTGCTGGAGGGTCGGCTATGAGATACTTAGGTGTGTAACAACAGTGTATTTTTGGTGTTAAGCTATACATTTTTAGTGTTATTTACATCATGTTTTTTAGCTACTGGAACTTAATTAGGAGAAACTAGCTAACTCATCCTTTTTTTCCTCTTCATTAAGAGTCTACTGAACAGGGAACACTAAAAAGAGAGCCCTCAGTAGGAGGAGGAAGAAATTCGGTTATTTTTTACCCGCAGCTCTTCCTGGCAGTATAGGTTTAGAGTAATTTGTTCTAGTTTCATTTTTTGTTTTTTCCCCTTGTCATCCCAGATCAGTCCCATTATGTCCCTTCAAGTGGACAAGCTTCAAGGTTCTAGTAGTACACACAAAAAGTAGTTCACTTCTACTGTTTGACATTGGCTCAAGTAGCAATAGTAAGTTCTTAGAGTTATATTTTTGTGTTATTGTGTGATCTCTTTCTGCATTTAAAAAAATCATTATTCTGTATTGTCTATTAAAATATTTGATGTCTTCCGGTCTTCCTGATTAGCCTCTTACTGATACTACTCTTTTCTTACATTGTAGCCATTTCACAAATGAGCAATCTGAATTTCTAAAAGGTTAAGTAATTACCCAGGTTTTCAGAGATAATAGAGATAGTTGCACGGTACTGATCTTCAAGTTCCAATCTTCAGTAATATTTCAAAAAGAATAAGTATTAGAGGAGATAAATTATGAGGTAATCTAGTGCTAAATAGTAAAAATTACATAGAATTATTTAATAGCAAAGAATTGTAAACAACATCTTAAGGATAAAAACTTGACAATCCTAATTTATTTGTATATATTTACACACACACACACACACACTTATCCATATTGTAAATTCCAAATCCTCACTGAGATGATTAAACAAAGCATCAAAAAAGAAGCAGAAGTCTGAAAGGAAAAAAGATAATAACAAACTGAAAATCATAAGAAAACTTATGGAAGTTAGAAAGCAGACGAACAAGTGGAAGCAAAATGAGACTTGTTGTTGTTATGTGCTGGCGAGTCGCTTGCGACTCATAGCGACCCTATGTACAACAGCCCTAAACTCTGCTCGCTCTTGTGCCATCGCACTGTCTCTGACACTCCCATCCCGATAACCCCAGTCAC
>NW_006399800.1:17177894-17184798 GCF_000299155.1 Elephantulus edwardii | reverse complement strand
GCATAACGCAGGTTGTTGATAAATCATCCACCAATCTTGGCCCCACATTTCTCCTCATAGAGCCCAGCCTCCAGGAGGAGATAATCCATCTTTTTCCTGTGGAACTGCTGATTTTTTTAATGGGTAGAACAATAAACAGCAGGATTATTTTTTATTGTTTTTAAATTGTGATTTGAATGGAAGTTCATGAAACATAAAGGGGAGTTTTCTAATCATTCATGCACACTTTGTTCCATAACATCAATTACAATACACACAATAATTGTCCATTAATTCTGTATTGTTTTTCCCTTCACCCAATGTAGACAGTCACTACATCTGAGTTGTAGTTCAGTGGTGGCATTCTTCTCCAAACCAAAGGAATAATTGTGGTTTAAAATATCATTCAGTTAGTATGAGGATCCGAGGGTGGGGGAGGGTAGAAGCAGAAGGGTAAGGATGGTTGGGGCTTGGGGTGTTAATCATTGGGTTGCATAATTCCATGGAGGAGTGTGAAGGAAATGGGAAGGATCTTGTGTGAAAAGCAATGCATTTGGACTTTGTAAATAAATCATTACTTAAACAAAAGAAAAAAGAATGAAAGGGGCGAAAGTCATTTTTAAAACTTGTGATGTCTTCTTAGAGAGCCTAATTTTAATTTGGTCTAGAGTGGGACCAATATTTTGTAATCTCCCACAGATATTTTAAAATGCAGAGCAGCTTTCAATCCTTTGGAGCTACACTTAACATTCTCATCAATGTACCAGAGCAGCCCAGGGTAGGTGTTTGCTCTGAAAATGACTTTGTTCTGTTTTCACATACACCGAAGTTAGATCTATTCATGGCAAACTATGAAATAAATAAAATATCTACCTTAAATAGCCCCAAAATAAAATTGCATTCAAGTTCTGGAAATAATGATGGCCCTGTTGGCCTAAGTGACAAAGTAGCTTGGATGGAAATAGAATAGAAACTTGAGACTTCCATGGGTTTAGAAATGAGTAACAAAGAGACTATTAGAGGGTAGCATTGAATAGCAGTTAGAGCAAGATTGGGGAAGGAATGAGATTCAGGGCAAAGAGGTCAACTCGTTTCTGTATCAGGTAACTTCAAAACCAGAAAGCTCATACTCCTGTGCCTATGTATATGCTCTTGACTGTGCTTTTTGTGTATCTCTCTATATCTTCCCTTTCTTCAGTGATATTTTGCTGATCATTTTCTTACTGTGTATTGCCTTTTTCTTTATCCATCTTAATGTGTCTATTATTCACTAATTTTCAGTTAGCAACATATTAACTTCTCATTTTAAAAGTATACTACCTAAGAGCTTCTTGAAAGGAAAGTTAATCCTACAACACTGAACATTCTCTCTCTGTGTGTCTCTCTCTTTTCTCTCCTCTCTCCTCTCCCCTCTCCTCTCTCCCTTCTTCTCTCTCCCCTCCCCTCTCCTTTTCCCGCTCTCTCTCCAAGTTGAAATCTACTCATAGCTGACCCACCAGCAAGTTTCTGGAGGCTGTAAAACCCAAGGGAAGAAATTGCAAGGATCTCGCCTGTGGAGACACTCGTGAATTCAAATTACCTGGGAGGTGCTATCTTTGAGTTATCAACTTCCTGTGGACTATTCCACGAGAGTTAAATGGTTGTTAGGTGCCTTTGAGTCCAGCATGACTCATAGCAAATCTATGAACAACAGATCTGAAACCTGTTCTTATCTGTGCCAGCCTCACTACTTCTGACATACTTAAGCCCATTTCTGCAGTCACTATGTCAACCCATCTGTTTGAGGGGCTTCCTTTTTTTTGTCAACCTTTCACCTTTCTGAGCATGTTGTCTGTCTCCAAGAATTAGCCTCTCCTAGCAATGTGCCCGATTTTTGTCTGATAAAGCTTTGTAAACTTTGCCTCCAAAGAGCACTCTAGAGGTTCGATGGGGCTCCCTAATCCTCTTCACTAATTTGTATTACTTTCTTGACTTGTGTAGTCATTTACCACTTTTGAGATATTACCTGTCTCTTGAATATTGCAAAGCCAAGTAAACAAACTTGAGATGTCATTATTTAAGGAAAAGGAATACTTTCTCATAAATTGAGAGCATTTTAAAAAGAACTATTAAAAAAATTTTTAAAAAACCCAAATTACTGTCACTCAAGAGTTTCTCGAAGTCTCTCTCAGGGAGGAGTGATAGGGAATGGCAAAGGACACACTGACAAAGGAGATTAATCAGAACTGGCTTTGACAAGCATTGTGGCAACTGGACAAGAACAAACGGGGAGGAGGGTAGAGAAAACAGTGCAACAATGAATGAATGAAAACCCAAAATCTCTGTAAATGTTCATTAAAACGAATAAAATTTAATAATAATTTTTTTTAAAAAAAGAGTTTCTCATGTCATTTACTAAAGCAAAGCTAATCTGAGATGATTGATTGTTTATGGACAGTCTAATCAAATCTTAGCTTCTGACATAGTGTTTATTTCAGTATATATTGATTACAAATCACAAATCAAAGCAGGTGTCATAACTTCTTTTATTTTAATATCTCTTATAACAATATGTGTTGACATTAATTCTATTTGCTTTCCTGAAATAATTCTCGTATGCGACACATGTGAATTTGCCAGTGATTTCAAACTAAATGTCCAGTTAGCATTCATCCTCTGAGAATCAATGATAAAATATGTTCTGTGGCTGTGGCAATAAGGAAAAATATTAGCCATATTCTTGAAAAACTGGTAAAATCACCGAGTTCTGATTAAGAAATAATAGTTGACGACTAAGAGAAAATGTCTAAAAATCTTGCACTAGATAAGAACTACTTACTAAAAAAGTCCTCAAATTAATCACAGGAGGATTTTCCTGACTTGCATTTATCTTTCTTGTAATAAACTGCTGGGATGTGGCCCTCAATATCTTTGCATTTTGTTTTGTCTTCTAATGGAATTATTTCTGTTCTTGGAGGAAGCTCATAAGGTTTAGTGTTCTTATGTAGTTTTTCTTCTCTTTTCTTCATTATTTCTCTAAAGTGATTTTCTTCCATTAGCTTTTTATTTTTAAGTTCTTCAGCCTCACATATGGCATCTTCCTTCTGTCGGTTCTTTAGCTCTTCCTGCCACTGTTACAGAGACAAAACATCATGCAGGAGTTAAATATTAATAGTTACTTCAACTAGAAAAAATAAAAGAAAGAAAAATATAAAGATTTACTAAACCCTATAATTGCAAACAAAGAGATCTGGTAACGTAAGCATAGCATATTGAATTGTTAACGGAAGGTCAATAGTTCTAACTGAGCAGCCTTTCCAGGGGAAAAAGATGGACAGTATCCTCTAGAAAAAATTTAGAGCCTCATAGATCTGCTGGAAGGTCCCTGTGAGTCTGAAGCAACCCAATGAGTTTGTTTGCCTGAATTTCTATACTAGTTGTTGTTGTTTTTATGTTCCATCGAGTCGCTTGCAACTCATAGTAACCCTATGTACAAGAGTCCTAAACGCTGCTCTATCCTGTGCCAACCTCACTGTCCCCGACACACTCATTCTCACCACCCCAATCACAGAATCGATCCATCTCGTCGAGGGTCTTCCTCTCCCAAGCCATCCCACCACTCTCCCAAACATGATGTCCCTCTCCAAGGACCAGTCCCTTCTTAGAAGATGCCCAAAGTATGTCAGACGAAGCTTCAGAATCCTTGACTCCAAGGAGCATTCTGGCTTCATCCTCTCCAGGACAAACCTGTTTGTTCTCTTAGCAGTCCATGGTACATTGACCACTCTTCTCCAGCACCACAGCTCAAAGGCATCAATTCCTTTTCTATCATCCTTAGTCACCATCCAACTCTCCGATGGATAGCACGTAATTGCAAAGACTATAGCCTGGATCAGGTGTACCTCAGTCTCTAGCCTGATGTTGTTGCTCTTCTGTACTCTTGAGAGCTCCCTGACAGCTGACTTTCCCAATGCAATTCGTCTCTTGATTTCTTGGTTGCTAGAGCCAAGCAAAGTTTCTACCAGAGGTTTACAGGAAATTCTGGTGGCTTAGTGGTAAGAAAACTATCCTGCAAGCCCCCAAATGGTTCAAATCCACTATCTGCTGAACAGGGAAAGGATGGGCATATCTTTTCCTGTGTGATTCACTCCTTCTGAAAACTTGCTGGAGGGTCAGGTCTGAATTGTTTCCAACTTAGAACTAAGTAACTCCTTAAAAAATTATTTTGGAATTTTTAATACTTGATGATAGAGGTCTTTCTTCCCTAAAATATTTGCTTACCCTGCAAAAGGTTCACCATAATTTTTCACAGTATTATTCATAAAAAAATATGCTCACTGAAGTTGAGTCAGTTCCAACTCATGACATTTTCCACAGCTGTAAATTTTTATTGGAGGGGACTGTTCATCTTTCTTTTGTGGTGTGGTGGTGGATTCTAATCACTGACCTTTCAGTTAGTTCCTATATTATAAATTGTACAGTATGCCACCAGGGCTCCCTACAAAAAAATAAAGACGAGAAAAATGTACTCATGATGATGTTTAGTTGATACGCTATCATTACGTCTATTTTTGAGACTCTATTCATGCTTAGGGCTCTTTTCAACAAATTCACATAGTCAGCTCACATAAATTCTTTATTTCTACTATAAAGAAGCAATTGGCCTTTATTATATAACATCTTTTCCTTTCATTTAAATTTATATTTTCTCTAAGATTTTTAAAATACATTATTTTATCTTGATTTGGTTGTTGATTTTTTGATCTTGTGTTTCTTATAAATAATGATAAAGAAGAAAATACTTTGGGATATAGAAATGTGAATTTGTTATTTTAAATAGGTTTAGGAGTCTTTTTCCCCTCTTTTTTTTTATTTTGTACTGGTTTACATTAAAAGTTCATAAAGTTTGTTAAACAAGAGGCCTGAAGCCTTTCTATAACCATCATCATTTATCAAAATCCATAGTTTCCAAAGGCATGTTGTTTAGGAAGTTAATGTTACTCCTGCTTCCAAACCTGTCTTAAACTGGGAGCTCCACCAAACAGTGTCCACCATGGGTAATCATTATGGCATTAACCAGTGGCACAAGGTTCAGCATCACAGCAACCCCAGGTTACCTCAGTACAGCATATTGACAGAAGAGTGTTGTACCATTTAGAAGAATGTTTCTTCAAAATATAAGGACAATCAATTTTAAATATAAAGGCCCTTCCTGAGATCATGTTGACTCTAAACAAGAGACTTTAATAAGAAACAGCCAGTATAGTAAATAATTGTTGTTATGTTCCATTGAGTCACATGTGATGTATAGTATCCCTATGTACAGCAGCTCTGAACCCTTCTCTGTCCTGAGTCAGTCTCACTAATTCTGACACACCAACCCCCATTACCCCAGATACTGTATCAATCCATCTCATTCAGAGTCTTCCTCTTCTGCGCTGTCCCTCTACCTTTCTGAGTGTGCCTTTGGGATTATAGCACAGCCCCTTACTACTAAGCCACCATATTCAAAGATATTGTTTTTGCTGTTAAGTATCATCTTGTCAAAACAGGACTCATAGTGACCCTAAAAAAAGACCTGAACCCTGTTCTATAACTATCATTGTTTTTCTAAGTTCATAGTTTTCAGAGGCATGTTGTTTAGGAAGTGAATGCCACTCCGGCTTACAAGCTTGTCTTTGTCTGAGAGATCCTCCAAACATTGTCCATCACGAGTAATCATTATGGCATTTGACACATCAGTGGCCCAGTGTTCAGCATCACAGCAACCTCAAGTTACCTCAGTACAGCAAATTGACAGAGCAGTGATTTATCTCATAGAAGAATGTTTGTCTTAAACACAATTAACACCAGAGTCAAGGTCCACAGGACTGAAGGCACAACCAACTTTTAATTTTTTTTTTTCAATTCCAAGGCCTTCTACCATGTCCTGCTGATACTCAACAAGAGGCCTCTTGCCAACAGCTCAATCCAGAAAATCCAATCAGCTCACACACAACTGTGAACAAAATAAAAAACAACCAGATATACAAGAAAATAAAAATTTTCCTCAACTTTACGACTTTCATCCACTTCCTAAACAACGTATCTCCAAGAAAGTCTACGTACTCTGATAAATGTAAATAGTTCTAGAGGGGCTTTAGACCTTTTGTTCAGAGGGTCACTATAAGTCATGCTCTACTCGAAGGCAAACAACAAAACAATCCTAAGGCTTTAGCTGCTCATTTATTACCCACAAAATAGATTTCTCCGCAATAATTTGTTGCATAAAATATTCACTTACTGGCTGAAAAACTCATGCTTTGGTTTTTCTTACAAGTTCTGATAAGCAACTGTAACTTGTGCATTTTTCCCTTGTATAATGAAGTAAATAATAGTATCATAATTTAGTAAAACCATCAATTTTAAAATATAAAAGTAAATATAATAATGACAGTATCTATAAATTAAATATTAAATGGGAGAGCACTGATGCCATAATACACAGGGAGTTGTGCTTCTAACCTAATGTCACACCTCTCTGCTACATCCAATGGGCCAGCAGTTCTGAGGGAGAAAGATGGATAATCTCTTTTGCAATTTATAGTTTCAGACAATCAACTGAGGGTCAGCTATAAATAGGCTCCTATGTGAAAATAAGCTTCTCCAATGATTCTTTCCACAGATGTAGTCAATCTGATTCCTATGCAGTTAACCTGGTGAGGTCCATGTGTCAAGTCACCATTTGTGTTTCTTTTTTTTTTTTTAATCTTTTAAAAAATAGATTTTTATTGGTTTTCATAAAAAGTAGCAGGATTAATCTTAATTGAATGTTGTGTTTAGGGATAATTTTTTCTCTCCAAATGGATGATTTTTTTTAAAAATTTAGGTTGTTTATTTTTCATTTCAATGAACATCTACAGAGATTTTGGAATTCCATTCATTCGTTGTTGCATCCTTCTCCCCG
>NW_006399800.1:17169374-17177344 GCF_000299155.1 Elephantulus edwardii | reverse complement strand
ATGTGCCATGGAGTCATTTGCGACTCATAGCGACCCTATGTACAACAGCCCTAAACCCTGCTCTATCCTGTGCCAATCTCATTGCCTCTGACACACCCATTCTGATTACCCCAGTCACCGAATCAATCCACCTAATAGAGGGTCTTCCCCTCCTGCGCTGTCCCTCTACCCTACCAAGAATGATGTCCCTCTCCAAGGACCTGTCTCTCCTTACAACATGTTCAAAGTATGTCAGATGAAGCCCCAGAATCCTTGACTCCAAGGAGTAGTCTGGTTTAACCCTCTCTAGGGTAAATCTGTTTGTTTTCTTGGCAGTCCAGGGTACATTCAATACTTTTCTATAGAAAGTGAAATTGTCCTTTTAACTATTTTATTTATTAGTTATTTTTAATTACTTTCAATGACTTCATTCTACTTGGATTCACAATCAATGCACTCGATACCAGTAGCCAGGAGATCACTAGACATATTGTACTGAAAAACTCTGCAGTCAGAGAGCTCTCCAAATTACCGAGGAACAATTATGTTAGTTTGACAACTAAGGTTCACCTGATTCAGGCCACGGTCTTTTTATTTATATGTTATTAATCTGAGAGCTGGACAGTAAATAAGGACAATGGAAGAAAAAGTGATGCCTTTGAATTGTGATTTAGAGAAGAGTACTGAAAATTCCATGGATCATCAAAAGAACAAACAGATATGTCTAGGAGAAGACATAGAAGAAGTGCTTCTTGAAGGCAAGAATGGTGAAGCTTCATCTCACATACTTGCACATGTTGCGAGAGGGGATGCTAATCCTTGAAGAAGCACATCATGCTTGGAAATGTGGAGGTTGGTGAAGGAGAGAAAGACTCTCATCTAGCTGAATTTACACAATAACTTCAGCAATGGGCTAGAATGTGTCAGAGATTGTGACAAGATAAGACAGGGTTCATATTTGTTGTTCATAGGGTTACTATAAGTCATACTTGACTTGATGGTGCTCAATAACACAACTTGAAAGCAATGAGAGAAAGAGAAAGACTATTAAATTAAGTAGCCTTAAATAGGAGGCTTTAATATATTTTGCAATGTTTTCTTTTTCACATTGTGAAAATTCAACAGAGAATTAATTCATAACTGTAGGTACAATAGAATTTTCTGATTTGCTGAGCAGAATACCTAAAAAGCAGCAATGGATATGAAAGCAACCAAGCATGGGTATATCTCTATTCAGCTCAGCAGGCAACTTTTCCTTCTCTTCCTCTTTCGAATCCAACAAAGCTAAAATGCATTGTAACATCATAATTATTTCCATTAGCCAAAGGATAATGTATAATCAGCACACCTCTTTTTTTTTATTTGAAAAGCATAAGTTCTATTTGGATAAACCATTGCCATATCTTGAATTTTACGTGTCATTATTTATTATTGGTTATGGTGATTAGACAGTACATACATAGTGGAAGTTAATGGAAAATGGAAGTATAATTTTGTCTCTTATTCAGCTTATTTATTCAGTGACCAAATCATTCTATTGAATACCTACAATGTAAAACATAACATGACACTTCTTGAATAAATATGAACATGATTTTTCATTTGTACCTTAAACAGCAAACCAAAGCAAAAGGAAAATGGAACAAATAAGAACACTGCCACTGAGTTATTTTCAATGCATGGCCAGCCTCCATCAGGTCATCTTTCTCTCATGGACCACATAGTGATGGGTTATAATCACCAGCCATTTAGTTTGTAGTCCAAGATATAACATAATATCCCATGAGCAACAAATATCTCCTTTCGTAGGAAAGCTCTATCTGTGGGGAGTTGTTTTCACTTCCTGCTATGACAAGAACATATTTGTTTTTACATATTTTATCCTCCCACTCCCAATCCAGTTAAACATTATAAATTAAGATTTAGACACCACTGGGAAAGTTAATGGAAAAGTGGATTTTGGAGTACAGTCATCTGGTATTGAATGTACATTGGGTCATATACTGATTTGAAAATCTTGGACAAGTAACTGAATTCTAACCACTAATTTATACTGCTTTTCCATAAGTGTGTTATAGGATTACTGTGAAGGATGAATGCATGTAAAACTGTTGTTGTTGTTGTTATGTGCCATCGAGGTGCTTGAGACTCATAGCGACCCTAGGTACAACAGCCCTAAACTCTGCTCTGTCCTGTGCCAAATCGCACTGTCTCTGACACTCCCATCCCGATTACCCCAGTCACTGAATCAATCCACTTCATAGAGGGCCTTCCCCTCCTGTGCTGTACCTCCACCCTCCCAAGAATGATTTCCTTCTCCAAGGACCGGTCTCTCCTCACAACATGTCCAAAGTATATTAGACGGAGCCTCAGAATCCTTGCCTCCAAGGAGCCACCCGGTTTAACCCTTTCCAGGACAAATCTGTTTGTTTTCCTAGCAGTCTATGGTATTCTCAATACTCTTTCCCAGCACCACAGCTCAAAGGCATCAATTCTCCTTCTATCCTCCTTGGTCATTGTCTAACTCTCTGATGCGTAACAAGTAACTGCGAAGACCATGGCTTGTATCAGATGCACCTTAGTCTCCAGAGAGACACCATTGCCCTTCAGTACTTTGGAGAGGTACCTAACAGCACACTTTGCCATGGCAATGTGCCTTTTAATTTCCTGGCTGCTGGTGCCAAGACTGTTGACTATGGAGCCAAGCACACTAAAGCTGTGTACAATCTCAATCTCTTCACCATCCATCCTGATGCTGCCAATTGGTCTAGTGGTGAGAATCTTTGTCTTTTTTGTCTTCAATCCATATTGGAGGCTGCAGTCCTTGACCCTCTGCAGCAGGTGCTTCAGGTCCTCTTCAGTTTCAGCAAGTAGGGTTGTGTTATCTGCATAACACAGATTGTTGATAAATCGTCCACCAATCTTGACCCCACATTTCTCCTCATAGAGCCCAGCCTCCCGGATAATCTGTTCTGCATATAGGCTGAAAAGGTATGGAGATAGGATGCATCCCTGGCATACGCCCTTCCCAATTTTGAACCATGCAGTGTTCCCTTGCTCTGTTCTGACGACTGCCTCCTGGTCCAAGTATAGGTTTCGCATTAGAACGATCAAGTGTTCTGGGATTCCCATTCTTCTCAGAGTCAGCCATAGTTTGTTATGATCCACATAGTCAAATGCCTTTGCATAGTCAATGAAACACATATAGACATTCCTCTGGTATTCCCTGCATTCAGCTAAGATTTTCTAATATATGAAGCATAATAAAATCCAAGTCACTGTTGCTATCGCTATCTGAACAGAACCCTGGTGGTTTGGTGGTAAGGAATTACACTGCCAATGCAGACATAAATGATTCAAAAGGTTTGAATCTGTCATCTACTCCAAGAGAGAAAGTCAATTTTCTTTCATGTGATTTACTGCCTCTGAAAACTCACTGGAAAGTTAGGTATGGGTCATTCTGGCTCTGCAGTAAACGACATAGCTATCTGAAGATATTTGGTTATTTTTCAAATACTGCCAATTTTTTTAAAGATAATAAGTTAATGCTAAATTTTCTTATTCACACTTAATACTTTTGTAAATGTACTAGGAAAAGTTTGAAAAGTCTTCTCAAATTAATACAAATAACCAGCAGATTAGTCTAGCTAAACATCAAGAAACTTGGACTGTCCCTATTCTCACATATAGCTTTCAGAAAGAGTTGTATCAATTCCTTACCTGTAATATAAACATGTACCCAATTGCTACTAAATTATAGCAATTACTTAGTAATGCTAATACACCTGGAGAGAGAGAAAGATATTATTAAGAGTGATGTCCTAATAGATAAAACTCTATAATCCAAGCTGTTGTCTTCCGCTTTTAAAGAAGCATTAGGCAATCCAAAGTCAGAGAGAGAGATTAATAAGCTCCAGGAAGTTGTTATTTTCTCATTATTTTTTCATTTGAAGTGAATAGGAAAATACAGATACTACAAATTATGAATGATTAGAAGTTTCTGCTAATGCTCTGTACATATATTTGTTTTATTTAAATAAAATGTGTTCAGGGAATATATTGTTTAGTAGGAAGGTAGACTAACACTGTTATTGTTATTGATTGCTGTCAAGTTGAGCATGACTCATAGCGACCCTATGAACAAAAGGTCTGAAGCCTTTCTATAATTATCGTCATTTATCAAAGTTCAAGTAGTTTCCAGAGGCATGTTGATTAGGAAGTGGATGCCTCTCCTGCTTCCAGAATAACACTAGAACTCACCTTTTGTGACTCCAAACATCATTGAGTCTCCAAACGTCATTATTGTTGTTAGAGTACCTTACATAGTTATGTGTCAACTATAACTATACAGTGTAATCAGCAAACTAAGAATCCTTCATTCTTTTTTCTCTCTCAAATATCACTGATTAAATGGGATTGGAAGAAAAAAGAGCATGGGGCTATAGCTAAAAGTTGATAATTCTGAACTGCCAGTGATAGCATTAATAATTTAAGTATATTATTTAGAATATTAGATCCATATTGTAGTTTAAAAGGGCAAAGTAAAAGTGAAAAATAGTTACTTTGTCTCCCACTGGAACTCTGCTTCTAAAATGAAATAGAAAGTGATGATAATTTGGGAAAAAAAATAAAACATAAAAACTGACTAAACAGAGCACATTCTTAACAGTGCTATTTTACAAGAATGGTGTTGTATTGCCATCCACATAATGAACAGTTTTTCTTATTGTCAAGGGTAAAAAAAATACCGTAACCAAAAAAACGGATTCAAATGCTTTTTTTTAAACTACAGTGCAGAAGTCAATGTTCTATACTCACTTATTAGATTCCCAAAATAAGTAATCATTAGTAAGTAAGGAAACAGAGGCTAATATTTTACAAATGACAAAGAACCAAATTTCCCACCATCTAGTGAAGATACTGAGTTATGTAAGGAACACTCATCCACCATCATCCAGTAAATTTCAACTCCTAACAGCCATGAGGGACACGCAGTGCCTCACAGTGTTCCCAAGGCTGTATCTTTATAGAGAAAGACTACTTCATTTTCTCCCCCCAGAAAGTGACTGATATCTTAAAAATTGTTGACCCTTTGGTTAGGAGCTAGTTGCACTGCCAACCAGGTCTCTTTATAGATTGCCATTGTTGTTATGTGCTGTAGAGTTGTTTGCGACTCATAGTGGCCCTGTGTATAACAGCCCTAAACTCTGCTCTATCCTGCGCCAATCTCATCATCTCTGACACATTTACCCCCATTATCCCAGTCACTGAACCAACTCATCTCATTGAGTGTCTTTCTCTCTTGAGCTGTCCCTCCACCCTCCCAAGAATGATGCCCCTCTCCATGGACTGGTCCCTCCTTGCAACATGTCCAAAGTACGTCAGACAAAGCTTCAGAATCCTTAAAGTAATAAAGAATTAAATTTGGCAATATTTAATAGTGAGCGTTAATAGAGGGTTAAATTAAAAAGTCTAATATTTCCATCTCAAAATGGCACTTCCTAATTAAAGGTTTTGTTAGAGAATAAAACATTTGTTGTTTGTTTATGGAAGTCAAACTTACATGATGGTCAATGACTTTTGTCAATTGTTTATCAGCTCTGGTGAAAAAGTCTGGATATGGAACCAGGGGAAGCTGAAGCTTAGAAGGATGCTCCCTTCAAAAAAAGCACAAAAAAAGATACAACATTAAGAATAGGGTTTAATCCTCCTAAATTATAGCTATAATTTGTAAGATCAAATTAATCCTTAAGCATTTTGATTCTATGGTGTTAATATATTTAACCTTGTGTAGACTACTGTATATTAGCTATTAGTTTCCATTATGAAATGGACCTTTTTAGTATGCTGTTGTTGTTATTTGCTGTCGAGTCACCTGCAAACCATAGCAACCCAATGTACAGCATCTCTAAACTTTGCCCTGTCCTGAACCACTCTCTCTTATTCTGACACACCAACCTCCATTGTTCCAGTTACTATATCAATCCATCTCATCCAGGATCCTTCTCTTCTGCGCTGTCCCTCCACCCTTCCAAGCATGATGTTTTTTTCCAAGGACTGGTCTCTCTTTGTTACATGCCCTGAGCTTCAAAATCCTACCTTCCAAAGAGAAACTTGGTTTCACACTCTCTAAGACAGACCTACTTGTTTTCTTGGTGGTCCATGGTAGGTGGTCCAGCACCACAATTTGAAGGCATCCTTCTTCTGCATCCTTAATAATTGGCCAGTTCTCTGATGCATAGCAAGTAATTGCTAAGACCATGGTCTGGATTAGGCGCACATTAATCTCTAGACCAACATTGTCACTTTAAGTACTCTGGAGAGGTCCCTGATGTTACATTTTCCCAATGCAATTCATCTTTTGATTTACTGACTGCTGATGCTAATAGTGTTGATTGTGGAGAGCAAGCTGTCATTGTTAACAACCTCAGTCTCTTCTCCATCTATCATGGTGCTGCAATTGGTCCAGTAGTGAGAGTCTTTGTCTTGTTAATATTGAGCTTCAATCCATATTGCAGTCTTTGACCTTCTGCAGCAAGATCTTCAAGTCCTCAGTTTCAGCAAGCAGGTTAGTATCATTTGCATAACATAGATGGTTAATAAGTCTTCCTCCATCCTGATGCCACAGTCCTCCTCATAAAGCCCTGCTCCCTGATTGCTCTGTTCTGCATATAGATTGAAAAGATAGGGAAACAGGATGCATCTCTGATGCACTCCTTTCCTGATTTTTAGCCATACAGTGTTTCCCTGCTTTGTTCTGTTTTTAGTTTTAAGAATGATATACAGGATGATAGCTAGAAAACAATAGAAGACAATTATTTTCAAGGAGTTAGTAAGAGTAGTAAATTAAATATTAAAATGTAAAAAGAAAGCCTTGGTAGGATAGGTCTAATGGAGAGATGAAAGTGTCATTCCTCACATACAAACCAACAAATTCCTGGTGCAAACCTAGACCCCAAAATGTAAATTAAGATGTGTTAAAGAAATGTGATTTCAACCTCCATAATTTTTGTTACTAAGGATGGAATTGTGATGCTAATCAGTAGCAACTTAAGGAGACTGGTAATGCAGAGTTGGGATACAAAAAAGCAGAAATTTAGGGTTAATTTTTCCACATAACAATGATATTATAGTTGATGGGAAAAGAATTGTGAAACTAGGGATATATAAACGTAGAATGACAGCAGAGAATTATTTTAAAGATTATTGTTTTGGGTGTCATCTAATCACATGTGACTCAGCAACCCTATGGACAAATGATCTGAAACCTATCCTTTCTGTGCCATCTTCACAATTAATGAAACTTGAGCCCATTGCTGCATTTACTCTATCAGTCTACCTGGCTGACGGTCTTCCTTTATTTTCCCTCCACCTTCTCACGATGTCCTTCTCTAAAGAATAGTTTCACTGTCATCTTTACTGGCCAGCTCTCAGATGCCTAGCAGCTAATTGGACAAAACTTGGACTGAGTCAGGCACACCTTAATCTTGAAACTGACATCATTAGTCTTCAGGACATTGGAGAAGTTCCTGACTGCGGACTTTTCCCAGTGCAAAAAGTTTCCTGATCTCCTGACCGCCAGTACCAGGGTGCTGGCTGTGGATCCAAGTAAGATGAAATTGTTGACCCACTTCAATCTTTACTCCATTTAACATGACATTGCCTATTGGCTCATTGGTGAGGACTTTTGTTTTCCTGATGTCGAGATGTAACAAATATTGAAGGTTAAAGTCTTTGATCTTCTACCTCAAGCTCTTATCAGTATAGCACTTGTCTGTCAGTTTCCTATACTGGGGTTAGTTATAGGCTGTGGTGATGTTGGGTGTTATATCATCAGTGTTTCAAATGCCAGTAGGGTCACCTATGGCACACCATAGGGAGCTTTCAGCAAAGCTCCCAGTTTAAGAGAGATGGGAAGCAGGATTGGTCATTCACTTCTGAAGACCTTTGAAAAATCACCATGACCAAGTGGGATTCATAGCAGGTATGCA
>NW_006399800.1:17153504-17160014 GCF_000299155.1 Elephantulus edwardii | reverse complement strand
AAAGAATAAGATATAGTCAGAAGAGACTCTGAATATTGCACTAGAGCACCAAGAAGCCAAAGCAAAGGAAAGAAATCCAGAAATTAAGAAGTTGGACAGATTTCAAAGGGCATATCAGGAAGACAAAGCAGAGTATTATAATGAAATATGCAAAGAGCTGGAAACAGAAAATCAAAAAGGCTGAACTCGCGTACCATTTCTTAAGCTGAAGGAATTATAACAAATCCAAGACTCAAATATTAAATGATCCAGAAAACATTAAAAGAAGATGGAAGTAGTATACAGAGTCACTATAACAAAAAGAATTGGTTGACATAAAAGAATTTAATGAAACAACATATGAGCAAGAGCTTGGGCTGATGAAGGTTCAAGCTGCTTTGAAAGATTTGGCAAAAAACAAGGCCTCAGGAATTGACATATTTCAACAAACATACACTACCCTGGATGTGCCAAGATATGTGGAAGACAACCACCTGGCCAACTGACTAGAAGAGATACAAATTTGTTGTCATTCCAAAGAAAAATGACCTGACAAAATGCAGAAATTATCAAACAACATCAATAATATTACATGCAAGCAAGATTCTGCTGAAAAGTATCCAAAAATGACTAGAAGAGCACATGAACAGAGAACTACCAGAGGAGCAGTCTGGGTTTAGAAAAGGCCATGGTACTAGGGATATTTTAGCTAATGTTTAATGTATCTTGGCTGAAAGCAGAGGTTACTAGAAGAATGTCTATTTGTGTTTTATTGGCTATTTAAATGCATTTGATTGTGTGGGTCATAACAAATTATGGCTGACACTAAGAAGAATGGGAATCCTGGAAGACTAAACTGAGTTCCTGCAAAACCTATACGTAGACCAAGAAGCTATGGTATGAACAAGGGAATACTGCATGGTTTAAAATTGAGGAAAGGCGTAAATCAAGGATGTAACCTTTCACCAGTCTATATGTAGAACAGATCATTTGAGAAGCTGCACTGTATGAAAAAGAATATGGCATTAAGATCAGAGGAAGACTCATCAACAACTTGTGTTTTGTAGATTATGCTTGAAAACACAGATAACACACAGTCAAAAGATTACTGATCCTTCTTAGAAGAGAAATACTTTAGAGATCTGAATCTGGGACGCAGGGTTGTATGTATTGGAATATTTTGTAAAACTGTTGATATTAGCAGAACGACACTAAAAAGAAAGCCTACTTACGTCACTTTGTCAAAATAAGAAAAATCGTCTTTTATTAGAAATCATGAGATTACTATATTTTAATCCATTTGCTTCTTTTTATCATTCTTTAGTATTAAAAAGCATTGAAGAATTCATGAGAAACTACAAACACAGCATAGATGAAACTAGAAGGCATTTTGCTGAGTGAAAAAATTTAATCAGAAAAGAACAAGCAAAAGACCACTGTTATAAAAAGGTAGAGAAATGCTTACATTCACAAAGATCATACCACTATGGTTACTAGAAAGGGGAAGGTGAATATGAAATTAATTAATAGGTAATGAATACTTATTAAGATGTCAAAGGCAATATGGAATGAATGAATGATCAGACTTTGTGGGTACTGTAATTGATGATATAGAATGTGCACGAATTATTGAAAAAAAAAGCTTGTAAACTAATACTGGATCAGTTTGAAAAGTTGTAAAAAGGATTTAATTACTAAAAGTCCTTATTTAATGTTAGTGATGCAATGCAATGCTAAAGATTGTCAACTAAATTATGTATTTAAATTGCAAGTATTTCTGTTTCTATTTTTGTCCTATATTGTTATCCTAAAAGGATGAAGTTCAGAAGGTCACTTTGTTAACACGACGACCAGGATTCCCTATCATCAGGAATTTTATGTTTGACTTGGAGCTCTGGTGGCCTAGCGGCAAGAAGCTGCTCTGCTGTCTTAGTTGAGGCCACCAGCTGTTCTGGGGAGAAGGATGGGCAGTCTCCTCCTGTGGGTTTAAGTGTCTCTGCAAACTCACCAGAGGGCAAGCTATGGGTCAGTTCCAACTCGACAGTACACAACAATTTTTAAAAAGACAGAAAGAAAACTTTACGTAGAAATTTCAATACTGTCTTAATCGAATTTCTCAAATGCCATTAAGAATCTCAAAGACTACAATATGGATTTTATCTCAACATGAGGAAAACAAATATCCTTAATAGACAACATTATGATAGATGGAGAAAAGCTTGAATTGTCAACTATTGTATCTTACTCAAATCTACCATAGCATCCTAAGTACTAAATAGTAGAGATATCAGAAGTATCACATTGGGGAAATATGTTATCAGAGATCTCTCCAAAGTGTTAAAGAGCAGCTCAAAGATCAAAGTGTGCCCAGTCCAATTGAGTCCAATTAAATTATTATACACCTGAAGTTTGGACAATGACTAAGGATGACATAAGAAGAAATTAAGCCTTTGAGTTTTGGTGTTGGAGAAGAGTAATGGATTGTCAAAAGAACAAATCTGTCTTAGAGAAAGGGCAATCAGGTGTGTCTTGGCTGGTGAAGCTTCCTCTCACATACTTTGGACATGTTGTTTAAAAGGACCAGTCCTTGGAGAAAGACATCATGCTTGGAAAGGTGGAGGGTTGGTGAAGGAGAGGAAAATCTTCAACAAGGTGAATTTGCACAGTAACTATAACTATGGACTCAAGTGTGTGGGAGATGGTGAGGAGAGCACAGGATAGGGCTAGGATCAGGTATGTTGTTTATGGGATCTCTGTGAATCACAGTGGACTCAGCAGCTCGTAACAGAAACAAGAGCAGAATTGCTGGTGCTGTTATGTTCCATTGAGCTTAGAATGAGTTACAGAGATCTTTAAAAAATATACATAGGAATCTTGCCTACTTTATGCTATTCTCACCATCGCTAACATACTCGAGTCCATTGTTAAAGTCACCATGACAACTCATCTTGCTAAATATCTTCCTCTCTTTGTTTGACTCTCCCCTCTTTCAGCATGATGCATTTTTCCAAGAACTGGCCCCTCTAAGTAATATGTCCAAAGTATGTGACATGAAGTTTCACCATCCTTGCTTTTAAGGAGCAGTCCGTCTTCTTCTAAGATAGATCCACTTACTATTCTTTTGACAATTCATGGGACATTCAGTACTCTTTGCCAACACAACAATTCTTCAGTCTGTCTTATTCATTTCCCAATTTTCAGACACATAAGAAAAATTGAAAATATCATGACTTTAATAAGGCACACCTCAGTCTTTAAATTGTCATCAAAGCTCGTTAGCACAGTGGAGAGATCCTTGACAGTAGATATTTCACAACGTACATGCCTTTTGATTTCTTGACTGCTGCTACAATGGAAGTTGATTGTGGATACAAGAAAAACTTAATCATGGTCCTTGGAGAGGGACATCATGTGGAAGGACGGAGGGACAGTACAGGAGAGGAAAACTCTGGAAGAGATGGATTGATACAGTAACTAGGGAAATGGGAGTAGGTGTGTCAGAGTCAGTGAGGCTGCCTCAGGATAGGGAAAACTTCAGAGATGTTGTACTTAAGGAGGCTATGAGTTGCAGGAGACTCGATGGCACATAACAACAACAATCATAATGTGGCCTATTGTCAGCAGTTAGGAACCTGGTTTTCTTTATATTGAGATGAATAAATATTCAAGGAAATTTTTAATTTTCTTCAGTAAGCGTTTCAAGTCTTCTTCACAAGTAAGATTATAGAAATATTAACCAGTACTTCCACAGACAACTATTATAAGTAATAATGTTTTTTTTTATTTTTAATAAGATCTATTTGAAAGCATTCATATAAGCAAGTAAGATGTGAAAATCCAAGATTTCAGAAATAAAGTCATCATGGATAGGTAAAATACTTCCCAAAAATGCACCTTCCTAGGGAATTTAATCTTTTATGTATGTGCTAAAATGTGCTGAGTTCAGGTAGAGAAATGCTGATCAGAAGTAGAGAAGTTACGAGAGTATTTGAGAATATTACAGGGTTTTAAAGACAAGAATCAGAATTCAGTATTGCCAGGGTACTCAATGCTTAAGGGATCAAACTCAAAAAAAGTGAGTTCCACACACATCACCAGTATTTACCTCAAGACATTTGCTGAATTCTTAAATTGAACAAGCTAAGAAGCGAAGAAACAATCAAGCAAAAATGTATAAAATATAAAAACAAAATCACTACCAAAAAAACCAAACAAACAAACAAAAACACTCTGTAAAGCAGAGTAGGACTTAGAAATACTGGAGTGGTCTCATGTCTGCCTAGAATGAAGAAATACTAGTCCAGGTGCAGTTCTAGTATTCTTGGGTTTCTGCCATTTCCAGTTAATCCAACCCAGAGAGGACTGTCTCAGACATCACCTAGTTTCAGTCTCACATTTCCTTGGTAGGCAGAATATTGATCTTGTAGTTTCCATGGCAAGTTACTACTAGAAAGTTGAAGATATCACACTAACATTGTTGTATAGTTTTTAGGTGTTGTCAAGTCAAGTACAACTCATAGTGACCTTATGAACAAAAGAACTGAATCATGTTCTATCCTGCACCATCCTCACACTTATTGACACAAAAGAGGTCATTGTGGCAGTCACCATGTCAATCCACCTGGTTGAGGGTCTTCTCCTTCATTGATGCCCCACCCTTCCCAGCATCATGTCCCTCTCCAAGAAAAAGGCCCTCCTAACAATATTCCCAAAGTAAGTGAGGCAAAGCCTCATAATTTTTGCCTCCAAAGAGCACTCTGGATGCACCATTTCTAAGACATATCCGTTCGTTCTCTTGGCTGCCCATGAAAAATATTCAGTGCTCATCTCCAACACCACAGCTCAAAGGTGTCAATTCTTTTTCTGCCATCTTTATTCATTGTCCAGATCTCAGATTCATAGCAAGTGATCAGAAAGACTATACCTTGAATCAGATGCACCTTAGTCCTCAAACTGACATCATTACTCCCAATAATTTGGAGAGGATACTAACTGCAGATTTTCCCAGTGCAGTGCATCTCCTTATTTCTTTACTGCTGGTACCAACATGTTAATTGTGGATTAAAGCAAGATGAAGTTGTTGACAGTTTCAATCTTCTCTCCATCCATCATGACATTACATATTGGTCCAGTGCTAAGGATCTTTGTCTTCTTGACATTGATATGGAATTCACCCTCAAGGCTGTGTTCCTTGATTTTCTGCAAAAAAGTACTTCAAACTATTTTCATTTTCAGCAAGCAAGGCTATATCATCTGTATAACACAAGTTGATGAATCTCCCTCTGATTCTGAAGCTACACTCTTCTTCAGAGTCTGTTGTTGTTGTTGCTATGTGCCATTGAGTCGTTTGCGACTCATAGTGACCCTATGTACAAGAGCTCTAAACGCTGTTCTATCCTGTACCAACCTAGCCATCTCAAACGTGCTTATTCCCACTGCTCCAGTCACAGAATCGATCGATCTCATCAAAGGTCTTCCTCTCCTTTGCTGCCCCTCCACTCAGCCAAACATGATGTCCCTCTCCAAGGAGTCTAACTATGTGCTCAGCACACAGATTAAATAGGTATGGAGAGAGAATACAATCCTGACACACTCTCATTTCAAATTCAAACCATACAGTGTTCCTTGATCTATTCACATATCTGTCTCCTGGTCCAAGTATACATGAGTATAATTAAGTGTTCTGGGACTCCCATTTTTCTCAGTGTTATCCACAGCTTGTTATGAACTACACATTCAAATATCTTTGTATAGGCAGTACAGCACAGATAGACATTCTTCTGGTATTCGTTATTTTTAGTCAGGCTCCATCTGACATCAGCAGTGATATTCCTCGTGCCACGACATTTTCGAAATCCTGCTTAAACTTCAGACAGTTCCCTATCTATGTACTGTTCTAGCTGTTTTGTAATGATCTTCAGCAGTATTTTGCATACATGCAATATTAATGATATAGTTAGATAGTTTCCACATTCAGTTGGATCACATTTCTTGGAAATGGGAACAAATATGGATCTCTTCCAATCTGTTGGCAAACAGATGTCCTCCAACTTTCCTGGAATAGACTGGTGAGTACATCCAAGGTTGAAGCTGTTATTAAAACAAGTCAATTGGTATCCCATAAATTTCTAGGGCCTCATTTTTGTCAATGACTTCTACTTTCTCTTTCATTGCCATTGGCTCCTGTCATAGGATACTTTCTGAAATTTTTCTGTGTCAATCAGTCCTTTTTGGTAAAGTGATTGTGTGTATTTCCCTCTATCTTCTTTTGATGCTTTCTGGGTCATTCAATATATTGCCCATGGCATCTTTCAGAGGCTTAAATTTGTTTTACAGCTCTCTCAGCTTGGGAAATGCAGAGCAAGTTGTTCTTCCTTTTTTTTTAATCAATAATTTGTTCATTGTTCATAGCTTTTTACAGAAAACCAGAATAACATAAATGACAATTATATACATGGATCTTACCTAAAGGAATATACAAGTATCAAATTGGTTTTATCTATAGAAAGAAACAATACAGAACTCATTATA
>NW_006399800.1:17151360-17153306 GCF_000299155.1 Elephantulus edwardii | reverse complement strand
TTTTTTTTTTCAAGGCAGTAAACATAATTTATCCAGTTTTTCTTAGTCTTACCCTCACCCCAATGTCAGCCTCATTCTATAACAGGAGCACCATATAATATTTGTCTTTTTGTTACTGATATTTTTACTCAGCATAATGTCTTCCAGGGTTACCCATTTTGAATAATATTTCGAGAGTTCCTTGTTTTTCAATGCAGCATAGTATTCCATTGTGTGAATATACCACAGCTTCTCTACCCATTCGTTTGTTGATGGGCACCTGGGTTGTTTCCAACTCCTTGCTATTGTGAATAAAGCCACAATAAACATGGGTGTGCATATATCTGCTTGTATGTCATTTATGGTCTTTATAGGATATATTCCCAGTAATGGAATTGCTGGGTCAAATGGTATCTCTATTTGCAACTTTCTGAGAAAGTGCCAAACTGCTTTCCACAGTGGTAGCACCGTTTTACACTCCCACCAACAGTGAATAAGGGTTCCAGTCTCTCCACAACCTCGCCAACACTTGTTGTTAGCTGTTCTGTTAAATTTTGCTATTCTTACTGGGGTGTGTTCTTCCCTTTTTACTCTTCAATTCTAGCTGTCTGTCCATTCCGTTATACTACTTTGCTTTGTCCTCCCAAGTTGTCATTTGATATCTCCTGTTCAGCTCTTTAACTTTGGAATGTTTCCTTTGGTTTTGGCTTCTTAATACTACAGCACAATGTTTAGAATCTCTTTCTCCTCTGTTTTTGTAATGATAGATCTTAAAGAGTCAACTATGGAACTAAGTTTAAAACTTTTTGAAATTAAACTTTTCTTCTATGCACTCTAGGGAGCTCTGGTGGTCTAATGATCAACACACTTAGTCAAAATATCCAATGGATATAACTCACCAAAACATAGCTATATTCCCAGACACAAACTTTTTGTAGTTTGGCAAGAAGAATTGTTCTATGGCCACTATATCTTTGAAGATGGTATCAAGCTGATTTTGACTAACAGCAATCCTACATGTATAAGAGATCAGGGTATAATTGTGTGGCACCAAGAAGCGTTCAACAGTTGCTTTTTTGGAAGAATTTATCCAAGTCTTCCTTAGAGGTTCCTCTTGATGCCTGGAACCTCCAATTTTTCGATTAATAGCTGATCACAGTAACCACCTTATAAGTTCATCCATCAGCCTATAAATCAAACTAGCATTTAAAGTCTCACATAATTTTGGTCAATCCCCTTTTGGATACTAATATTGTAGTTGTCATAATAGCATTCTAATATGATTGACTAAAAAATTACAACAGTCATTGCATAACAACCTCTGACCTCAAAACCTACTATATAGCAGTAGTAACCAAAACTGCATGGTGCTGGTACAATGACAGGCATTGAGACCAATGGAACAGAATTGAGAATCCAGAAATAGACACAGCTATAAATAAAACATATCAAAGGGTAAATGACAATCTCCTTAACAAATAGTGCTGGGCAAACTGGACTGCTACTTGCAGAAAACTGAAATGGTATCCACATCTCACACTATACACAAAAATCACCTCAAAGTGGATCAGAGACCTGGGAGCAATACCCAAATTATAAAGCTTGTAGGAGACAAACTGGGATCAAGATTAGAAGGCCTCATCTATGGTATAAAGGCCAAACACAGCCAGAAATGAACAATCTGAAGAGGATAAATTGATGAATAAGACCTTCAAAAGGTTAAATTCCTGTGCACATAAAAAAATTTTTCCCAACAACATGAAAAGAAGACATATCAACTGGGGATAAACATTTGGTTACAACATCGCAGACAAGAGTCTCATAATGAAAGTTTATAGAATACTCCTAAGTCTCCACAAGAAAAAAAACTGATAACCCAAGTAAAAAATGGGCAAAAGATATGGAAAGAACTTTCACAGAGGAAGATAGTTGAATGGCCAACAAACACATGAAGATATGTTCAAAAT
>NW_006399800.1:17146602-17150645 GCF_000299155.1 Elephantulus edwardii | reverse complement strand
ATAATAATAATAATGATGATGATGATTAAAAATAAATTAAGAAAGATGTGATTTTTTTTAAAAAAAGCAAGGAAAAACAACCAACCACAAAAAACATGCATTAGGATCTAGGGGAGAAAGGTAGGAGCACTGGGGTGAGGATGAACAGGAGGATAATCATAGGGTCACACAACTGGATGGGTGGAGGGAAGGGTGGATAAAGAAAATGGGAAAGATCTGGTGTGAAAAACAATGCATATGAACTTTGTAAGGAAACCAGTATAAAATAAAAGTTTATTTAAAAAAAAAAAAACAAGAGCAACACACACGGAAGAAAATGTTAAGGGGTTTTTGTTGTTGTTGTTGTTGTTTTTAAAGCATCTTATAAAGAGACTATCCCTGGAGGCTTAGATCAAAATGAGCTACGCTGAAATATCAAAGACGAGGCCTCTATAGTGGTTCAACCCACAAGCAGATCTTCTTAATAAAGATGTATAATTTCCTCCCACGCAATTTACCACCTCAGAAAACACACTAGAGAGTCAAGTTTTAGTCAGCACCATCTCCAAAGCAATGCGTGTTTGATATTTTTTTCATTATAGAAGGTAATGGCGATGGTATTTCAATGCAGGAGAAAACAATGTGTCCCTGGTTACTAGCATGGCTTTCAGGAAGCATGAGAAATCAATCTTCAGGATAAATAGGAGTTGTTGGGATAGTGGTAGTAAGAATAATTAATACAAATGACTTTAAAATTAGATATGTCAAAACATCCTTTGAGGAACACAGTTTACGTACAGAACAAGTGACAATTTTCATTTTTATTATGTTCAGTTTATGTGTTTTCTTATAGCAGTTGAAACTGGCTGCTCTGTAGGCCTGGTAAATCACTTAGGCACACAGTTTCTTTCTTTCTATATTGGAGCCAATGTTTTCTGTCCCCTGTCTGTCCTTTCTTTTTCTCTCCTTTGAAGAAGCACACCCTTAAGAATATTCATAAGATGTTATAATTAAAGGTAAGTATTGTGCAATTTAATATAATTGAAAATGTCTTTATCTTCACAGAATGAAACAATGTCTGGTCCTATATATTCTTCATAATCACTGAAAAGGTTAAATACACTGTGGTAGACACTGTGTCCAATCTAAAAGACTTCCCTTTTTTGCTGATCCTCTGCCTAACCAAGTGTGATGCCTTTCTCCACAGACTGGTCCATCTTAATAGCATGTCTAAAATATCTGAGACAAAATTTTTCCCATTCTCACTTTTGAGAAAATTTTTGAACAGCTATACTTCCTATAGTGGGATAAGGATGGGCAATCTCCTCCTGTGAGACTTACTGCCTCTGAAAACTCACTAGAGGATCCAATTCTGTAACACAGATTTTTTTTATCCTTTTTACAGTCCACAATGCCTTCAAAATTCTTCACAAACAACATATTTCAAAAATATCATCTCTACCTGGGGCTTCCTTATTTCCTTGTCCAGCTTTCACAAGCATATGAAGCAACTGAAATACTATGGCTTCGTTTAGGTGCACTTCAGTAATCAAAGAGACACCTTTGGTTTTTAACATTTTAAAGAAATCTCTGAAGCATATTTGGGGAATAAAATAGATCATTTTATCGCTTTACTGTTGTTTCCATTAGTTCAAGCTCAATGAAGACCTCAAATGCTTCCATATTATGTATCTTTATTACATTGTGGCCCAGTGGAAGGATTCTTATCCTTATTTTCCATATTTGAGTTTCAGTCTACTTTCTTAAATATTTAGTTAACTTTACCTTTCAAACCTTCTATCAAGATTTTATTTTCTATTAGATTTTTAACCTATGAGAATTACTTATTATTCTTTATCATTTTTGTAGAGTCCCTATTTCATGGATAGGAAGTTTTAATTCATTTCTCAGAGAAAAATTAATATAGTTTAGTTTCTTTTGTTTCTAAACTTTTCTTCTGTTTTACTATTTTTAGATATCTTTTATAGTTTGATTATTTGGGTCTTTATTAAGTCTGAGTATTTTTAAAATATTTTCTATCTCTATTCATATTTTAGCAGCATTAGGAGGTATTATTAATCTATAATAAAATGTCAATGTTTAAAATATTCAATCTAATTAGACTTGACAAGCACACACCCTTAAGAACATAATAAGTTATGGCTAACATTGAGGTAAATGAGAATCCCACAACACTAAGAAACTCTGAATATTGCACTGAAGTGCAAAGAAGCCAAAACAGAAGGAAGCATTCAAGATAATAAGGATCTGAACAGAAGATCTCAAAAGGCAGCATGGGAAGACAAAGTAAAATATTACAATGAATTGTGCAAGGAGCTGAATCAGAAAATCAAAAGGACCAAACTTGTTCAACATTCCTTAAGCTCAAGCAACTGAAGAACAAATTCCAACCTTGCATTGATATAATCAAGGATGTTTTAGGCAGGATATTAAATGATCGAGGAAATATTAAAAGAAGATGAAAAGAATATACTAAATCACTGTATCAAGAGGAATTGGCAGACACAGAAGAATTTAATAAAACAACATGTGAGCAAGAGCCTATGGAGATGAAGGAAGTTCAAGCTGTTTTGAAGGAATTAGCAAACAATAAGGCCCCAGGAATAGATAGATGGTATATCAATTGGTGTATTTCAACTAACAGATGCTGCGCTAGTTGTTTCAAAATATCTGGAGAACAACCACTTGGCCAACGGACTGGAAGAGATCTATATTTGTTCTCATTCCAAAGAAGGGTGACCCAACAGAGTGTGGAAATCATAGAACAAAATCATTGATTTCACATACAAGCAAGATTCTGCTGAAGGTTATCCAAAAATGACTGGAACAACACATCAACAGAGAACTTCCAGAAGTGCAGGCTGAGTTTAGAAGGAGTCATGGTACTAAGGACATTGTAGCTGATGTTAGATGGATCTTAACTGAAAACAGGGAATACCAGAGGAATGTCTATCTGTGTTTCATTGATTATGCAAACGCATTTGACTATATGGGTCATAACAAACTGTGGCTGACTCTGAGAAGAATGGGAATCCCAGAACATTTAATTGTGCTAATGCGAAACCTATACTTTGACCAGGAAGCAGTAGTCAGAACAAAGCAAGGAAACACTGCGTGGTTCAAAATTGGGAAGGGTGTAAGCCAGGGACGTGTCTTATCTCCATACCTTTTCAAACTGTATGCAGAACAGATTATCCAGGAGGCTGGGCTCTATGAGGAGAAGTGTGGCATCAGGATTGGTGGAAGATCTATGAACAATCTGCGTTATGCAGATGACACCACCCTGCTTGCTGAAACTGAGGAGGA
The DNA here is from genome assembly GCF_000299155.1 of Elephantulus edwardii. Taxonomy (NCBI): domain Eukaryota; kingdom Metazoa; phylum Chordata; class Mammalia; order Macroscelidea; family Macroscelididae; genus Elephantulus; species Elephantulus edwardii. The sequence continues at coordinate 17,147,339 of NW_006399800.1, read as the reverse complement.
CCTGAAGCACTTGCTGCAGAGGATCAAGGCTTCCTCTGAGGCTTCATCTGACATACTTTGAACATGTTGCAAGGAGGGACTAGTCCTTGGAGAGGGACGTCATGCTTGGGCAGGTGAAGGGACAGCACAGGAGGGGAAGACCCTATGAGGTGGATTGATTCAGTGACTGGGGTAATCTGGGTAGGTGTGTCGGAGCCAGGGAGATTGGCATAGGACAGAGCGGGGTTTAGGGCTGTTGTACATAGGGTCGCTATGAGTCGCAAGCTTCTCGACGGCACATAACAAGAACAACAAAAACAAACCTAGAACAAAAATCTGTTGCCCAAATGGAACAAAGGAACACTGGATAGTTTAAAATCAGGAAGGGTGTGCATCAGAGTCGTATCCTTTCCCCATGTTTATTTAATCTGTATGCTAAGCAAGTAATTCATGAAGAGGAACATGGTATCAGGATCAGAGGATGACTCACCAACAATCTGATTTGTAGAGATGACAAAATCTTGCTTGTTGAAAGTGAGGAGACTATGAAATGCTTGCTGCAGAAGTTCAAGGACTATAGCCTTAAATATGAATTACATCTCAATATCAAGAAAACAAAGGACATCAGCATCACAGGAGCAACAAACAACATTATGCTAGATGGAGAAAATATTGACGCTTACAATGATTTCATCTTGCTTGGGTCAATAATTAACACACCTCACTCCATTCACAAAAACCAACTCAAGGTGGATCAT
>NW_006399800.1:17143238-17145077 GCF_000299155.1 Elephantulus edwardii | reverse complement strand
GGTAGAGAGAATAGTGCAACAATGAATGAATGGAAACCCAAAATCTCTGTAAATGTTTATGAAAATTAATAAAATATAATTATAGGGAAAAAAATAATTAACACACTTGGAAACAGAAGTCAGGAAATCAGGTGATGTATTGTTGTGGAAATGTTCACTGTCAGAGACCTCTCCAAAATGCTGAAGAGCCATAGTGTCTATTTAAAGACTAAGGTGAATCTGATTCAGGCCATGGTCTTAATCAATCACCTATTATGCAACAAAAAAGCCAGGCAAGGAATAAGGAAGGAAGAAAAAGAATTGATGCCTTTTAGCTGAATAAGAGTGTTCAATAAGCTGCCCTACACTATCAAAAGAACAAATACATGTCTTAGAAAAAGTGCACCCAGAATGCTCTTGGGAGGCACACATGGCAAGCTTTGTCTTTCATACTTTGGACATGGCTATTTCTTGGAAAGGGAAATTATTCTTAGAAAGATGGAGGTTGTCAAAGAAGATTGATTGACAAGGGACTTTAGCAATGGGTTCTAGTGTGCCAGAGATAATGAGGATGGCAAGGATAGGACAGGGTTCAGGTCACCTGTTTATAAGGTCACTGTCTTACTTGACTTGACAACACCTAACAACTGTAACAACACTCAAGAAAATCAATATACTTTTACTCCCAATTTCAATCATTCCCCATTTTCTCTATTTATGTTTAAGACTTGTTGAGTCAAAATCTCTTTGTGGAGTGATTGGGTAGTGATTACATTAGTTTCAGAATGTTGCAGGCTATACCAACAAATATTTATTTCTTCACAGTTTCTCTAAGTCAGAAATCTAAGCATGGCTTACCTGGATGAATCTGGCTCAAAATCTCTCACAGCACTGAGATCAAGGCATTGCTAAAGACTGTAGGTAATTGTCAGTAGAGACAGTTGTAGTCAGTAGAGAGTTGTACTTGTGCTGTAAACCTCAAGGCAGTACTTCTCAAGCTGTTCAAATCCCCCAGAGGATTCTTCGGAAAATCTCCTCCCGTGCCTCTGAAAACCCACTGGAGGGTCAACTATGAGTGAGTGCCAGATCTGAGGCAATGATTTTGAATCTTGAACAGATATTTCAAAGCTCAATTTTGGAAGGATCTACTTCAAAGCTCATTCATAAGATGTTTAGCAAGACTGGTATCTTTACTGTCTGTAGCTCAGAGACATATATTTGAAGCTACCCAGGGGTACTGCTTCGGTAAAGAGCATAGCACATAAATACTATGGAGCAGTTCTATTCTGCAGCACATAGGATCATTATGATTGTCAACCACATGTTTTTATTTAATTTTGTGTATCCTTGGAGAGGGACATCATGCTTGGGAGGGTGGAGGGATGGCGCAGGAGGGGAAGACCCTCTATGAGATGGACTGATTCAGTGACTGGGGTAATCAGGATGGGTGTGTCAGAGGCAGTGCAGTTGGCGCAGGATAGAGCAGGGTATAGGCCTGTTGTGCATAGGGTAGCTACGGGTCGCAAATGACTCGACAGCACATAACAAGAACAAAATCATTTAATAAGTCTAATGTTTTTATTTAATTTTGTGTATCATTTAATGAGTCTAACCCTTCTTGAAATAGCTATTTATTTCCTGAAAGATTTTTTCTTTCTAATTCTAATTTCTATATGTGGTTGTTTATTCTCTGAAATATCTACCCTTCTAGCTCATTAGAACAGAGCAAGGTAACACCACGTGGTTAAAAATTGGGAAGGGTGTGTGCCAGGGATGTGTCCTATCTCCAAACCTTTTCAACCTGTATGCAGAACAGATTATCCAAGAGGCCGAGCTCTATAAGAAGTGTGGCATCAGGAT
>NW_006399800.1:17135781-17142550 GCF_000299155.1 Elephantulus edwardii | reverse complement strand
GGAAGACCCTCTATGAGATGGATTGATTCGGTGACTGGGGTAATCGGGATGGGTGTGTCAGAGGCCATGCGATTGGCACAGGATAGAGCAGGGTTTAGGGCTGTTGTACATAGGGTCTCTATGAGTCACAGACGACTCGAAGGCACATAACAACAACAACAACAGCTATAGAGAGTATGTGAAAGTTATCTCTTCTTCTTGTTCCTTTCTTCACATGGATTTCATTTACAGCTTTTGAGGCTATTATTACCTCTCTGTCCTGGATGTACACTTGCTGCTACTTGATGGACATCTTAAAGACATCAAAACCTCTATAAAATCTATCCTTAATTAAATACATACTGCAGAGCGTCTCCGATTAAGAATCTGATAGTCTAATGACGCCTTCTAACATTTTGGGTTTTGTTTTTTTCTTTTCCTGTTAACAATAAAAACATTGCTATTTGTGAATCACCTAAGCTCAGCATCTCTGGACTCACTGACTGACTGACTGACCTAACTTTACTTGTATACTCATTTGTCTTCACTTAATTTTCAAATCCAAATAAATGCCTAAAGCTATTGCTTCCTCTACTCTTCTTTTTCTTCTCTTTTTCTTTCTTACTCCTCACCCTCCTCCTTTTCAATTTTCTACGTTTTCTTCCTTTCAATCATCATCTGTCCAATCAGGGTTCACTATCTCTCACCCGTGCTTTTAAAAAAAAAAACCCAAAAAACAAAAAACAAAACAAAACACAGAAATCAGTGTTCTCTATCTAAATTTGAATAAAGACTCTACTGCCCATCAGGTCTTGGTTGACTCTAAACCAAGAGGCTTCCAGACCACAGCTCATTGTTAGCTAAATCTGGCAAAACCAATCAACTCACACCTGATAGTGAATGGAAACCTCCCAACTCCCCCCCATAAAAAAACCTAAAAAAACCACTTGGCCCTCAGCAAAACACAGAAAATAGAAACTACCTTCCAGAATCCAACCTCTTCACACATAAGCTTCCAAAATAGAGCCTTAGCTGGGCCCAATAGCTTTTTAAATACAAAGCCTTCCCATCAGGTCCTGGTTGACATTAAACCAAGAGATCTCTAGCCCGTAACTCATTGTTAGCTAAATCCAGCAAATGCAATCAGCTCACACCAGATTGTGAACACACAAAAAACAAAACAACCCAACCAGCAGTCCATACACGACCCTCAGCGAGACAAGAGAAACCATCTTCCAGAATCTTCACACAAACTCAAATCAATTAGAACAAGTGTCAGATAAGGCTTAACTAATAAGAATGAACATTACATATCTGTCAATTTGACATAGAGTTAAAGTTTGCGTGTTACTGCATGTTATGTCACTACAACGTCAACTATAATGAAGTGTGCAAAGAGCTGAAGTCAGAAAATAAAAATGGATGACCTCACTCAATATTTTTCAAACTGAAAGAACTGAAGAACAAAATCAAGTCTTGAGCTGAAATACTTAAAGACACTATGGGCAGATCTAGGACACATTAAAAGAAGAGGGAAGGAGTTAACAGCATCAATAAACAAACAAAAAAATTTGGTTAACACGGAATAATTTCAGGAAACAGCACATATCAAGAGGCAACGATGATGAAGGAGGAAATTTAAACTGCTCTGTGTGAGTTGGCAAAGAACAAGGCCCCAGGAATTGATGGAACTGACATATTTCAATAGACAGATGCTGCCGTGGATGTACTCACCAAGTTGTTCTAAGAAAAATGGAGAATTTGTGTCAGAAAAGAAGTCAAGGGAGAAAGAGAGAAAGAGAGAGAGAGAAAGAAAAAATTACTATTTTTGCAGACTCTAGATGAATACTAAATACGTTCAAGCAAAGAAAGTCAATATAGGTCTATGATCAGTTTACATGTTGTTGTTGTTAAGTGCTGTGAAGTCATAGATGACTCATAGTGACCCTATGAACGAAAGACCTGAACACTTGTATAATTTTCATCATTTCTCCAACTTCATAGGGTTTCCAGAGGCAAGCTATTTCAGAAGTGGATGCCATTCCTGCTTCCAGTCTTATTTTAACTGGGGAGCTCCACCAAACACTGTCCACCAGGGGTAACTATAATCGCATTTGACACATCAGTGTCAGAGTATTCAGCATCACAACAACCACAAGTTACCTCTGTACAGCAAATGGACAGACCAGTGCTATACCACTTAGAAGAATGTTTGACCAAAGCAATTAAAACCAGATGTGAAGGCTGCAGACTAAATTCTCGGTTTTACTATCAACATTTTGGCACCCAGTAGCCAAGAACTCAAAAGACTGATTGTGTTAGGGAAATCTGTTGTTATGAACCCCTCTAATGTGCTGCAAAGCAATGATGCCAGCCTAGAGACTAAGGTGCACCTGATTCAGGCCATGTGCTTCACAATTACTTGCTATGCATCAGAGAGCTGAACAATGAACAAGGATGACAGAAGAATTGATGCCTTTGAGTTGTGGTGCTGGAAAAGAGTATTGAACCTACCATAGACTGCCAAAAGAACTAACAGGTCTGTCCTTGAGAGGGTGAAACCAAGCTACTCCTTGGAGGTAAGGATTTTGAGACTGTCTCATATATTTAGGTCATGTAGTCAGAAGGAGCTGGTCTTTGGAGAGGGATATAATTCTTGAAAGGGTCAAGGGACAATGCAGGATAGGAAGACCTTAGATGAGATAGATTGTCACAGTAACTGGGGTAATGATGATAGTAGGTGTGTCAGAGACAGTGAGATTGGCTCAGGATAAAGCACGGTTCAGAGCTATAGTGTAAGGGTCTGTATGAGTCATAACCATCTTAAAAGTCCTTAACAACAACAACAACAACGAGTAAATCTGACAACAGAATTTTTAATTTAAGAAACATCCTAGCACAATCTTTATGATTACAGTAGAATAATAGTGTACCTTCTTGACACAAAATTACTCCACATGCTTAAAAGAAATACAGTAAAATTAAATTTGAATTGTTTTTATGGTATTTGCTTAAAAATAAAATGATATTTTGGTATTAGGTAGAATAAAATACATTTTTATAAAGGAAGGTGACATAATTCTTGTCTAGCTGATTGGTTAGATTCTTCTAGCTTCTTAGTTTCACTTCAATGCCCCTCTCAATTTTGAAAAGTACAGCACAGTATATTTTTGTTTGAAGAACCCTTCCAGATTGTTTAAATTTCCCTGGAATTGATTTTGCAGCATTTGAAGTTCAGGTAGTAGTTTGTACTGTGTGCACAGAGAAAAATCTTGAATTAATTTAAAATGAATCAGGTCAGGGTAGATCAATTTAGCCCATGGTGACCCATGAGAAGATGCAAATTAGGGTTCCCCTACCGAGACTAAAAATAGATTTCTTTCAAACTTCTTTTAGTAGGTTTTGAAAATAAACATCAAAAAGGATAGCCATAGAAATTTTTAAAATTTTTATTTTTTAGCAATTTAAATAAGAGGAGATGAAATAAAAAGGAAAGAAATAAAAATATTTTGAGCATAGAGTTTTGCAACACATAACTAAATTTTACATTCTTTATGCTAGTCTTTAAGGAAAGAAAAGAGAGAGAGAAGAGGAAGAGAGAGAGACCACTGGAAGAGTCCATTAAAGTTCCAGCTACTAATGACTTTATGCCAAGCATATTTATTATTTATTATTCATAATTCCTCTGGCATTTATTTTATATTAAATATCCTTAAGTGATAAGAGGCCGTATTCAGTGCCAGATAAAATCTTAAAGCACTTTAAGAAAGTATATAGTAAAACAAACTACCTTGTTACCTATAAATGGATTCTGAATACAGAAACACTATTTAACAACAGAGAACTAACTACCACACAGGGTTTCCAAGTCTATAAATGTTTATGGAAGTAGACACGCACATCTTTATCCTGAGTGGAGATATAGACAGATTAGATGAGAGAAAGAGCGAGCGAGAGCGCGAGCAAGCCTGCGAGAGTGCTAGTGAGAGAGAAAGAGACACAGACACACCAGGCAACCAGAGCTCCATATATATATATAGATGATGTATGGTTTGTAGTGCTGAATCAACAACTCCTAACTCTCTCAATAGATGATAGCTAGCTAGATGATAGCTAGTTAGCTAGATCAATATATAGATATCTAGATCAATCTAAATTTGAAGGATAGTGGTATTAACACACCTTCCTTGTATGCATAGGAATATAATTTTGTCACTCACAATATTGTATTTCAAGATGGACCTAGAAATGGTCTTTTTAACTAGGAGGTTTTGTTGTTGTTGCTGTTGTTATGTGCTGTCTAGTCGCCTGCGACTCTTCGAGACCCTGCATACAACAGCCCTAAATTCTGCTGTATGCCGTGCCAATCTTATTGTCTCTGACTCACCTATCCCCATTACCCCAGTGACTGAATCAATCCATATCATTGAGGGTCTTCCTTTCCTGCACTGTCACTCCAACCACTGCATGACGTCCCTCTCCAAGGACTGGTCCCTCCTTGCAACTTGTCCAAAGTATGTCAGATGAAGCTTCGGAATCCTTGTCTCCAAGAAGCAGCCTGGCTTCACCCTCTCCAGGATGACCTTGTTTGTTCTTCTATCAGTCTCTTCTCCAGCACTAAAGCTGAAAGGCATCAACTCTACTTTTTTTCCCCTTTCATTCATTTTTTTTAATAATTTTAATGAACATTTACAGAGAATTTGGATTTCCATTCATTCATTGCTGCACTTTTCTACCCGCCCAGCCCTCTCCCCCCACCCCCCCCCGTTCGCCCCTCTCTTTCAAAACTAAAAGAAAGACTCCCTCCCTGGTAACACAATCCCCCCACACCCCTCCCACCGCCCCAAGTACATTCCACTATGCAACCTTAATTGTGGACTCTTGTGATAATCATAATACCCTATCATACATTGCTTTTAAATTATTCAGTCCCTCATCTGTTTCAGTGCAGTATAAACAATTTATCCAGTTTTTCTCAGTCTTACCCCCACCCTGATACCAGTTCCATTTTACAGCAGTGGCACCATGCAATATTTGTCCTTTTGCGACTGAGATATTTTACACAGCATAATGTCCTCCAGGCTCACCCATTTTTAATAACATTGAATGAGTTCCTTGTTTTTCAATGCAGCATAGTATTCCATTGTGTGAATATACCATAGCTTCTCTATCCATTCTTCTGTTGATGGGCACATGGGTTGTTTCCAGCCCCTTGCTATTGTAAACAGAGCTGCAATAAACATGGGTGTGCATATATCTGCTTGGATGTCAGTTATGGACTCTTTGGGATATATTCCCAGTAGTGGAATTGCTGGGTCAAATGGTATCTCTATTTGCAACTTTTTGAGAAAGCGACATACTGCCATCCACAGTGGTTGCACCATTTTACATTCCCACCAACAGTGAATAAGGGTTCCAGTTTCTCCACAACCTCGCCAAGATTTGGTGCTTGCTGTTCTGTTAAATTTTGCTATTCTGACTCGGGTGAGAGATGATATCTCATAGTTGTTTTGATTTGCATCTCTCTTAGAGCTAGGTATTTTGAACATTTCTTCATGTGCTTGTTGATCATCTCAATGTCTTCTTTGGTGAAGTGTCTAGTCATATCCTGTGCCCATTTGTCAATTGGATTACTTACCTTTATCTTGTTGTCGTGCTCAAGTATTTTATAAATTCTAAATATAAGTCCCTTATCAGACATGTCATTACCAAACACTTTTTCCCAGTCTGTGGCTTCTCTTTTGACCCTGTTGGAGAAGTTTTTGGATGTACATAGGGATTTGATTCTTAGAAGGTCCCATTCATCTATTATATCTTCTCCTGGTTGTAGATCAACTCTACTTTTATCAGTCCTAGTCATTGTCCTTTCCACAGATGTAATCAATCTGATTCCTATGCATACCATCAGGTGAAATTCATGTATATAACCTGCGTTTATGTCTCTTAAAAAACGTATTTGCAATGAATAAGTCACTGATTTTGCAAAATTCAATCATCCTCTCACCAGCTCCATTTCTGTCACCGAGTCCATGTTTTCCAACTACTGAATCTTCTCTATTCCAAACTTTTGCATTCCAGTCATCCATTATTATCAATGCATCTTGATCACATGTTTGATCAATCTCCGACTGTAAAAGTTGGTAAAAATCTTCTATTTCCTCTTCCTTGGCTCTAGTTGTTGGTGCATACATCTGAATGATAGTGGTATTCACTGGCCTTCCTTGTATGTGTATGGATATTACCCTGTCACTCACAAAATTTTACTTCAAGATGGATCTATCAATGGCTTTCTTAACTATGAAAGCAACTCCATTTTTCCTCACCTTTTCATCTCCAGAGTAATATTTCATATGATCATCTGACTCAAAATGCCCCATGCCAGTCCATCTAATCTCCCCAATGCCTAGTGTGTGAATGAGCCCAGGAGCTGATTGTGGAACAGACCACCGACTACTCATATGCAAGTTCAAGCTGAAGCTGAGGAAAATTAAACTAACTCCACGGGAACCAAAATATGACTTTGAGTCTATCCCACCTGAATTTCAGAACCATCTCAGAAACTGGTTTGAGGTCTTGAAAACTAATGAGTGAAGAACAGATAAGTTGTGGGAGGATATCAAGGGTATCACTTAAATAGAGTGCAAACGTTCATTACAAAGACAGAAGAGGAAGAGAAGACCAAAATGGATCTCAGAAGAGACTCTATAAATTACACAGGAGCACAGAGAAGTCAAAGCAGAAGGAAGAATTCAAGATACTAGAGTTTAATAGAAGATTTCAAAAAGCAGCT
>NW_006399800.1:17112982-17134890 GCF_000299155.1 Elephantulus edwardii | reverse complement strand
GCATACACCAGGGATGTGTCCTGTCTCCATACCTTTTCAACCTGTATGCAGAACAGATTATCCAGTAGGCTGGGCTCTATGAGGAGAAATGTGGGGTCAAGATTGGTGGAAGAGCTAGCAACAATCTGAATTATGCAGATGACACAACCCTGCTTGCTGAAAGTGAGGAAGAACTGCGGCGCTTGCTACAGAGGGTCAAGGACTGCAGCCTCCAATATGGATTGAGGCTCAATGTCAAGAAGACAAATATTTTCACCACTGGACCAATTGGCAGCATCAGGATGAATAGTGAAGAGATTGAGATTGTTCACAGCTTCGGTTTGCTTGGGTCCACAGTCAACACTCTCAGCACCAGTAGCCAGGAAATTAAAAGGTTCATTGCCATGGGAAAGTCTGCTGTTAGGGACCTCTCCAAAATACTGAAGAGCAATGGTGTCTCTTTGGAGACTAAGGTGCTATCACTTGTTATGCATCAGAGAGTTGGACTACGGCAATGGAGGATAAATGGAGAATTGATGCCTTTGAGCTGTGGTGCTGGAGAAGAGTATTGAGAATACCATGGACTGCTAGGAAAACAAACATTCCTCCTGGAAAGGGTCAAACTGGGTGGCTCCTTGGAGGCAAGGATTCTAAGGCTCCGTCTAACATACTTTGGACATGTTGCAAGGAGGGACAGGTCTTTGGAGAGGGACATCATGCTTGGTAGGGTGGAGGGACAGTGCAGAAGGGGAAGACCCCCTATGAGGTGGATTGATTTAGTGACTGGGGTAATCAGTATGGGTGTATCGGAGACGGTGTGATTGGCACAGGACAGAGCAGAGTTTAGGGATGTTGTTCATAGGGTTGCTATGAGTCGCAAGCGACCTGATGGCACATAACAACAACAACAACAACAGTCATTGTCCAGCTCTATGATGCATAGCGAGTGATTGCAAAGACCATGGCCTGTATCAGGTGCATCTTAGTCTCCAGACTGACATTGTTGCTCTTCAGTACTTTGGAGAGGTCTATGAAAGCAGACCTTTCCAATCCAATTTGTCTTTTAATTTCCTGGCTGCTGGTACCAAGGGTATTGATTGTAGAGCTAAGCAAACTGAAGCTATCAACAATTTCAATCTCTTTATTATCTATCATGATGCTGTCAATTGGCCTAGTGGTGAGAATGTTTGTTTTCTTGATGTTGAGCCTCAAAAGAAGAACCCCATTTTTTCCCACACCTTTTCATCTTCAACATACATCTGATTTAATATGTCCTATTCCAATCCATCCTATATCACCAATACATAATTTCTCAATATATATGCGTTCTATTTCCTTCTTAACAATGATCAGTTTTCCTACATCCATGCTTCTCACAATCCACGTTCCATTAGTTTCTACTGACTCTTTTATGTTTCCACGTTTGGGGGCTCAATCTCAGTTGCCATATCTGTTATTCAACTCTATGTGTACTCTATTATACATAAGGGTTTTGAATGCCTATTATATTTTGGAAGTGGATGATCAATCCATCTTCCTAGTCTGTCTTAATTTGGATGCTTAGTTTTGGAAAAACATTTAACAGACAAGAATTTTAGTGAAAGGAGGAAATGAAAGACACTTCCTTCACAGAGATTATCATACCTGCAGTGGCTTCCCCTTGCATATGTGTCTTGTGCCTTCCCTTTCCCTGAATATTATCATTGTTTGCACACCTTCCTACCCTGTCCAACACTTCCCTACCCACCAGCAGCAGCCCTTTGATATGATGGCTTAGGCAACAAGTCACATCTGTAATATCTAGCACTTCACAATGTTGCTGGTTTCACACATTGATTTTTATCTCACATTTAGAAAGATTGAAGTCCATATACCAAGTATCAGATTCAGGGAAAACAGAGGAATGTTTCCTTGACTATGCATTTAACCATGTAGATCATAGCAAATTGTGGTTAACCTTGAGGGGAATGGGAATGCCAGAATGCTTGATAGTGCTTTTGTGAAACCCATAATTGGGCCAGGAAATAGTCCTCAGAACACAGCAGGGAGACAATGCATGGTTCAAATTCAGGAAGGGATTGCATCAGGGATGCATCCTGTCTCCATACTTTTTCAATCTATATGCAGTATGGGTCATTCAATAAGGCTGGGCTTTATGAGGAGGAATGTGGCTTCAGGATTGGAAAAAGACTCATCAAAAGCCTACATTATTCAGATGACACTATTTTGTTTTCTCAGGCTTGCTGCAAAGGTCAAGGACTGTAGTCTACAATATGCATTGAAGCTCAACATCAGGAAGACAGATTCTTACCACTAGTCCAACTCAGAAAACCACTGTAGATGGAGAAGAGATTGATATTGTGAAGAATTATAGCTTTGTCGGCTCTACAAACCATGCAGTGTTTCCTTGCTCTGTTCTCACAAAAGCCTCCTGGTCCAAGTATAGGTTTCGCATTAGCACAATCAAGTGTTCTGGGATTCCATTCTTCTCAGAGTCAGCCACAATTTTTTGTGATCCACAAGTCAAATGCCTTTGCATAATCAATGAAACACAGACATTCCATTCAGCCAAGATCCATCTAACATTAGTCACAATATCTCTAGTACCACGACCCTTTTTCAAGCCAGCCTGAACTTCTGGCAATTCTCTGTTGATATACTATTCCAGTCATTTTTGGATAATCTTCAGCAAAGTCTTGCTTGTATATCATATTAATGAAATTGTTTGATAATTTTCACACTCTGTTGGATCCCCTTTCATTGGAATGGGAATAAATATAGATTTGTTCCAGTCAGTTTGGCCAAGTGGTTGTCCTCCAGATTTCTTGACACAATTTGGTGAGTACATCTAAGGCAGCATCTGTTAGTTGAAATATGTCAATTGATGGTATACCATCAATTCCGGGGGCCTTATTTTTTGCCAATTCCCTCCAGGCCATGGTCTTTGCAATTACTTACTATGCATCAGACAGCTCGACAATGACTAAGGATGACTGAAGAAGAAAGTCTTTGAGTTGTGTTGTTAAAGAAGAGTCTTGAATATACGATGGACCATCAAGAAAACAAACAGGTCTGTCTTGGATAGGATGAAACCAATTTTCCTTGTAGGCTAGGATTTGGAAGCTCCACCTCACAAAATTTGGGCATGTGGCTAAGAGGGACCGATCACTGGAGAAGCACATCATGTTCCAAATACTAAAGAGCTGAACAGAAGATTTCAAAAGGCAGCACAGGATGACAAAGTAAAATATTACAATGAAATGTGCAAGGAGCTGGAGTAAAAAAATCAAAAGGGCCAAACTCGCTCAGCATTTCTTAAGCTCAAGGAACTGAAGAACAAATTCAAACCTCGAGTGTCTATAATTAAGGATGCTTTAGGAAGAATACTAAATGATCCAGGAAATACTAAAAACAGATGAAAAGAATATACTGAGTCACTGTATCAAAAGGAAATGGCAGATACAGAAGGATTTAATGAAACAACATGTGAGCAAGAGCCTATGGTAATGAAGGAAGAAGTTCAAGCTACTTTGAAAGAAATAGCAAAAAAATAAGGGCCCAGGAATAGATGGTATTCCAACTGACATATTTCAGCTAACAGATGCTCTTCTGGATATGCTCACAAGTTGTGCCAAGAAATCTGGAAAACAACCACTTGGCCAAAGGGTGACCCAATAGAGTGTGGAAACTATAGAACAATATCATTGATTTCACAAGCAAGCAAGATTCTACTGAAGGTTATCCAAAAATGACTGGAATAGCACATCAGCAGAGAAATGCCAGAAGTCCAGGCTGAGTTTAGAAGGGGTTGTGGTACTAGGGATATTGTAGCTGGTGTTAGATGGATCTTAGCTGAAAGCAGGAATACCAGAGGAATGTATATCTGTGTTTCATTGACTATGCAAAGGCGTTTGACTGTGTGGATCAGAACAAACTGTGGCTGACTCTGAGAAGAATGAGAATCCCAGAAACTTGATCGTGCTAATGGGAAACTTATACTTGAACCAGGAGGTAGTCGTCAGAATAGAGAAAGGGAACACTGCATGGTTCAAAATTGGGAAGGACGTACACGAGGGATGTGTCCTTTCTCCATACCTTTTCAACCTATATGCAGAACAGATTATCCAGGAGGCTGGGCTCTATGAGGAGAAATGTGGGGTCAAGATTGGTGGAAGAGCTATCAACAATCTGAATTATGCAGATGACACAACCCTGCTTGCTGAAACTGAGGAGGACCTGAAGCGCTTGCTGCAGAGGGTCAAGGACTGCAGCCTCCAATATGGATTGAGGCTCAATGTCAAGAAGACAAAGATTCTCACCACTGGGCCAATTAGTAGCATCAAGATGGATGGTTAAGAGATTGAGATTGTTCACAGCTTTAGTTTGCTTGGCTCCACAGTCAATTCTCTTTGCACCAGTAGCCAAGAAATTCGAAGACATATTGCCATGGGAAAGTTTGCTGTTAGAGACCGCTCAAAAGTACTGAAGAGCAATGGTGTCACTCTGGAGACTAGGGTGCGTCTGATACAGGCCATGGTCTTTGCTATCACTTGTTATGCATCAGAAAGTTGGACAATGACTAAGGAAGATAGATGGAGAATTCATGCCTTTGAGCTGTAGTGCTGGAGAAAAGTATTGAGGGTACCATGGACTGCTAGGAAAACAAATAGATTCATCCTGGAAAAGGTTAAACTGGACAGCTCCTCAAGGCAAGTATTCTGAGGCTTTGTCTGACACACTTTGGACATGCTGTAAGGAGGGACATGTCCTTGGAGAGGGACATCATGCTTCAGAGGATGAAGAGACAATGCAGGAGGGAAGGCCCTCTAAAATGTGGATTGATTCAGTGACTGGGGTAATCAGGATGTGTATATCAGAGACAGTGCGATTGGTACAGGACAGAGCAGAGTTTAGGGCTGTACATACGGTTGCTATGAGCCACAAGCAATTCAATGGCATACAAGTCAAGGAGTTCCAGTGAGGTAGTCTGTAGCATACTGTGCTTCCAACTGAAAGGCTTTATATCGCTTGAACTTTAAATCTACCTATAGTTCTGTCAAAGAAAAATGTTCAGTCCCTTCTCAGTTTTATAGTCTCAGAAACCCAAAGGAGGGTAGTTGTTATTATTGAAATTGACTTCATAGCACTGATGGACTTTTCTCATGTGTATGTTCAAAATGTTACCCCAATTTAAGAATAGTATAGTTGATTAATCTGAATTTCTATTATTAGCATAATAAGATTTTCATTATATATATATAATAAGTAGAAATAGGAATAGGAATAGAAACAGAAATAGAAATGCATATCTATCTATATATATATCTATATATCTATATATCTCTATCTCTCTCTCTATCTCTCTATCTCTATCTCTATCTCTCTAATTTTATTGCTATTAAGTCAGAACTGACTGACCCTCTGAGGTGTTTTAGAGGCTGTAAATAACCCAGGAGGACAATGCTCATCTTTCTCCAGTGCCGCAACTGGTGAATTTGAACTGCCAAATTTTTTTGAGTGATCTTACTGAAATACAGCTGGTTTAGCTTCCAAAACCAGAGCAACACAAAAGTCACTATAGTTTAACAAACTGACAACTGAGTCATAGATATATCATACATTATTTGATGATGAAAATTGTGCTTTCTTCCAAAGTTTATCATATCTTAAAAATAAAATACATTTTCCTTCATTTATATCTTGGAAGATCCTATGGATGCCTATTTTAAGCTTTTTTCTTTCATATTAATATGTTGTTGTTGTTGTTGTTATGTGCCGTCGAGTCATTTGCCACTCATAGCGACCCTATGTACAACAGCCCTAAACCCCGCTCTATCCTGTGCCAATCGCATTGCCTCTGACACATCCATCCTGATTACCCCAGTCACTGAATCAATCCACCTCATAGAGGGTCTTCCCCTCCTGCGCTGTCCCACCACTCTACCCAACATGATGTCCCTCTCCAAAGACCTGCTTCTTCTTGCAACATATCCAAAGTATGTCAGATGAAGCCCCAGAATCTTTGCCTCCAAGGAGTAGCCTGGTTTAACCCTCTCTAGGATGAATCTGTTTGTTTTCTTGGCAGTCGATGGTACATTCAATACTCTTTTGCAGCACCACAGCTCAAAGGCATCAATTCTCCTTCTGTCCTCCCTAGTCATTGTCCAGCTGTCTGATGCATAACAAGTGATTGCAAAGACCATGGCCTGTATCAGGCGCACCTTCATCTCCAATGAGACACCGTTGCTCTTGAGTACTTTAGAGAGGTCCCTAAAAGCAGACTTTCCCACCGCAATACATTTTTTGATTTCCTGGCTGCTGGTGCCATGAGTGTTGACTGTGGAGCCAAGTAAACTGAAGCTGTAGACAATCTCAATCTCTTCGCCATCCATCCTGATGCTACCAATTGTTATTCATATTAATATACTCCTCTTTTAATTATTTTGACTGCTAAATTCCCTTGCTATATTCAAGTGTTTTGAAAGTGTTATTTAAAGGTTAATTTTAGGAAGATGTTTTATTTCTCCTCCCTATTCCCCACTACTTAATAAATATCTTCTTATGTTTCTGTTTCTTTGCTTACCCTTTTCTTTGTCTTAGTTTTGTAACCATCTCTTCTAAGTTGTTTTCCTAGCCATCAACAAAGTCATACATTGAGTTCTTGAAATTCCTGCTGTTGGGTGATGTGAGACATTGCACATCAATGGGTTATCAGGGACTCAGCTCAGTTTCCCGTGTAGGAGTTATGTCTGTGTCCACTTTTCCAAGAGTGCCGTTGAATATAATCCATAGGTGCCGACAGCATTAACAATAGCGTTGTTCATCTTTTTCTTTTCAGAGGATATGAGGAGCAGGATGAAACAAAAATACTAGCATGGTTATAGCTTTTATTACCTGATGCAGCTTTTATTCCTTGAGAGTATTATGGCAACTGAACTAATGGATGCATATGAATGCTTTTGGTCATGATGATTTGTGATTCATTAATCACTGCCTTGTGTTGGGGTTTTTGGGTTTTTTTTTAAATATATAGATATATTTACTTTAGGGAGCTCTGGTGTTTGAGCACTGAGGAACATCACTGCCAATGCAAGGGTACATGGTTTGAATCCACTAGGTAGCTGCTTTGTGGAAAAAAGATGGACAATCTTCTTCCCCATGATTAATTGTCTCTGAAACTAGCTGAAGAGTCAGCTATGGATCAGTTCCTACTTGATGGTACATAACTACAACATGTACTTTGTGGGACTAAAGTGATTATATTTTAAAAAATCAAATATACTTTCTATAAGTTTGGAGCAATTAAAGGAGAAAGAATGATCTAGGTTTTAAAGCATGAACTCTTTTGTAAGAAACTTGTATATAAAAACTAAATAAATATTTGCTGAGCTGACTTTTGTAAAATAATATCTAGTGTGCATCATTATGATTATATTCTTTTCTTTTATATTCTATCCATATATAATGCATCAAATAAAAATTAGTACCTCTGAGAAGGAAGAATTAATTCTTTGTAGTTAACTTCACTTATCTTTTTATTTACTTTCCTACTAGTTTGTTTACAAAATTCGAATACAAATTTATCTTTGAGGAGACAAGACAACTTAATGGCATCTGTAGAATTGAGTGTATTTCTTTTCAGTCTGTAATTTTGTTTACATGCTTCTCTGTGGTGTCCATATATATTGGAAATCACATTTTATGCTATTCTCTTGGGAACATTTTATTTCCGCTATTTCAAAAATATCATTGGATGTTCTTGCCCCCTGATGCCAGACAAGGTAGAGCTATCTTTAAATTCCCTGAACCAGCTCTTATTTGCACTGATGTTTTCTTCTTTGAACCATCAGCAGGCTGGTATCTGTCAATGACAAAGGCTCACAAAGCATAAAAGATACAAAGCATAAAGTTTTATTTCAAAAATATAAAATAAAATTGTTTTTATTAAAAAAATAATCTCAGGAATCAGTTCTACTTTCTGCTTGTAAGCAAGTAAATGAAAAATATTATCCAAATATACCTACTTTCTTTAAGAAGTGAAAGTGAAAATTGGCAGTAGAAAAGAAGCATCAGTGATCAGAAAACATGGGTTTGGTTACAGAAATGAGGCTGGAGATAAAATGATAGAATTTTGTATAGGTGATGATTTATTCATTGAAAATACCTTTTATAAGAAACATAAACCGCAACTATACACAAGGACTTCACCTGATGGTCTGCACAGAAATCATAATGACAACATGTGGGAAAAGAATCATTGGAGATGTTCAATACCAACTGTGCAAATTAGGCCCTGTGCTAATTGTGAAACATATCGTCAGGTATTCGCATGCAAGTTCAAACTGAAGCTAAAGAAAACCAAATCAAATGCACAAGAACCAAAATTTGACTGTGAATCTATCCTAGCAGAATTAAAAGTCTATCTCAGGACCGGATTTGAGGCCTCAAATACTTATGAGCAAAGATCAGATGAGCTTTGTAAAGATATCAAGAACATTACCCACGAAGAATGAAAAGATCATTACAATGCAGAGAAAGAATAAAATACTGAGATGGATGTCAGAATAGACCCTGAATATTGAACTAGGGCACTGAGAAGCCAAAGAAAAGGGAAAAAATATGGAGAGTTAAGGAGCTGATCAGGAGATTTCAAAGGGCAGTTCAGAAAGACAAAGCAAAAAGGCAGCACAGAATGACAAAGCAAAATATTACAATGAAATGTGTAAGGAGTTGGAGTCAGAAAATCAAAAGGGCCGAACTCGCTCAGCATATCTTAAGCTCAAGGAACTGAAGAACAAATTCAAACCTCGAGGTGCTATAATCAAGGATGCTTTCGGCAGAATGTTAAATCATCCAGGAAGTATTAAAAGAAGATGGAAAGAATATACTGAGTCATTGTATTGAAAGGAATTGGAAGACACAGAAGAATTTCATGAAACAACATATGAGCAAGAGCCTATGGTGATGAAAGAAGAAGTTCAGGCTGCTTTGAAGGAAATGGCAAAAAATAAGGCTCCAGGATTAGAGGGTATACCAATTGACATATTTCATTTAACAGATGCTGCCCTGGACGTGCTCACCAAGTTGTACCAAGAAATCTGGAGAACAACCGCTTGGCCAGCTGACTGGAAGAGATCGATATTTGTTCCTATCCCAAAGAAAGGTGACCCAACAGAATGTGGAAACTACATACAGAACAAACTCACTGATTTCACATGAAAGCAAGATTTTACTGAAGATTATCCAAAAATGACTGGAACAGCACATCAACAGAGAACTACCAGAAGTCCAGGCTGGGTTTAGAAGGGGTTGTAGTAGTAGAGATATTGTAGCTGATGTTAGATGGATCTTGGCTGAAAGCAGGGAATACCAGAGGAATGTCTGTGTTTCATTGACTATGCAAAGGCATTTGACAGTGTAGATCATAACAAACTATGGCTGACTCTGAGAAGAATGGAAATCCCAGAACACTTGATCGTTCTAATGCGAAACTTATACTTGGACCAGGAGGCAGTCGTCAGAACAGAGCAAGGGAACACTGCATGGTTCAAAATTGGGAAGGGCGTATGCCAGGGATGCATCCTATCTCCATATCTTTTCAACCTATATGCAGAACAGATTATCCGGGAGGCTGGGCTCTATGAGGAGAAATGCGGGGTCAAGATTGGTGGACGATTTATCAACAATCTGCGTTATGCGGATGACACAACCCTGCTTGCTAAAACTGAAGAGGACCTGAAGCACCTGCTGCAGAGTGTCAAGGACTGCAGCCTACAATATGGATTGAGGCTCAATGTTAAGAAGACAAAGATTCTCACCACTGGACCAATTGGCAGCATCAGGATGGATGGTGAAGAGGTTGAGATTGTACATAGCTTTAGTTTGCTTGGCTCTGTAGTCAACAGTCTTGGCACCAGCAGCCAGGAAATTAAAAGGCGCATTGCCATGGGAAAGTCTGCTGTTAGGGACCTCTCCAAAGTACTGAAGGGCAATGGTGTCTCTCTGGAGACTAAGGTGCATCTGATACAGTCCATGGTCTTCGCAATCACTTGTTATGCATTGGAGAGTTGGACAATGACCAAGGAGGATAGAATGAGAATTGATGCCTTTGAGCTGTGGTGCTGGAGAAGCGTATTGAGAATACCATGGACTGCTAAGAAAACCAACAGATTTGTCCTGGAAAGGGTTAAACTGGGTGGCCCCCCTTGAGGCAAGGATTCTAATATACTTTGGACATGTTGTGAGGCTCCATCTAACATACTTTGGACATGTTGTGAGGAGAGACCGGTCCTTAGAGAGGGACATCATGCTTGGGAGGGTGGAGGTACGACGCAGGAGAGGAAGGCCCTCTATGAGTTGGATTGATTCAGTGACTGAGATAATTGGGATGGGAGTGTCGGAGACAGTGCGATTGGCACAGGACAGATCGGAGTTTAGGGCTGTTGACATAGGGTCGCTATGAGTCGCAAGCGACTTGACAGCACATAATATAACAACACACAGAGAGCTGGGGTCAGAAAATCAAAAGAGATTAACTCACTCGGCATTTCTCAAGCTGAAGGAACTGAAGAACAAATTTAAGCCTCATTTGCAGTACTTAAGGATGCTATGAACAGAACAATGAATGATCCAGGAGAATCAAAAGATGAAGGAGTATACAGAGTCAGTTTGCCATAAAATTTTATGATACAGTATATTATCAAGAGGCAATGGTAATAAAGGAGGACATTCAAGCTGCTCTGAAGGCATTGCCAAAAAGCAAAGCCCCAGGAATTTATATATTTATATATTTCAGCAAACAGATGCAGCCCTGGCTGTGCCAACAAATCTAGAAGACAACTACCTGGCCAATTGACTTGAAGAGATCCATATATATTCCCATTCAAGAAACAGGTGATCCAACAGAGTGTAAAAATTATCAAATAATAGAACTAATGCTGCACACAAGCCAATTCCTGCTTAAGATTAGCCAAAATTGACTGGAACAGTAGAGAACTAACAAAAAATACAAGCTAGGCTTAAAAGAGGCCATGACACTAGGGATATCATCACAAATGTCAGATGGATCTTGACTGAAAGCAAAGAGTACCAGAAGAATATCTATCTGTGTCTTATTTATTATACAAAGGCATTTGACTGTGAGGATTAATTGTGGCTAACCAGAGAAGAATAAAAATCCCAAAATACCTGATTGTTCATGTGAAACTTATACTTAGACCAAGACACAAACATCAGAACAAAGCAAGGAAACATCCCTTGTTTCAAAATCAGGAAAGAAGTATGTCAGGGATGTATTCTGTCTTCATACCTTTACAATTTGTTTGGGAAGTTGGACTTTATGAGGAGGAATATGGTGTCAGAATAGAAGGACTACTCATGAACAACATACATTATGATTATGGCACAGCCTTGCTTGCTGAAACTGAGGAGGGCCTGAAGCATTTGATACAGAAGGCCAAAGACCATTATCTACAATATGGATTGAAGCTTAAATTCAAGAAAACAAAGATTCTCATCACTAGGCCAGTTAGCAGCATGATTATAGTTGGAGAAGAGACTGATATTGTTAACAATTTCGGCTGACTTGCTTCCATGCTGAACAGTCTTGGCACCAGAAGTCAGGAAATCAAAAGTCAAACTGAATTGGGAAAATACATTAGGGATGACTTTGAGCTATAAGAAGAATTGGTGCCTTTGAGTTGTGGTGCTGGAAAAGAGTATTGAACATATCATGGACTGCCAAGAGAACAGGTCTCTTATGGAATAGATGAAGCCAAGCTGCTCCTAGAAGGCAAAGATTTTTAAGCTCCATCTCACCTACTTTGACCATGTTACCAAGAAGGACCAGCCCTTGGAGAGAGGCATTATGCTCAGAGGGGTAGAGAGACAGAGCAGGAGAGGAAGACCTTGGATGGCATCGATTGACACAGTAACTGGGGTAATGAGGGTACGTGTGTCAGAGATAGTGAGATTGGCTCAGAAGAGAGCGGTGGTCAGGGCTCTTGTGTATGGGGTTGCTATGAGTCATGGTTGATTCAATGATATGTAACAACAACAATAACAATAAATGTTTTTCAAATTATTTGCTTTAGTAGGCACATAAAACACTTGGTTTTCTAAATACTATTCCACACTAAAGGATCAAAAACCTGAGTTATGTACATGACAAGACACAAATATGTTGTTAATAGAATTGATGTCAGTCATGTTCATTTGGATAGCACCTAACAACAACAAAAACAACAACAGCAGCAATATATTCAATACTCTTCACCAACACCAGAATTCAAAAGCATCAATTCTTCATTCTTATTTATTCACTGTCTTTCAAAAATATTTAAAGCAATTGAAAATATCATAGCTTGAGTCAATCACATCTTAGTCTTCCAAATGACATTCTTGCTTTCTTAGCAGTTTAAAAAAGTCCTTGACAGCATGGAGAGCAAAGAGGCTCAACGAAACATGCCATTTCACTTCTTGGCTTCCATGGACATTGACTGGGGCTCCAAGTAAAATGAAATCACTGAAAATTTCAATCTTTCCTCTATCGAACACGATGTTGTTTACTGATATGATTCTGACTATTTGCACTTTCTTGATGGTAATGTATAATTGATACTGAAAGCTATAACCATCTTCTGTATGTATTTGAAATTCTCTTCATTTTAAGCCATCAAGAGTGTATCGCCTACATATCACAATTTTCCAAGTTGCTCTAAATGCCAATAATTGGTAGATATTGCAAGTGGAAGAATCATAAAAGCATAAATATACCTAGGATTCCAGCTGTAACAGCATATGGTGTGATATTTATACTCAAGTGTGTAACATGAGTCAGAGGATCTGCAATTAGCACATTTTAATATACTCTTGTTATTTTGTGCCATCAAATTGAAACCCACCAATAGCTGACTCTAAAGCAGGTTTTCAGAGGCAATAAATCACACAGGAAGAGATTGTTTAGATTTTTTGTGTAGAGCAGATGGTGGATTTGAACTGTGTGCCTTTGGATATAGCACGGCTTCTTACCAATAGGCCACTAGAGCTCCCTATTTTAAATAAAGGGAGTTCTGATAGCTCAGTTGTAAGATGTGCTGCCAACTAAAATAGACCAGTTGCTCCACTGAAAAAAGATGGACAATCTCTTCTTATAAGTTGTTGTTGTTGATTGTTGTCAAGTTGAGCACCGCTCATAATGACCCTAAGAACAAAAGGCCTGAAGCCTTTCTATAGCTATCGTCATTTATCAAAGTCCATTGAGTTTCCAGAGGCATGTTGTTTAGGAAGTGGATGCCACTAGTCTCTGAAAACTCAGTAGAGGGTCAGCTCTGAGTCAATTCTAGGTCAACAGCACACCACCACAACAACATCTTTATATAACAAGACAAATTTGAAACCACACTAAGTTAATGAGGGGGCAAGAAACATCCGACATAAAAGAGAAAACCTTTATATTTTTAATGAAAGATATAACAGAAATATAAATCAATGTACCATTTGGAAAAATTTGGGTGTTAAACTGGTGCATGTATTTTGTTATTTTATCTATCATGGACCTACCATGCAATATTATGCTTCTACTTGACTATGTTGCAAGCACTTTCCAAAGATCTTATGTAAGTAAATCAGAATTACAGGATGTCATTACTTTGCCTGGTAATGCTCACATTGGAAGCTTACAAAATCCTGGGACTGGCTTCTCTCAACAAATATATTCTCAGAGATAATTTTCCAAAGATGACTGAGACTATCTAACAAATAACAAAAAAAGAAAAAAAACACACACTACCCAAAGCCAAAGATACTCATGTAAGTACAAAATGAAAAACTGTCTTTACATTCCGCTTCAGCATTAGTGCACTGTCAAATGAATATACTAAGAGACAAAGACAGGGGAAAACCAGGTCATCAAGAAGATCAGCTTGCTTGGGGAAGCTGTCTTGATAAAATGTTATATCAGTAAAGCATCAAACTGGAAGTTTCTCAGAGCTGTAGTTATGTCCAGCATTCTATTTGTCATAAGACCTTTACCTGACAAAACTGTCACATTCAACACCTTAAACCATTCCATCAATGTCATCTGTGACTGGGTGGTTAACATCATATGACAAGGCAGAATAACTGACAGGATAGCCTACAGCTCAGTCCCTTTACCAGGCTTGGAGACAAACTGTCTAGCGTTTTAGCTGTGTTCAATAAAAGGAGAGAATGTGATGAAACAGAATATTGTGTATTTAAAGAGACTTTCATTTTAATTGTCCATTTAGCTGATAGGGAGTTGCACTGCTAACCCAAACACGGTACCTCTGGCAATTCACATGGACCAGAGGCTCTATTGGAAAAAAGATGGGCTATTTCTTCCGTCGTGATTTACAGCCTCCAAAAAGCTATTAAAGAGTACCCTCCAAATTGGTTCTGACTCAACAGCAGTAAGTCTAGAGTTTATTGTTTAAACTATTATCTTGATATTTTAGTGTTTAAAGGCAGCCTTAACAAATTGACTATTTTTAAAAAAAAAAACAACCAACTAACACATGTACACTATCATTAAAGTAGGACTTTAAAATAAGTAAACACTCTTGGTACCAGCAGTCAGGAAATCAAAAGATGAATTGCATTAGGAAAATTTTCTGTCAGGGATCTTTACAGAGTACTGAGAAGCAACAATGTCAGTCTAGAGAATAAGGTGTGCCTGATCCAGGCCATGGTCTTTGCAATTACTCGCTATGCATCTGAGAGCTGGACAATGACTACGACTGACAGAAAAATCAATAGCTTTGAGTTGTGGTGCTGGAGAAAAGTCTTGAACATAATACCATGGACTTGCAAAAAAAAAAACAAAACCAATTAGGTCTGCCTTGGAGAGTGTGAAACCAAGTTTCTCTTTGAATACCAGGATTTTGAAGCTTTATCTCATGTACTTTGGACAAATGGTCAAGAGGGGTCAGTTCTTGAAGGACATCATGCTCAGAAGGATGAAGGGACAGCACAAGAAAGGAAGACTCTGGACGAAATGGATTGTTAGAGTAACTGGGGCAATGAGGGTAAGTATGTTGGAGTCAGTGAGACTGGCTCAGGACAAATCAGGCTTCAGAGTTGTACATAGGATGGCTATGAGTCACAGGTGATTCAATGGCACCAAAACAACATCAACAAAATACAGAATTACTCAAAAAAGTATCTACAAATTTATTTATCAATGCACTATTCAGAAAAGTACTAAAAGGCCTGCAAAACTAAAATTCAATTAAACATCCAATAATAGATTGATCAAATGGTTCTATGGCTGTCATATGGTGTCATTGGTACCCACCAACCACAATTAATTAGAAACATAAAAATGAAAGCTCATTTATTATTTATGTATTCATTCTACCAATAAATTTATACTTAATTCTACTACATAAACTACCTTTTTTTTATATATAAACTACCTTTAAAAACTTGTATTATAGGAAGGGAAGGCCATATAGCAATGAGCAAGATAGAAACAGCATTTCTACTTCCATGACCCTTTTAAAGAGAATTTAGAAATTGGAACAAGTTTCTCTTTACAGGAATAAGTAAAATAATATATTTTAAAAACACATGTAAAATAATCTAAATGACATAAATAAAGAACATACCTATTTTTTAAACTACAGTGACTGAATAGAGAAGGTCTTAGTGAGGAGATTGCATCTTGCCTGAAAAGAGACAAATCGCTGTCTTGACAGAGTTCTACAACTTCAGGCCTGTATAGTTACAAGGAAGTTATATCAGCAGAACATGGTGGATAGCTCCCTAAAATGGATATATGTGAACAGAGTTAAAACCAAAATACTAATTTACAAAAAGAATTGATTTAGTCTCAGGAATATTCCATATAATTAAATCTACTTTGGAAATCCATTCTAATAACTTGTATTTGTTAAGCAAAATTTAAGAGAGAGAGGGGTTAGATAGTTGAGAATCAGTTTCCAACTCTCAGTTTTCTATGCTTCACTCCTGATTAGCCTCCTAAAAAAACCACAGTTTGTTGATTTGGGGGGTTTTGTTTGTTTTTTGTTTTGTTTGTTACTACTGTTGTCAGTTGCTACGTACTCCACAATAATTCACACAAACCCTATGCACAACCAATCAGAACCTGGCCCTATCCTGTGCCATATTCACAGTCTACTCTATTTCCATTGTTAGAAATGAGCTGCCAGAGAACTGTCACCATCGGATTAGTTAGCAGAATTGAATTAAATATTAAATAATTGTTATATTTATTTATTTATCATTCACTGACTCACTGCTATTGATTTAGAATTCTTTCATCATTGGCCCTTCACTGAGTTTTTGAAGCTCTAACTCATGCAGGAAGATATTATTGTCCATCTTTTTTCCTATGGAGTTACATATTCACATGTCATACTTTGGTTGAAGCAGGAGTGGCATCCACTTCCTAAAGGACATGCCTCTGGAAACTATGAACTTTGAGAAACGATAGTTACAGAAAGGCTTCAGGTCTTTTGTTTACATGGTTGCTATGAATCATCCTCAACTCCATGGCAATCAACAACTTTGGTCAAAAGTAAGTTATATATCAATCCATCCCATTAGGATCTTCCTTTCTTTCACTAACCCTCTTTTCCAAGTATAATGTCTTTTTCTAAGGATTAAGTCCTCCTTGACAATGTGTCAAAAATTAATGAGATTCCATTTCACCATCTTTGCCCTTAAGGCGTACTTGAATTGCACTGTCATCAGCATTGATTTGTATTCTATTAGTAGCCCAGGAGATATTGAATATTCTTCACCAAAACCAAAATTCAAAGGCATCAATTTGTCCTTGGTCTTCTTATAATTCATTGTTTGACTTTTGCATATATAGGAAGCAGTTGGAAATAACATGACTTTTTATAAGTGTTTGATAATGTTATAGAATTTGGGGTCTTTTGGTTAGAATAATCTCTCTTCTTTATTATTAAAGTGTATTTAATTTTGACTTAAAGTTCACAAGGCAACAGTGACAACTTATTTTCAACCAAAATATGACATGTCAGTGTGTGGCTGCTCAAGAGAAAAATGGGTCATAACCTATTGTATGTGTGTTTTATGGCCTCAGAAACTCAATGAAGGGTCATTTATGATTATTCTAATTTAACAATGAGTGAGTGATAAAGAAATAAACCATATATATTAATATTATATTTTATTATTAATATATCACATATTAATAATGATTATTTCTATTTTTATTTTCATGTTCTATCACTGTAGAGCACAGGATGATATGCTGCTAACCCAACAGTGACAACTCACCAGTGGTTCAAATCCATTAGTTTATCTGAAGAGAAATGCATATCTTCCTTCTGTGTGATTTATAGCTTTTCAAAATTCACTGGAGGATCAGCTGAGTTGATTTGAGGAAATATTTGTTAATTTTTTATATCTCAAATTTATTTTTATTTTTTCCTCTAGTTTACTTACAAGAATACAAATTTGAACAAATTATTTCAGTCTCCCTCACCCCCCAGGCATCAAATTGTACAACCAATGATAAATCCCCCCTCGCTCTGCACATCCACATCCCTCTGCTTCCAACCTCTCTCACCTCTCCTGCATCTTTATACTCATTCTAAAATGATGGTTTATACAATATTCATCCTTGTGGGACTGAGTTAGTTCACTCAGCATAATGCTCTCCAGTCCCTCCCAGGTTAGGTAATAATTTACAAAGTTACTGCTCCTACATGCTGTATAGTATTTCATTGTGTGAATGTACATAATTCCTCAATCCATTCTAATGTGGTTGGACATTTGGGCTGTTTCCATGTTCTTGCGATGGTGAATAAAGCTGCTAAGAACATTGGTGTACAAATCTCAGTTTGTGCCTCAGTTCTCATATTCTCAGTGTATATTCCAAGTAGTGTAATAGCTGGGTCACATGGAATTTTCATGTTCAGCTTTTTGAGGAAGCGCCAAACTGCCTTCTGGTATAGTTGCACCATTTTACAATCCCACCAGCAATGTAATTTGTTTTAAAATGTATTATATTTGCAATAAGAAATATTTTTAAAAGACTAGTAGAGTAATACGTCATCAAAAAGATGGGGAAAACATCTGTTTAAGTCATAGAGTTGCTAAAAAATAAATAAAAGTTAGGAAGACTTTTTAAAGGGAAAAGACTCATAGAGAGGTAAATTGACCCTCCTTAGATACTTTTATCCCATGGTAATTTGCCTTTTCTGAGTGCAAAATAATAGACTAAGTTCAAGGTGTTGCCTAGAAAGAAGCTTCCTCTGAAGGGACATAAAAAGTCAGGTAGGCCTTTGGTTTCCTACTCCTAGAGATATATACTTGAACAACTAAACATTGCAAGGTAGCAAACTAATAGGATAAACAGAAAATCTGTGAAAATCAAAGATTATTTAGTAGCATAGTTTCAAAATAATGAAGACATGAATGCTAAAACTCATGAAATATTGCAAACAGCTCTATAAATAATAGAATGTAGGTAGGCAAACACTCAACTTTTGAAAATAAAAGATATGCACTCCACCTGCCCCCTAAAAAAGGAAAAATAATGCTATTATTTTTCAAAGGATGTGGTGAACTCAGAAACAACAAGAATCATATTAAAATAGAAAACATTCTGAATGTTGAAAGAAAATAACCAACCCAAGCTAAATTCATTGCCATTAATTTGGGTTCATGATAATCCTACAGTACAGCATAGAACTACCTCACAGAGTTTTTTAGTTATTTACCTGGAATAGTTCAAATATCTTTTATAAAATAATGTGAAATAAACTTACTTTCATAGAAACAAAAAATGGAGATATTTTATTACTAATATACCTATGGAGTTTATCTTTCAAAATTGCTCCCCTACCCATTGTTTGACTTTGCCGTATAGATGGGCGGGACTATGCGAATAGGACATGTTAGCCTATTCACAAGGGGATTTGGTTATCTATCACTCCACAAGAGGATTGGCTATTCTCCACCCAACAACAGAAGGTGAGACCTTCCCTGTATTTGCAAAAGGGAAGACGTGAGAGACTCTAGGATGCCCTTTGAGACTAGACATTTTTGCTCTAGCAACCCCTATGGCAAGAGCACCCATGGTCAAACTAGCCAGACCACGCGATGGGGTTGTGGGACTGCTATACCATTGGAATTCGAGCTAAAAGCCTGTGTCTAAGTTTGTTGGACAGTTAGGGGTGGAGGGCCATAACCAGCAGGACTGAGAACTTTGTAACACTGGCTAAGATTGGGAGAGGGCAATATTGGGAGGACTGATAAACTTGTCACACTGATCTAAAACCATGAAGCTCAAGGCTAAAGTGCCTGCATGCATATTTTAGGAGACATCCAGACTGTATTCTAGTACAAATCTGGACTATTATTATCTTTTTTACTTTTCCAACATGGCTTTGTGTGGTCTAAGAGCTACTGGCTCAAATTTTGGATGAAGCAAATTGGTAAGATTGGTATTGAGAAGAAAGGGAGTATGTCTCACCACATGGGAATTGGTTTTGTGTTATTAATGTTGTTGACGGAAATAGTTCTCCTTTGTGAAGTCAGTAAAGGTCAGATATGGCCATCACCATGTGGCCCTTGCTCTGATTATAATAGTTTAGATTAAAGTTTTTAACTATTAAAGACCTTGTTTAGGCAGAAGCAATATTAACATAGGAAATTAGAGATAGAACTGCAAAGTGCATTGAGGAACTTCAAGACAAAACATAATTAAGTAAATCTAAGTATTGATTATGAAAAAATATAAATAAATAAATATTCTTACAGCATAAGATAATTTAGTGTCTCTATAATTTTAATTTGGCTTGTTTCTTACATTTTCTGTTGCTGTTGGCTTACAATTTTATATTAATTTTAACATTCAGAACACATTTTCTTCACAATGTAAGAACACATGGATCATAACAAATTCCAGAACACTTAATTGTGCTCATACAAAACCTACATCTAGAACAAGAAATTGTCTGAACACTATATAGTTTAAAGGCTGTATCCTTTCTCCATACCTATAGAATCTATATGGAGAGAAAAATCAATCAAGGAGCTCTATTTTATGAGGAAGAATGTTGTATCAGGATCAGAGGAAGCTTCAATACTC
The DNA here is from genome assembly GCF_000299155.1 of Elephantulus edwardii. NCBI lineage: Eukaryota > Metazoa > Chordata > Mammalia > Macroscelidea > Macroscelididae > Elephantulus > Elephantulus edwardii. The sequence goes on along the minus strand of NW_006399800.1, from coordinate 17,114,801 downwards.
AGTGCTATATAGATTATACACCTTGTTTTCTGAAAGTAAGGATTACATAAGACATTTACTGCAGAAGATAAAAAACTATTGCCTTTAATGTGGATTATACCTCAAAATCAAGAAAACAAAAATCCTCCACTGGGAAACAAAATGAGGGATGGAGAAAAATTTGAAGCTGTCAATGACTTCATCTTATTTAGATCCACACAATGAACATCTTTGGTAATTAGAAGGCAAGAAATCAAACAGCATACTACATTAGAAAAATCCACTGTAAAGGACCTCTCCAAAGTGCTAAGGAGTAACAATTTCATTTTAAAGACTAAGTAACACCCATTCTAATCTATGGTCTTCAAATACTTGGCATGAAATTAGAAGTTGAGCAATGAACAAGGATGATAGAAGAAGAATTGTTGCCCTTGAGTTGTGGTGTTGGATAAGAGAAATGAATTTCCCTTGGACTGCCCAAAAAATAAAAAAAATATGTCTTGGAGAAGGTAGAGCCACAGTGCTCCTTAGAGGCAAGGATGAAGAAATTTTGTCTCACATAATTTGTTGCTGTTGTTAGGTTAAATTGAGGCGAGTATGACTCATTGCTACCTTATGAACAACAGTCCTGTACTGTCCCATCTCACAATCTCTGAAATACTCAAGACCATTGCTGCATTCACTGTGTCAATCCATCTCACTGAGAGTGGACCAAAGTAAGATGAAGTCATTGACAGTCTTAATCTTTCCTCCATCTATCATGATGTTGCCTATCAGACCAGGGTTGGAAATTTTTGTTTTCTTGTTACTGAACTACAATCCATACTGAAGGCTGTATGTATTCTTTAATCTTCTGCAGTACTTAAAGTCCTCCTTACTTTGAGCAAACAAGGTTGTATCACCAGCATAACACCAGTTATTGATGAGTCTTTCTCCAATCCTGATGTAACATTCTTTTTCATAGAGTCCAGTTTCTTAAACAATTTTCTCAGCATACAGGTTGAATATTTCCTAGAGGAAATGGTCAAATTCCATGAAACTCATCCCCTATGCAGATGGACAAGGAACACTTGAACAGATCTATCACAAAAGAAGAAACTGAACAAGTCTTTAAAAGACATCCCCATAAGAAAAGTCCTTGACCAAATAGCCTTACAGCTGAATTCTACCCAACATTCAGAGAAGATATTTCATCAATTCTACTTAAATTATATAAAAAATAGAAAAAGAAGAAATACTCCCAGAGTCATTCTATGAAGCAAGCATAACCCTAATACCAAAATCAGGCAACAACATTACCAAGAAAGAAAACTACAGACCAATATCTCTTATGAATATAGATGCAAAAATCCTTAATAAAATCCTAGCCAAAAGAACCCAAAAGCACATAAAAAAACAATAATCATGACCAAGTGGGATTCATAACAAATATGCAAAAATTTTCATCATAATAAAAACAATCAACATAATTCACCATTATTAACAAATCAAATAACAAGAACCATATGATCTTAACAATTGACACACAAAAGGCATTTGACAAAATCAACACCATTTTCTGATATATTCATCAAAAAAGGAATGAAAGGAAATTTCCTCAACATGGTGAATTGTATATATGCAAGAGCCAATGTCATTCACAATGGAGACAGGCTAAAAATATTTTCCTTGCAAATAGGGACTAGATGAGTGTGCCCACTGTTGCCTTTTCTATTAAACATTGTATTGGAAGGGTTTGTTAGGCAATATGACAAAAGAAGGAAATAAAAGGCATCCAGATAGGCAAAAAAATTATTAAACACTCACTACATGCAGATGATATGATGTTGTTGTTGTTGTT
>NW_006399800.1:17108047-17111658 GCF_000299155.1 Elephantulus edwardii | reverse complement strand
CCCAAAAATGTTGGAGCTAGTAGACCAGTTCAGCAAAGTGGAAGGATATAAGATCAATCCCCAAAAATCAGTGGGATTCCTCTACAGTAACAGAACTCAGAGAAGAAAATCAAGTAAGCAATGTCACTTGCAATGTTGTTGTTATATTTACGTGCTATCAAGTCACCTGTGACTCATAGTGACCCTATGCACAATAGCTCTGAAGCCTGCCCTGTCCTGAGCCAGTCTCACTGACTCTAAAACACCTAACCCCCCACTTCTCCAGTCACTGTATCAATTCACCTTCTCCTCGGTCTTCCTCTCCTGCACTGTCCCTCCACCCTCCCGAACATAATGTCCTTCTCCAAGGATTGGTCCCTCCTGGTCACACGCCCAAAGTATGTGAGACAGACCTTCAAAATTCTAGCGTCTAAGAAGAAATGTGGTTTCACCCTCTGAAAGACAGATATATTTGTTATCTTGGTCGTCCATGGTTTATTCAAGACTCTTCCAGCAGCATAATTCAAAGACATCAATTTTCTTCAATCCTCCTTAGTCATTATCCAGCTATCTGATGCATAGCAAGTAATTGCTAAGACCATGGTCTGAATGAGGCACACCTTAGTTTCTAGACTGACATCATTGCGTCTCAGTATTCTTGAAAGGTCCTTGACAGCAGATTTACCCAAAGCAATTCATCTTTTCGTCTAGTGACTGCTGATGCCAAAAGTTTTGACTAAGAAGCTGAACAAGTAGAAACTGTTAACAATCTCAGTCTCTTCTCCATCCATCATGGTGCTGCCAATTGGCCTAGTGGTGAGAATCTTTGTCTTCTTGAAGTGGAGCTTCACTCCATATTGAAGACTACAGTCTTTGACCTTCTGCAAAAAGTGCTTCAGGTTCAGCAAGTGCTCCTTGGTTTCAGCAAGAAAGGTTATGTCATCTGTATAACATAGGTTGCGGATGAGTCTTCCTCTAATCCTGACGCCACATTCTTCCTCATAAAGCCAACCTCCCAAATGATCTATCTGTTCTACATACAGATTGAAAAAGTATGGAGACAGGAGACATCCCTGACACACGTCTTTCCTGATTTTGAATCACACAGTGTTTCCCTGCTCTGTTGGGAAGACTGCTTCCTGGTCCCTGTATAGGTTTCCCATAAGCACAGCACAGTGTTCTGGGATTCCCATTCTCTTCAAGGTTAACCAAAACTTGTTGTTATCTAGACAGTATAATGCCTTTGCATAGTCAATGAAACACAAATGGACATTACTCTGGTACTCTTGGCTTTCTGCCAAGATACTTCTGACATTGATGGTACTGTGTCAAGTGCTGCGACCTCTTCTAAACCCAGCTTGTATTTTTGGTAGTTCTCTGTCAATATACTATTCCAGTCATCTCTGGATAATCTTCAGCAGGATTTTGCTTGCATGTAATGTGAATGATATTATACAATAGTTTCCATACTCTGTTGGGTCACCTTTCTTTAGAACTGGAATAAATATGGATCTCTTCCAGTCATTTGGCCAGGTAGTTATCCTCCATATTTCTTGGTACAATCTGGTGAGCACGTCAAGGACAGCATCTGTTGGTTAAAATATGTCAGTTGGTATTCCATAAGTTCATGGGGTTTTAATTTTTGCCAAGTCCTTCAGAGCAACCTGCACTTCCTCTTTCATCACTATTGTCTCTTGATCATATGTTGTTGCTTGAAATTCTTCTGTGTATGCCAATTCTTTTTGGTACAGTGACTTTGTATATTCCTTCCATCTTCTTTTAATACTTCCTGGATCTTTCAATATTCTATCCATAGCATCCTTAAGTATTGTAACTCAAGTCTTAAATTTTTCTTTAGATGCTTCAACTTAAGAAATGTCAAGTGAGTGATGCCCTTTTGATTTTCAGACTCCCATTCCTGCACATTTTATTATAATACTTTGCTTTGTCTTCCCTTGCTGCACTTTGAAATTTTCCTTTTATTATTATTGGAGTATTTTAATATTTTTACATTTTCTACTAGTTTATTTACAAAATTTGAATACATTATTTTCAAGAACAATTTTTTTCAGTTTCCTTCACCCCTCCCCATCAAATTGTTGTACAACTTTGAAATTTTCTGTTTAGCTCTTTAACTTCTTGATTTCTTCCCTTTGTTTGGGCTAGTGCAATATTCAGAGTGTCTTCTGACATCCATTTTGGTCTTTTGTTTTTCTGTCTTTGTAGTGACCTTTCGCATTCTTCACTCATTATACTCTTAATATCCACCCACAGTGGATATTCATTCATTAAAGTTCAAGGCTTCAAACCTGTTCCTGAGATTCTTTTTAAATTCAGGTGGCATAGCCTCAAGGTCAAGTTTTGATTCCTGTAGATTGGATTTGACCTTCTTTAGCTTTAATTTGAACTTGTACATGAGCACTTGATAATCTTTTTCACAATCAGCACCTGACTGATTTCACTGCTGATATTAAACTTCTCCAAGGATGCATAGTCTGTATTTATGTCTCTTATAAAAGGCATTTGGTATCAATAAATCATTTATTGTGCAGAATTCTATCATTCTATGCCCAGCCTCATTTCTATTACCCATTCAGTGTTTTCCGACTACTGATCCTTCTTCCTGCTTCTCAACTTTTGCTTTCCAGTCATCCATTATTATTAATGCATCTTGGTTGCAGGCTCGATTGATTTCTGACTGCAACAGTTGATAAAAATCATCCATTCCCTCCTTTTTGGCTCTGGTTGTTGGTACATAAACTTGAATGATTGTAGTACTTAGAAGTCTTCCTTGTTTGCAGATGGACATTATCCTGTCACACATTTAATTTCAAGATGGATCTAGAAACAGCCTTTTCATCTATGGAAGTGATTCCATTTTTTTCACCTTTTCATCTCCAGCATAATAGTTCATATGATTATCTGATTCCAAATATCCCATGCTAATCTATCTCATTTCGAAATACCTAATGTGTCAATATTTTTGCATTCCAATTCTTTCTTAAAGATGTCCAGTTTTTCTACATTCATGATTCTTACAATTAGTATCCCAGTCATAGTTCCTACTAACAACTGTTCCTCTTTCTCCTGTTTCCAAATTTGAGGGCTCAATCTCAGTGGCTCTATGTGAGTTCTATTGTACAAAGGGTTTTTGAAGGCCTGTTATATTTCAAAATGAATGACCATCCTTAGTCCTAGTCTGTCTTAATTTGGGGGTCTAGCTTTGAAACAATATATGACAGAAAAGCATTTTAATGAAAGGAGCAAATGAAAAGACACTTCGAGTAATAGAGATAACTATACATGTAGTGCTCTCCCCCTGAATGCATGTCTTGTTCCTTCCCTTTCCCTGAATATTAGCATCGTTTGCATCCACCCCCTACCCCCAGGCCTGTACACCAACCCCCTCCCACTCAGCAACCCTTTGATATGATGACTTAGGCCATGAGTCACTTCTGTGATTTTTTTTGTGTTGTTGTTGTTATGTGCCATCGAGGCGCCTGCGACTCATAGCGACCCTATGTACAACAGCGCTAAACTCCGCTCTGTCCTGTGCCAATCACACTGTCTCCGACACTCCCATTCCAATTATCCCAGTCACTGAATCAATCCACCTCATAGAGGGCCTTCCT
>NW_006399800.1:17087082-17106878 GCF_000299155.1 Elephantulus edwardii | reverse complement strand
TCGATCTCTTCCAGTCAATTGGCCAAGTGATCGTTCTCCAGATTTCTTGGCACAACTTGGTGTTAGCAGTCTTTTTCTTGTGGAGGCCCTGTTGAATTGTATAAACATTTGTTATTAGACCCATGTCTGAAATGATATTGCAAAATGGTTTTTTTTCTCCCCAATTAGCAAGTGGTTTTGTTTTTGCTTTTTTTTTCACTCTGTTGGATTTTTTTTTAAGTGCACAGGCATTTAATCTTTACAAGATACCATTTATCAATTTTATCCTCTCCAGATTGTACATTTCTGGCTGTATTTGGCAGTCTGTTTATGCCATAGACCAAGCTGTCTAAGCTAAATTTCTGTTTGTCTCTGATGACCTTTATGGTTTGGAGTTTTACTCCCAGGGCTCTGATCCACCTTGAGTTGATTTTTGTATATGGTGTGAGATGTGGATCCTGTTTCAGCTTTCTGTAGGTGGCAGTCCAGTTTTGCCAGCACCAGTTGTTGAAGGAGTGATCATTTTGCCATTTCATATGTTTTATTACATGATATAATTTTGTTCCAAGATTCAAAACTTGTTTCTCAGTAAAAATGCATGGATTTGTCTAGTGAAATTGGTCTATATGAAGTTGAATATGGTGTCAGTATTGGAAGAAGACTCATCAACAGCCTGTCTTATGGAGATGATACAATACTATTTGCAAAAAGTGAAGAGTTCTTAAAGCACTTACTGCAAAAGATCAAAGCTTAGAGTATTCAATGTGGGTTGGATTCAGGGCATGGTCTTTGGAATTTGCTATGCATCAGAGAATTAGACAATGACTAAGGAAGAAAAGTTGATGCCTTTGAGTTCTTGTTCTGGACAATGGTCTTGAACATACAACGTAATGCCAGGAAAACAAATAGGTCTGACTTGGAGAGGGTGAACCAAGTTTTTCCTTGGAAGCTAGGATTTTGAACTCTGTCTCACATAATTTGGGCATGTAGCCAAGAGGGACTGGCCCTGGAAAAGGTCATCATGCTTGGAAGAGTGGAGGGACAATGCAGGAGAAGAAGACTCCAGATGAGATGGATTGACAAAATAATTGAGGCAATGGGTATAAGTGTGTCAGAGTCAGTGAAACTGGCTCAGGACAGGGCACTCTTCAGAGGTGCCGTACATGGGGTCTCTATAAATTGTAGGCAACTCAACAGCACATAACCACAATAACATCAGTTACATCTCAACACCAAGAAAACAAAACTCTTTAACAACGGTCCAACATCATGATACATGAAAAAAAGGTTGAAGGTTTTAATTATTTAATTTTTCCTTTGATCTTCAATAACAGCCATATTAGAAGCAGTCAAGTAATCAAAAGTTATGTTGCATAGGGATAATCTGCTGTCAGGAACCTATTCAACATAATAAAGGATAAATATATCCATTCTTATGTACCATTGATACCAGCTGTCAGGAAAGCAGTAGATGTAGTGCATTGGAAAAGTCTACAGTAAGTTAGGGAACTCTCCAAATTATTGAAGTTGAAGAGTAATGATGCCAGTTTGAGGACTAATGTGTGTCTGATTCAGTCTAGAGTCTTTCTGAACACTTTCTATGCATCAGAGATCTTGGCAATGAATAGGGATGACAGAAAAATTTATGTCTTTGATCTGTGGTGTTAGAGAAGAGCACTTAATATCCCGCGGACCAACAAAAGAGCAAACAGATATGTCTTGGAGAAGGTACAGTCGGAGTGTTTTTTGGAGGCAAGGTTGATGAGGTTTCATCTCACATATTTTGGGCATGTTGCTAGAAAGGGCTATTTTTTGGAGAGTGACATGTTGTTGGAAAGGGTGAAGGATCAAAAAAAAGAGAATAAGGTTTTCAATGAGGTGGATTAACATAGTGACTGCGACAATGGGTTTATTGTGTCAGGAAGTGTGGGGATGACACAAGATAGGACGAGTTTCAGATCTGCTATTGATAGAGACACTGTGAGTCATACTCAACTTGACAGCACCTGATAACAATATGTATCTAAAAGTTAGACAATGAAAATGCATGATGGAAGCATATTCTACGCCTTTGAATTGTAGTGTTGGTGAGAATTACTGGTTATATTATGGACTGCCAAAAGAACAAATAAATCTGTCTTGGAATAAGTAGAACCAGTGTTCTCCTTAAAGGCAAAAATGATGAAATTAATCTCACTTATTTGGGTATGTATTTAGAAAGAATCAGTCCTTGGAGAGAGATCACATGGTAGAAAAAGTAGATAGTATACAAAAGAGAAGAAAATCAATGAGATGGATTTGACAAGGTGACTACCACAATAGCCTTGTACAGCACAGAGATTATGATGATGACACAGCATAGAACAGGGTTCAGAGCTGTTGTTCTTAGACTTGTTATGAGGCATAGTTGACTTCATGGAACCTAACAACAATATTCAATATATGTGCTTAGCAAATAATTTGATAATAGAACTATATGAAGAAGAAGCGTTTAGAATAGAGGAAGACTCATCAATAACAGCAAGTTTTGTTGCTGAAAATGAAAAGTCTTGAAACATTTACTAGAGAAGAGCAAAGATTATAGCCTTAAATATGGATTATATTTTAACATCAGGAAAACAAATATCCTTACCACTGGATAAATAGGCAACTTTTTGGTAAATGGAGGAAAGATTGAGGTTGTCAAAGATTTAATTTTTCTTGGATCTACAGTCAACATTCAGAGTAACAGCAATCCAGAAATCAAAAGATGTGTTGCATTTGGAAAATGTGCTGTGAAAATCTCTCCAAAGTGCTAAAGAGCCAGAATAGCAATTTAAAGGCAAAGGTCTATCTGATCCAAGCCATGGTTTATTCAGTTACATCCTATGCATCCGAATGTCAGAGAATGAATAAGGATGACAGAATAAGAATCAATGTCTGTGAGTTGTGGTGTTAGAGAAGAATACTGAATATTCCAAAAGAACAAATAAGTCTGTCTGGAAGGAAGCACAACAAACGTTCTCCTTAGAAGAAAGAGTTGTGAAACTTTATCTCACAAACTGGGCATGTTGTCAGGAGTGATTAGTTCTCAAAAGAAGACATCATTCTGGAAAAGGTGGAGGGCCAAAGAAAGAGAGTAAGTCCTTCAATAAGAAAGACTGATTCAAAGGTCCAGAGGTGTCTTTAGGGCATTATGATTATCATAAGAGTTTGGAATGAGGGTTGCAGAGTGGAGTATACTTGAGGTGAGGGTGGGAGGGTGTGGGGGGATTGTATACCAATGAAGGAGTTTTTCTTTTGCTTTTAAAGAAGAGCAAACTGGGGGTGGGTGTGGAGTGGGCGGGGAGAAAAGTGCAACAATGAATTAATGGAAATCCACAATCTCTGTAAATGTTCATTGAAATTATTAATAATAAAAAATTGGAAAAAAAGAAAGATTGCTTCTGTAACTTCAAAGATGGAGTAGAGCATATTGGAGATCAAGAGATGGTACGGGATAGGGCAAAGTTCAGATCTGTTGTTAGTGGAGTCACTGTGAGTCATCGTTCACTCAATGTCACCCAACAGTAACAACAACATAAGGTATGTAGAATTGAGATTTACGATGACAATACAGAAGCCAAGAGTGGAGAAATTATACTTTTGTAAAGTTTTTATACAATGAAGTGTCATAGTATCATATCACTTGTGATGTGAAGAAATGAGATCAGTCTAGAGACTTAGGTACACCGGATCCAACCAAGCCATGGTCAGAGTCAGGCCATATAACTACAACAACAGTTACTACTATCATTACAAAGAAAAACTCTCATTTATTGTTTAGTTGGAACAGACTCATAGCTAATCCTCCACTGGGTTTCTGAAGTTATAAATCACACAAATTGAGATTACCCTATTTTTCTTTCAAGGGGCCACTGATGAATATAAACCACCATGGAGGCAGAGCATGTAAGTCAGCAGCACAACTCCTTTTGCACTACACCACAAGGGCTCCTTATAAACAATACAGTAATCACAAAAAATATACACGTGTAATACAAGAGCAGAGAAGTGAGGATGAGCAGGGGAATGTGTGGAGCGTTAATCACAGGGTCACACAATTTGGTGGGGGGAGGGAGGTGAGAGGAAAGGAAATGGGAAAAACCCGGTGTAAAAAAAGCAATGAATATGAATTTTGTAAGTAAATCAGTATGAAAGAAAAATTTTATTTATTTTTTTAAAAAGCTGTAACTAACAAGTCAATAAAGGAGACCTAATGGGTCAGGTTTTTAGGTTGCAGTTTAATCCAACTCATTGCACCTCATATGGCAAAATATGTCCCAATTGTTGTTGCTATGTACTGTCGAGTAGGAAACAACCCATGGTGACCTTCCAGAGGGTTTTCAGAGGCAGTAAATCTTATGGGAAGAGATTGCCCATCTTTCCCCTACAGAGCAGCCGGTGAATTCAAACCCTTGTGTTTTGGAGATGCAATGAAGTGTCTTACCACTAGATTACCAGAGCTCCTGTAACCTATGGAAATACATCACAAAATGTTTCTCTCTTACTCTGATGATGAATAAATTTAAACCTCCATCCTTTGGTAGCCAAACACAAAAACATTGTGCCACCAGACATCCTTGAAATAAAACATAGAACAATAGACGTAACTCTGTCCTATTCTGTGCCATCCTCACAATCTCTGATACACTAGAGCTGGTGCTTCACTTACTGTGTCATCAATCCACTTGGTTGAGGGTCTTCCTTTCCTTCACAGTCCCTCCAACTTTCCAACCATCATATTTCTCTTCAAGAAATAGCTTTCTCCTAGCAAGATGCCCAAAGTATGTGAGACAAAGTTTCACTCATAGAAAATCTAAAATAAGGCCTTTCCTAACTTTATCTGGAACAGAGAGAGGCTACAACTATTGCCATAATTTTGCTTTAATTAAATTACTTTATCTTTTTGATTGTCAAAATGGCCCAGATAGCAAATCAAAGGATGCCAAAAGCAAGTTTCTTTTCTAGAAGGAAAAAATTTGTTTATATTTAGAATATATATTTAAAAATAGTGGGTTTTTTTTCCGTTCTAAAGACTAAAATAAGAATGTGAAATTATTAAGGTAAAATTAGCTCAAAGTATTTTTTCTAAATCAAGAAAAATAAAACAAGAGTACTTCATATTTATTTATGAAATAAATCAGGAAAAGTAAAGTGAGAGTACTTCGTATGTATTTATTCTGTGTGATGCTATAAAACAGAAGAAATGCTTTCACAAATACTACTTCATTTAATCCTTGTTTGGATCTCAAAGGACTATATTATTCCAATTCTATTATTAAGAAACTAATACGTTCAGTGAGAAGATCCATTGCTTAAACTCACAGTTTGCATGTAATGAGCTAAATTGCAAACTAAAGTCTTCCAGTAACAAAGAATGCTATCTGGCTGCTGCTTTATGGAATTTGTTGTTAGCTAATTTCACCAGGAAAAACTGACATGTAAGTGAAAATTGCTTTAAAAATTATAATTGCTTTAAATTTTCCAGAATCTAAATGAAAAAAGTTCACATATGTAATACTGATTTTAATATTAGAGTCGGGGGTCAATATATAACTATTAAATGAACGATGATATTTTTCGGACATGTTCATCTAATTGAGTTTTTCTGTTACTACTTATTAAATTTAATCAAGAGCACCAGGGAAACATTTTTCATTCTTGGGATTTTTGAAATTTTATTATTTTTGTGTGTGTACCTTCAAATCGGATCTGACTGGTAAGGAGAAGATTGTCCCTCCTTTTCCAGCACAATATCTGGAGGATTCGAACCACACACCTCTGAGATTGCTATATTTCATTCTTGTGAAGGCTAGAATTATAATTCAGTGGTTCACTCTTTAAAATGCATTTGTTCACTGTAATATGTCCCTTACTCATTCAATATTTTATAAATTATTTCAAATTATACTTACTTGTCCTTGAAGAAATCATTTTATCAGAGTTCCCTTATAGCCTTTACAGTAAATCAGTTAGAGTGCTTTCTGAATATCTATTTTGTGATTAATTCAGAAAATATATAAACAGAATATCTAGTTCTTAAATCATTGACAGTGGAGAAAGATATATAAATGGAACCAGTGAACAAAATAAAAGGGTAAGGAGATAATGAAGGCAAAAAATGAATAGCAAAAGTAATCCTAAACATAAGGTAATAAAATTACCAGCACACAATCCATATAAACTAATGTGGTTAGTGCCTATTCTAGAATCTAAATATTAATTTAGTTAAGACTTTGCCCATAGGATCTCTATGTGTGTTTAATTGGTCATATTTTAAGAAATAGTTTCATGTTCATTTAAGAACAAAACTTATGAGGTGTCTCCTGCCATAATTAAGAGTTTTTCCTCATCATCAACAAACTCAGGTGATAAATGTTAATATACCAGTTTCAAATTTATGAATGGCTTGCAAATTAGTCCATAAATTTATCCATCTACTTATATTCCTATCTGGCCAACATTTATATCCATAATATTTATAGAGTATCACAGCTCTGTTGTATGTATAAAATACATCTGTTTACATAAAACTTGATCTCTATACTCAAAGGACTTATTCCTTATAGAAAAGATTAATATCTATAAAACAAGGATTTTTGAAACATGTGCGAATATTTCAACAAAGTGCAATTTCAGCACAGTGATTTATTGTATGTTGTAGACAGAAGTTTAGAATACTACGTCTGACAAGGAATTCTCTCAATATGGAAGAATTTCTTCTTGGTTCTTAAAATTATATGTTAATAAATTGAAAAAATTTCTGGTCCAGTGCTGTTTATTTCTTTAAATCTATAAATCTGTATGCTGAGAAAATTATTAGAGAAACTGGGCCTTTTAAAGAAGAATGTGGGATAAGGATTGGAAGAAGAGTCATCAATAACTTACATTATGCAGATGACACAAACTTATTTGCTGAATATGAGGAGGACTTGAAGTACTTGCTACAGACATTTAAGCACTGAAACCTTCAATATGATTTGCATCTTAACACAAGAAAATAAAAATTCTCACCACTGGACCAACAGCAACAGCACGATATATGGAGAAAAGACTGAAGTTGTCAGTGATTTATTTATTTTTTGTGTGTGTGTACCATCAAATCAGATCTGACTGGTACAGGAGGTGATTTTTCCTCCTTCTCTAGCAGAGCGTCTGGTGGATTCAAACTGTGCACCTCTGAGATTGCAGTTGCAGCTTCTTGCCACTAGGCCACCAGAGCTTGCCGACTGATTTTATCTTACTTAGAACCACAGTCAATACACAGTTGGTCATGTTCTTTTGTTTTCTATCCCTGTCCTAAATCAAAGAGCATGGTTCTCAGGAAAACCAGTTCCCCAGTCAAAAAAATAAAAACAACAAAAAACAAAACAAAACAAAACAAAAACAGGAAAAAAAAACCCCACACTTCCTTGTAGTTTCTTATAGGAATAAAAGTACAACCCCAACTTTTTGCACTGATACTATGTATCGCTCTGTTAAAAAATTTTTCTCTGCCAAAAAAATAAAGAAAAGAGAAACGCTTAAAGCTGGAGTTTGAAAAACAAAAATACACAGTTATGAAACCAGGACAAATATTACACTGGGAAAGTCTGCAGTCAGGGGCCACTCCAAATTACTGAGGAACAGTGATGTTAGTTTGAGGACTAAAGTTCATCTGATTCAGGCCATGGTGTTTTCAGTTACTTCCTACACTGCTCAGAGCAGGACAATGAATAACAGTGTTTTTATACTGTGGTGCTGGAAAAGACAGCTGAAGATTCCATGGACTGTCCAAGGAACAAACAAATATGTCTTGAAACATGCAGCCAGAATGCTCCTTGTGGGCAAAGATAATGAAGCTGTGTCTCACATACTTTGGGCATGTTGCTAGGAGAGGCTATTCCTTAGACAGGGACAACATTCATAGTAAGACGGAGGGACACTGAAAGAGAGCAAGATCATCAAACAGATGTGTACTGACTGTAGCAATAAGCTAGGGAGTGCTAGAGATTGTGAGGATGGCACAAGATAAAATTGGGTTCAGGTCTGTTGTTCAAAGGGTAGCTAGGAGTAATACTCAACTTGATGGCACCTAACAACAGAAAAAATATAATAAAATAATTTAAAAAATAGCCTTTCACCATCTGCTCTTGTGAAAAAGATAGGCAATCTCCTCTCATGTGATCCACAGCCTCAAAACTTGCTAGAGGGTCAACTATGAGTCAGTTTCAACTTGACAGCAGGTGACAACAATAATATATAAGAAGCCTAGTGGTTAATGACTGTGTGGATGGCAACAAACTGTGGCTAACTCTAAGATGAACGGGAATCCCAGAAGACTTGATTGTGCTTCTTTGAAAGTTATACTTGAGCCAGGAGGCAGTTATCAGAACAGAGCAAGGAAACACTTCATGGTTCAAAATCAGGAAGGGTGTAGGACAGGGATGTGTTCTATCTCCATATTTTTTCTATCTATATGTGGCCCAAATTATCCAGGAGTCTCTGCTCTATGAGGAGGAATTTGTTATTAGGATTTGAGGAAAACTCATCAGCAACCTGAATTATGCAGATGACTAATCCTGCTTGTTAAAAATGAGGAGGACTCAAGACATTTGGTGCAGAAGATGAAGGACTGCAGTCTGCGGTATGGATTGAAGCTGAACATCAAGGAAACAAAGATTCTCACCACTGGGCTGATTGGCAGCACCATGATAGATGGTGAAGAGATTGAGATTGTTAACAGCTTCAGTTTGTTTGCCTCCACAATCAACACTTGGTACCAGCAGTCAGGAATCAAAGATGAATGGTGCTGGGTAAGTCTACTGTTGGGGACCTCTCCATAGTACTGAAGAGCAACAATGTCAGTCTTGAGACTAAGGGGCACCTGATCCAGGCCATGTTTTTTGCAATTATTTGCAATGCATCAGAAAGATGGATAATGACTAAGGATGTTAGAAGGAGAATAGATACCTTTAAGCTGTGGTACTGGAGAAGGATATTGAATATACTAAAGACTGCTAGGAGAACAAACAGGTCTGTCCTAGAGAGAGTGCAATCAGGCTGCTCCTTGGAGGCAAGGATTCTGAAGCTCCATCTGACATACTTTGGGTATGTTGCAAGGAGGGACCAATTCTTGGAGAGGGATAGCATACTTGGGATGGTGGAGGAACAACACAAGAGAGAAAGTATCTGGATGAGATGGATTTACTCGGTGATTGGGGTAAGGGGTTGGGTGTGTTGGAGATGTTGAGATTGGCTCAGCATAGAGCAGGACGAGATATTGTAAATAAGGCCGCTATGAGTCACAAGCGACACAAGGACACTTAACGACAACAACAACAGTGGTTAGATGCTTCGTTATTAAGCAAACGTCCAACCCTACTGGCTGTGGATGAAGAAAAATTGGGATGATATATTTTTAAAGAACCTTAGAAACTCTAAGGAAATATTCTATTCTATCGTTAGTCTACTCATCATTTAACTCATGATGAGTTAGAAGCTGCTCAATAGCAACAAGGGTTATTTTTATTTCATCATTAATACATAATCATTAAAAACAGAGCTCATATTAAAATGTCCATAAAACTAATTCTGAATAATCTAGAATAATACACTGTTTTAATGATTCTACATTTTCTCATATTAAAAATTAAGGTAACAATGGATTCCTATGACTAAACTTTTTGCTGGATAATCTGAAGGATCTATGCCAAATCTTCTAATGTTTTACATTTATATAGATGTAATATTTTACATTATATAGATATAATGAATTTTTAAGAAGTCAGAATGCTCCTTGGAGTCAAGTATTCTGAGGCTTTGTCTGACATACTTTGGGCATATTGCAAGGAGGGACTGGTCCTTGGAGAGGGACATCATGTTTGGGAGAGTGGAGGGATGACACAGGAGAGGAAGACCCTAGATAAGATGGATAAATGCTGTCAGTGGAGTTGTGGGAATGAGTGTGTTTGAGACGGCGCGGCTGGCACAGGATAGAACGGCTTTTAGGGCTCTTGTACATAGGGTCACTATGAGTTGCAAGCGACTCGATGGCACATGATAACAACAACAACAACTTTTTTTTTAACATGTCCAAGGGTTATATTTCTTGATGGTTTGTATTTTTATGAGAAGTTACCTTAACTTCTTTAATTTTGAAATATGAGTGTTTAATTTTAAGGTCTGCTGACCTTATAATACTAAGAGATGAAAACTGGCAAAATAGAGGGTCTTGCCAGGAATTGAAGGCATACCAATTGACATATTTCAAGAAGTAGATGCTGCCCTGGATGTGCTCACTAAGTTGTGCCAAGAAATCTGGAGGACAGCCACCTGGAACTGACTGGAAGAGTTCTATATTTGTTCCCACCCCAAATAAAGGCTCCCCAAAAGAGTGCAAAAATTATCAAACAATATCATTAATAACATACAGGCAAGATTCTGCGGAAAATTATCCAAAAACAATTAAAGCAGTACATTAACAGAGAATTGCCAGAAGTGCAGGCTGGATTTAAAAGACGCCGTGGTACTGGGCATATTTTCTAATTTTAATTAGATGGATCTTGGCTGAAAGCAGAGAGTACCAGAAGAATGTCTATCTTTCTATGTTTCATCGGCTATGCAAAGGCTTTTGACTGTGTGGATCACAACAAACTGTGGCTGACTCTGAGAAGAATGTGAATCCCAGAACATTTGATGGTGCTTATGAGAAATCTATACTTTAACCAGGAAGCAGTCGTCAGAACATAGCAAGGAGACACTGCATGATACAAAATTGGGAAGTCTGTCTGCCAGAGATGTATTCTGTCTGCATACCTTTTCCATTTATATGCAGAACAGATCATCTGGGACACTGTGCTGTATGAGGAGAAATGTGGCATCAGGATTGGAAGAAGATAAATCAACAACCTGTGTTATACAGATGACACAACCCTGCTTGTTGAAACTGAGGAGGACTGAAGCATTTGCTTCAGAAAGTCAAGGACTGCAGCCTTCAATATGGATTGATGATCAACATCAAGAAAACAAAGATTCTCACCACTGAGCCAACTGGCAGCATCATGATAGATGGTGAAGAGATTGAGATAGTTAATAGTTTTAGTGTACTTGGCTCCATAATCAACAATCTTGGTACCAGCAGCCAGGAAATCAAAAGATGAATTGAATTGGGAAAGCCAGATATCAGGGACCATTCCAGAATACTGAAGAGCAATGTCATCAGTCTTGATACACCAAGATGCACCTAATTCAGGCCATAGTCTTCACAATTGCTTGCTATGAGTCAGAGAGCTGGACAATGACTAGGGAAAATAGAAAGAGAATTGATGCTCTTGAGCTGTCGTGCTGGAGAAGGGAGTTGAATATACTATGGGCCTCTAGAAGGACAAACAAGTTTGTCCTGGAGAGGGTGAGACCAGGCTGCTCCTTGGAGGCAAGGATTCTGAAAGTTCCTCTGACATACTTTGGACATGTTACAAAGAGGGACCAGTCCTTGGAGAGGGATATCATGTTTGGGAGGCTGGACAGACAGTGTAGGAGAGGATGACCCTCAATGAGATGGATTGATTCAGTAACTGGGGTAACGGGGGTGGGTGTGTTGGAGACAGTGTGATTGGCAGAGGACAAAGCCGGGTTTAGGGCTCTTGTACATAGGGTCTCTATGAGTCGCAAGTGACTCGACAGCCAACACTTATTTTAGTATAATGAACAAAAAGAGTGCGGTATATGTGAAATCAAATTTTTTCTCAATAAAACAATTGAAAGTGCTATTGATCTAGTGGCAAGAAGCTGTGGTGCAATCCCGAAGGCACAAGGTTCAAATCCACCACCTGCTCCATGGAAGAAGGATGTAAATCTCCTCCTGTGTCATTAACTGCCTCTGAAAACCTGCTGAAGGGTCAGCAGGGGTCGATTCTGACTGGACAGTATAAAGCAACAAAATACTAGAAGAATTCTTAAGGTAGACCTGTTTAAAAGAATCTCTAAACACATTTAACGTAGTATCTCTAAATATTATTGCAAAATATATTTTCCACAGAAAAAGAATTCATTTCCCCCATTTTCCATGAGAGAAAATTATTGCTCAGGTTTACAAGATTGAGTTTCCATAAGAATACCAAATTATCTTGCAAAACTATTCTTAGTGTTACTAAGTAATTGTGAATGATGCTCCAATAGTAAAGGCACCAGCTCTCATTCAGTGGTCATTATTCAAAGCAATGCACTCGTTTTAGAAATGCTTTAGTAAAGCATAATAAGAAGGAGTTCACACTTTCTTTATATCATAGTATTTTTTTCCCAAAATAATTTTATTTAAATTGTTCTAGGGAAAGCTGCTGTCAGAGACCACTCCAAAATACCAAAGAGCAACAATGTCAGTCTGGAGACTAAAGTACACTTGATTCAGGCCATGGTCTTCACAATTACTTGCTATGCATCAGAGATATAGAGAATGACTAAGGATAACAAAAGAAGAACCGATGCCTTTGAGTTGTGGTGCTGGGGAAGAGTATTGAAAATACCACAGAATGTCAATAGAACAAGCTTAGCCTAGAGAGGGTAAAACCAGGCTGCTCCTTGGAGGCAAGGATTTTGGATCTCTATTTCATATACTTTGGGAATGTAGCCAGGAGGGCCCAGTCCCTGGAGAAAGACATCACACTTTGAAGGGTAGGGGAACAGCACAGAATAGGAAGACCCAGATGAAACAGATTGACACAGTAATAGGATAATAAGGGTAGGTGTGTCAGAGATAGTGAGGCTAGATCAGGATAGGGAAGGTTCAAAGCTATTATACATAGAGTCGCTATAAGTTGCAGGGAAAAAAATTGTATGTATATATAACATTCTTCTTACATACAGTATTGTGGTTATCTGACATTTTGCATTTATCACACTAGTAAAAATCAACCAACAGTTTTTCACATTAACAATATCTGGCAGTAATTAACACTGAGTTGCAAGGTGACTGTGGTGGTCGAAGTTATACATTAACTTGACTGGAACATGGTTCTTGGTAGCTTGGCAGTTATGTAATGATGCAGTCATCTTTCATTTTATGATCTGATACAGTGATTTTCCATTTTTAAAGAAAGCAAATTTTCACATAAGAGCCTGGTCTTAACCATATAAATAAAGTAAGGAGTGAATAGTATATTTTGCTTGCCAACATTATAAAATGTAGAACTGTAATGTAAGTTTCAGGATCACACAAATCTTTCTGAGTACATTAACAAGTTTCCTACCGTTGTTACATTAACTTTATAGAAAAAAATCAAGCTCTAGTTAATCAGGAACCTGGATCTCTCTTCATCTGAAAAGTTCAATTTCCTAAAACATCTGTAATTTCTTTGATAAATTGCTTTCAAGAATACAGCCATTTCATAATGATCATAAACTATTGTCAATTTACTGCATCAAGATTCATCAAATTAATTAATTAAATCTACATGCTCATTTTTGTATAACAGAAATACAATCACTGCAATAAAATACTATTGTGGGATTAATGTTTCCTACTCTGAAAACGTTAGTCTTGCCTTTGGCTTAATATTTTATTAAACAGCAGGAGACCATTATCTTCTGACAACACTTTATTTCATTGACATCTCAAATATATTCTCAATATTCTTTATATTTATGTTGAGTTTAGAAAAAATTATTAAAATAGGTGTTATTAAAGTGGAAAGGCAGTCATTACTATATTCTCAGTAAGACTGTCAATGTGACACATAAGAATCTTTTCTGTGTTACATCTTTTATTCTATGTATTCACAGCTAAACATAGTCACGTTTTACACTATAAACTTTTTGATGGTAATCATCTACATTAACCTAGTCTTGCTACTCCTCTGCGCCTTCTTTCATTTACGTATTCTGTAAAATAACATGATCACTAAAATGCTAATGAAAGTTCAAAATTTGAGTCTTCTAACTGAACTGAAATAATAACTATACATACAAATTCTTACTCTATTTTAAAATAGATTTTTGCTTTTCATTTTGAAATCACTGCCCTCAGTAATTTTCTACAATCTGAGTATTAAAGATTTGCCTATGCATGTAAAGTGGAAAACTGAGATAATTATCTTTCTAAGTAAAAGTAAGAGAAATAGAATTTCATCTGAAATATCTAGGTAATGGTCCCATTCTGAGGGCTTAGGTTCTCCAGAAAAAAGATTCACCAACACATTTTTACTGCACTTAAATTAAACAAATTTAGGAAAATTATACAAAACAAGGTTCAGGGTACTAAATGTGAGATGGAAGAAATAACAAAAAATGACAATTCATTTACTGAAAGTCAACATGCTCAGCAAAGTAAGTTGCCACAATTTTCAGACTGTTAATATACTAAGTTAATATTTTCAGTCCATTTGGGCATTACAGGCGCCAATGTTTCTGGTGTTAGACTATTATATTGAATTACATTTATTTTCATTACAATTTAGCTAGCTAATGACAATTAGTAATTTTGTTAATGTATTGGAAGGGCAGAAGGCAGGTGACAGACAAGACCCTCAGGAGAGCTAAAACTCCCCACCCAAACAAAGCTAAAACCCGCTGCTCCAACAGGTAAAGCGAAGGACCCCCAAAGCGCGCAACTCGGTCAGGCCCTTGGGCCAAGAAGAAACTTCTACGCACCAGTTGCACAGGACACATCATCTCCATTCGGGACACATTACCCGTAAACTTAGGTGACTCTGGTCACAGCATAAGAAACTGTTAACAGCTGATGAATCTGGAATCACAGAAACCAAGGAATCTTTAGATATAAGCTATCAGATCAAGGACTACACAATGGGAAACAGGTGATGAAGGGAGTGGGTAGAAGTGGATGGATGGTGGAGCAAAGAAATAAGTGGGTCAGGGCACTTAAGCCAAGGGCAGGGACAACACCGAAACCAATGTTTAATTCCACAATAAGGGATATATTTTCATTTTTTCTGTAAAATGCTTATCTGTTGGATACTTCTCTAGATCTGAACATTCAGATTCGTATACTCTAGGAAGGATTGGTCACCCACTTCCAAAATAGCAGGCCTCTAAAAACCCTATGTACAACAGATCACACATAGAATGGCAGAAAGGGTAACTGAGTGTGGAAATACAAAGGAAGAGGAACAGTTGTAAGCAGACACTAGTGATTGGAACATGGAATGTGAGACCCATGAATGTGGGAAAATTAGATATTGTTAAGGAGGAAATGGAACTCATAAATATTGACACACTAGGCATTGGTTAGATGAGATGGACTGACATGGGGCATTTTGAATCAGATGATCATATGATATACTACTCCAGAGATGAAAAGGGCAGGAAAAATGGGGTTGCTTTCATAGTTAGAAAAGCCATTTCTAGATCGTCTTAAAGTGCAATATTGTGAGTGACAGGATAATATACATACACATACAAGGAAGTCTAGTGAATACCACTATACTTCAGATATATGCTCCAACAGCCAGAGCCAAAGAAGAGAAAATAGATTTCTACCAACTTTTACAGTCAGAGATCAATCGAACATGCAATCAAGATAATTGATAATAATTGATAATAATGGGTGACTGGAATGCAAAAGTTGGGAACAGAGAAGAAGAATCAGTAGTCAGAAAACATAGACCCAGAGACAGAAATGGAGCTGGAGATAAAATGATTGAATTTTGCACAATGACTTATTCATCGCAAACACATTTTTTAAGAGACATAAACACAGGTTATACACATGGATTTCACCTGATGGTATGCATAGGAATCAGGTCGATTACATCTGTGGAAGGAACCGCTGGAGAAGCTCAATATCAGCTGTGAAAACTAGACCCGGAGCCGATTGTGGAAGAGACCACCAACTACTCATATGCAAGTTCAAGCTGAAGCTGAGGAAAATTAAACCAAATCCACGAAAACCAAAATATAACTTTGAGTCTATCTCACCTGCATTTCAGAACCATCTCAAGAACAGGTTTGAGGCCTTGAACACAAATGAGCGAAGACCAGATGAGTTGTGGGAGGATATCAAGGGTATCATCCAAGAAGAGTTGAAACGTTCATTACAAAGACAGAAGAAGAAGAAAAGACCAAAATGGATGTCAGAATAAACTCTGAATATTGCACTGGAGCACAGAGAAGCGAAAGCAAAAGGAAGAATTCAAGATACTAAAGAGCTGAATAGAAGATTTCAAAAGGCAGCACGGGATGACAAAGTAAAATATTACAATGAAACGTGCAAGGAAGTGGAGTCAGAAAACCAAAAGGGTCAAACTCACTCAGCATTTCCTAAGCTTAAGTAGCTGAAGAACAAATTCAAACCTCGAATTGCTAAAATCAAGGATGCTTTAGGCAGAGTATTAAATGATCCAGGAGGTATCAAAAGAAGATGAAAATAATATACTGAGTCATTGTATCGAAAGGAATTAACAGACACAAAAGAATTTAATGTAACAACATATGAGCAAGAGTCTATGGTGATGAAGGAAGAAGTTCAAGCTGCGTTGAAAGAAAAAACAAAAAACAAGTCCCCAGGACTAGATGGTATACCAATTGACATATTTCAGCTAACAGATGCTGCCCTGGACGTGCTCACCAAGTTGTGTCAAGAAATCTGGAGAACAACCACTTGGCCAACTGACTGGAAGAGAACTATATTTGTTCCCATTCCAAAGAAAGGTGACCCAACAGAGTGTGGAAACTACAGAACAATATCATTGATTTCACATGCAAGCAATATTCTACTGAAGATTATCCAAAAACGACTGGAACAAGCACATCAGCAGAGAACTGCCAGAAGTTCAGAATGGGTTTAGAAGGGGTCGTGGTACTAGGAATATTGTAGGTAGTGTTTGATGGATATTGGCTGAAAGCAGGGAGTACCAGAGGGATGTCTATCTGTGCTTTATTGATTATGCAAAGGCATTTGACTGTGTGGATCATAACAAACTGTGGCTGACTCTGAGAAGACTGGAAATCCCAGAACACTTGATCATTCTAATGCGAAACTTATACTTGAACCAAGATGCAGTCGTCAGAACAGAGCAAGGAAACACTGCATGATTCAAAATTTGGAAGGGCATACGCCAGGGATGTGTCCTGTCTCCATACCTTTTCAACCTGTGCAGAACAGGTCATCTGGGAGGCTAGGCTCTATGAGGAGAAATGTGGCATCAGGATTGGTGGAAGATCTATCAACAATCTACGTTATGCAGGTGACACAACCCTGATTGCTGAAACTGAGGAGGACCTGAAGCGCTTACTGCTGAGGGTCAGGGACTGCAGCCTTCAATATGGATTGAGGCTCAATGTCAAGAAGGCAAAGATTCTCACCACTGGACCAATTGGCAGCATCAGGATGGGTGGTGAAGAGATTGAAATTGTTCACATCTTTAGTCTGCTTGGATCCACAATCAACACCCTTGGCACCAGCAGCCAGGAAATTAAAAGACTTATTCTATGGTAAAGTCTGCTGTTAGGGACCTCTCCAAAGTACTGAAGAGCAACGGTGTGTCTCTGGAGACTAAGGTGCATCTGGTACAGGCCATGGTCTTCGCAATCACTTGTTATGCATCAGAGAGCTGGGCAATGACCAGGGAGGATAGAAGGAGCATCGATGCTTTTGATCTTTGGTCTTGGAGAAGAGAATTGAGGGTACCATGGACTGCTATGATTATGATTATGATTATGGAAAGGAATTTTACTGTGTGGATCATAATAAATTGTGGTTAACCTTGAAAGAATGGCGACCCTCAACATTTCATTGTGCTCAAGAATTCTTCAGAACAGAGCAAGGAAACACTGTTTGGTTTAAAGTTGGAAAAGGAGTGTGTCAGGAATGCATCTTGTCTCCATGCCTTTTTAATCTGTATGTGGAACAGATCATCCAGAACGCCGGGTTTTATGAGAAGGAATATGACATCTGTATTGGAGGAAGACTCATCAAAACTTTGCAATATATTATGCTGAGTAAACGAATGCAGTTTCTTAAGCACAAATACTGCATACAACCATTATTGTAAAATAGAAGGATAAGTGGTAAAACATTTATAGGAACTCAAGGAGAGGGAGGGGAAAGCAGGAGGGTAAGGATATATAAGAGTGAAACCACAGGGCTGCACAGTTTGGTGAGTGGAGGGTGATGCGGGGAAATGGGAATGATCTGGGAGAAAAGACAGGGTAACTATGGGCAAGGTCCAATGATGATTGATTTCATAAAATATAATGCATGAGGATGATTATATGAAACACAATGTGAATATAGTGTGAAACACAATGTATATAAACTTTGTAAGCAAACAAATTAAAAAATAATATCAAATAGAATGTATATGAATGATTGTATGAAAAACAATGTCAGAGGTATGTCCAAGGTTTTAAAGAGTACTGATATCAGTCTTGAGACTAAGATGTACCTAACCCAGGCCATGGTCTTCACAATTACTTATTATTCATAAGAGAGCTGGACAATAAGTAAGGATGACAGAAGAGGAATTGATGTCTTTGAGTTGTGGTTCATTGTGGTTTTGATTTTCATCCCTCTGATTGTCATATGAATGTGTTCCTCCATGACACGTCTTTCCATGTCTTTTGCCCATTTTCCATTTTGTAATTGGGTCAAAAGTCTTTTTTCCCCCTCTTTTTGTGGAGGCCCTGTAGGATTCTGTAACCTTTCATTATGAGACCCCTGTTTGAAATGACATTGCCAAATGTTTTTCCCAGTCAACAGGGTTGTGTTTTTTTTTTTCATACTATTGGAAAAAGATTTTGATGTACACAGGGATTAAATCTTTAGAAGGTCCCATTCATCAATGTTATCTCTCCCCTCCCCCTACCCCCCCCCATCATGCATTTCTTGCTGTATTTGGTAGTCTCTTTATAACATAAGCTAAGCCTTCTAAGTTTGGGACCATTTTGTCTCTTATGATCTTTATGGGTTTGGACTTTATTCCTAGGTCTCTGATCCACCTTGAGTTGGGTTTTTCTGCTTGGCATGAGATGTGGATCCTGCTTCAGCTTTTTTTCAGGTGGAAGTCCACTTTGCCAGAACTAATTTTTTTAAGGAGCTGTCATTTTCCCCCATTTGGTAGGTCTTATTTCCTTTTAGAATACCTTATGTAGATTGTTTAATTCCTGGGTTCTTGATTCTATTGCACTGGTATATGTGCCTGTTATCGTACCATACTATGCTGTTTTGGTTATCCAGTTGTACAGTAGGTTATGAGATCAGGGAGTGCTATAACTCTCATTTCATTTTTGTTTTTTAGAAGTGTTTTGCTTATTTGTGGTCTATTTTCAGGAAAGATGTTTTAAGGTTTGTAGAACCCCTGTCTCATGAGGAGTTGTTTCTCTTGATAGCAGTGGAGAATCTATACTGAACTAGTGCAAGTAAAGTTCAAGATGAAACAGTCTAAAAAATATTTAAGTAAGGCTCATGCTATAAACTAAAAAATGGGATGTGGGTAATAAAGAAAAAAGCCAACTTATCTGGTCACATTTACAAAAAAAATTTAAGACATAAAATATTCCATTCTCTATGTATATTTCTAAAATTAAAATAAATACCAACCTACTTCAACACAGAATCCACACTGAGAAATGCTTCTCCTCCAGCATTTAAGATGGGTCACTACTGGCAAGTTAATTAACGAGCTTATTTTGAGACCGTATACCTACTTCTTTGATCTATATTTGTTTTACACTTGAAATTAGATTACCACAATCATTTTGGTTTTTTTGTTTGTTTGTTTGTTTGTTTTAATTTAGGTTGTTTATTTTTCATTTCAATGAACATCTACAGAGATTTTGGAATTCCATTCATTCATTGTTGC
>NW_006399800.1:17067938-17085083 GCF_000299155.1 Elephantulus edwardii | reverse complement strand
TTAAAGGGAATGCCTTCAACCTCTCTCCATTGAGAATAATGTTAGCTCTCGGGTTTTCATAAATACTTTTCACTATATTGAAGAAATTCCCCTCTAGTCCTATTTTGTTGAGTGTTTTCATCAGGAAAGGGTGTTAGATTTTGTCAAAGGCCTTTTCTGCATCAATTGATAGGATCATGTGGTTCTTGTTATCATTTTGTTTTATGTAACTAATTAATATGCATTTTCTACCTGTTATCTTTTAATTACTAATACATAACTCATAACTATTTAATAAAGGCAGCTGTTCCAATTTGGCACATTAAAATCAACATGAAATGATGTTAATAATCAATTTTAGAGTTGATAAACAAAATAGTTTTCCAATAATCATACAAAAGTTGTTCCATTACACTGGCTGTAATATCTTAAATCTGTCAGTACTCCCCTCATTTCTGCACTTGTATTTTTGTTTCCATTGTCTAATTTTCTTGTTCCTTCTTGCTTTCACATATTTGTTTTATAACAAATGTATTTTTTACTTATATAGTTGATATTTCTAAGAAGCACATTCGTTTTGGAATTGCTCTTTTATAGGTCAGTCTTTTATTAGGTTGAAATGTGGCCTCTGGGAGCCACTTCTAAATCCTTGTTAGAAGGATAATTTCAAGCAAAAGTCTTGGGAATTCTCTATTAAAAGAGCCTGGGCCTTTTTTTTTTTAACATTTCTGTATTTTTCTATTCAATCCTGGCTGCCACTAGCAGGCAGACAGAAAATGTGAGGAACTTTACTATTGCATCTGTGATGGACACTCTAAAAGCAGACAATAACTGCTCTAGTAAGATACTGTTGTTATGTGTTGTTGACAAGTCAAAATTGACTCATAGCTGATCTTAGAATGGGTTTTCAGAGAAGATGTTCATCTTTATCCAGTGGAGTCCAAGCACATGCCTTTGGATTAGCAATGCAGTTCCTTACCACAAAGCCACTGGCAGTTTTTGTTGTGTACCATACAGTCAGAACCAACCCATAGCTGACCCTTTGATGGGTTTTCAGAGGCTGTTAATCACACAGACAGTAACTGCTCCTATAAGAAACGTCGTTATGTGCCAACAAGTCAGAAGTGACTGATAGCTGACCTCAGAATGGGCTTTCAGAGATTGCACATCCTACTCCCAGCAGACAACGAGTGGGCTCTAACCACATGCATTCAAGATTGCAGCATAGCTTCTTGTCACTAGGCCACCAGAGTTCAATGCTGAGCCTTTTTATGAGCTAATTTCATTCCACTTTCCCCCCTTATTCTGTCTTGGATATATTACTGATTCCTTGTTCAAAATAGTCAGGAGTGGTATAAGCTCCCATTAACAGGTTTTCTGGTCCCAGGCTACAGAAAACAGGTTTAGAAACATAGGTTTAAAAACAATGAAAGTGGTTGTTATTGTTTTGTCCTATCAAGTCAGAACCTACCCACAACTAACCCTCCAGCAGGTTTTCAGAAGCAGTGAATCGTACAGGAGGAAATTATCCATCTTTCTCTAGCGGAGCAGCTTGTGAATTGCAATCCACATGCCTGTAGGACTGCAGCACAGCTTCTTACCAATAGGCCACCAAAATTTTATTATTGTTAACAATGCTTCACACTTATCTCTATGTATGTTTGTGTCATAATTTTTTATATGTGTGTGTGTTTGTTGTTGTTTCTATGTGCAATTGAGTTGCTTGCAATTCATAGTGACCCTATATACTATAGCCCTATATCCTGCTCTATCATGTGCCCATCTTATTGTTTCTGATGCAACAACCTCCGTTACGCTGGTCACTGAATCAATTCATCTCATCAAGGGTCTTCCTCTCTTGCGCTGTCCCTCCACCCTCCCAAGCATAATGCCCCTCTTGAAACATGTGTTCCCTCTTTGCAGCATGTCCATAGTATGTCAGACAAAGGTTCAGAATTATTGGCTCTAAGAAGCAGCCTGATTACACTCTCTCTAGGACAAACTTGTTTGTTCTCCTAGTCATCCATGGTATATTCAATAAACTTCTTCAGCACCTCAGCTCAAAGGCATCAATTTTTCTATCTCTTGTTCAGCTTTCTGTTGCATAGAAAGTAATTGCAAAGACAATGGCCTGAAACAGGTGCAGCTTAGTCTTCACAATGACATCATTGCTCTCATTACTTTGGAGAGGTCTCTGACAGTAGACTTTCTCAATGCAATTTGTCTTTTAATTTCCTGGCTTCTGATACTAAGAGTGTTGATTATGGAGTCAAGCAAACTGAAGCTGTTAACAATCTCAGTCACTTCATGGTCTACCGTGATGTTGCTATTTGGCCTAGTGATGAGAATCTTTGTTTTCTTGATGTTGAGCTTCAATCCATATTGAAGGCTCCAGTCCTTGACCTTCTGCAGCAAGCACTTCAGGCCCTTCTCAGTTTCAGCAAGCAGGGTTGTGTCATCTGCACAACACAGGTTGTTGATGAGTCTTCCTCCAATCCTGATGCCACATTTCTACTCATATAGTCAATGGATAATCTGTTCTGCATATAGATTGAAAAGGTATGGAGATAGAACACATCCCTGGCATACACCCTTCCTAATTTTGTACCACGCAGTATTTCCTTGCTCTTTTCTGACAGCTGCCTCCTGGTCCAAGTATAGGTTTCACAAAGTACTATCAAGTGTTTTGAGATTCCCACTCTTCTCAGACTTAGCCACAGTTTGTTGTAATCCACACAGTCAAACGTCTTTACATAGTCAATGAAACACAGAAAGACATTCCTTTGGTACTCGCTGCACTCAGCCAAGATCCATCTGACATTAGCTATACTATCCTTAGTACCATGGCCTCTTCTAAAATCGCCTGTACATCTGGCAGTTCTCTGCTGATGTGCTGTTCCTGTCATTTTTGGTTAATCTTCAGCAGAAAAATGCTTGCATGTGATATTGATATTATTCAATAATTTCATATATATATATGCATATATCATATATAATGTGTGCATATATAATATATAATGTGTGTGTGTGTGTGTGTGTGTGTGTAGAAGCAGAACTTTATAAGTGCAATGTAGCATCAAGATTGGAGGAAGACTCCACAACAACCTACTTTATGCAGATGGCACAACTTTGTTTGCTAAAACTGAAGGAGACCTGAAGCGTTTGCTGCAGAAGGTCAAGGACTATAGTCTTAAATATGGATTGAAGCTCAACATCAAGAAGATAAAGATTCTCACCACTGGGCCAATTGGCAGCACCATGATAGATGGAGAAATGATTGAGACTGTTAACAATTACACCTTGCTCAGATTCACAATCAACACTCTTACCACCAACAGTCAAGAAATCAGAAGATGAATTGCACTGGGAAAATCTGCTCTCAGGATCCTCTCCAGAGTACTGAAAAGCAACGATATCAGTCTAGAGACTAAGGTGTGCTTAATTCAAGCCACAGTCTTTGCAATTTACTTGCTGTGCATCAGAGAGCTGTACAATGACCAAGGATGACAGAAGAAGAAATGATACCTTTAAATTGTGGTGCTGGAAAAGAGACTTGAACATAGCATGGACTGTCAAGAAAGTAAATAGGTCTGCTTTGGAAAGGGTGAAAATCAGTTTTTCCTTTGAGGCTAGAATTTTGAAGCTCCATCTCATATACTTTGGACACATGCCCAGGAAAGACAGGTCTTTGGAGAAACACATTATGCTTGAAAGGATAGAGGGACAGAGCAGGAGAGGAAGACTCGGATGCGATGGATAGATACAGTAATTGTGACAATGGAAACTGGTGTGTTGGAATTAGTGAGACTGGCTCAGAATATGACAAGGTTTAGAGCTGCTCTACATAGGGCCCCTATGGGTCACAGATGACTAGATGGCACATAAGAACAAACACATATATGTATATATATACACTTACACAAATATGTGAGCTTTTTGTTTTGTTGGGTTTGAGTAAAATTATATCTCACTGAATACTGGTAGTCTAGTCTAGAAGGAGTTGTAGTCCTAATCCAAAGGTAAAACTTCTTTGGCTGTTTGAATCGACTAGTGGCACCAACAGAGGAAGATGGACAATATCATCCTGTGCTATTTATAGCCTCCCAAAACCTCATCTCCAAAATGGTTCCAATTTGACAGCAATGGCTTGAGTTGAATTGAATGATTAAAAATCATGAGCAGCTTTCACGTGTTGTTAACTGCCTGAATTTCTTCTTTAGTTAAATATCTTCACATTCCTAGTCCATTTATTAATTGGATTGTTTCACTTTTTGTTCTTGAGATGTTGGAACTTTCCATAAACTTTAGAAATTAGAGTCTTGTCTCTATATGACTGACAAATATTCTTTCCCTGCCTTTAGGTTCTCTTTTTATTTTTCCATAAAGTCTTTTAATACATAAGTATTAAATTTGGGAGCTCCCAGTTATCTAGGTCAGCCTTTGCTACTTATATACTTTTCATTATGTTTGATAGTCTATTTATACCACAGACTAGGGTCCTAGTAATTTCTTTCTTTTCTTCCACGAATTTTACATTTTTAGGTTTAATATTTAGGTCTACTTCCTAAACAACATGTTTCCAGAAAATATAAAGTTCAATAAATGTCAACAGTGGTAGAGGGGTTTCAGGCATTTTGTCCATAGGATCGCTATGAGTCATGCTCAACTTAAAGACAATCATCAACAACAATAACAGCAATCAGAGACATTATATTTCTATAAAAGTATGTGCTCCTATCTTATGTGATCCCAATTTTAGTTGCAAAACACATTATATGCTGAATTTTTCATATATACCCATTAATATTTTCTTATTTTTATTGAAACTTAAGCTTTTCTGATTTAAATCACACTATTGTATATATCTTAGTCAAAATATCTTCTCAGATTGTTATTTCATTGCAATTATTATATAGAAGAAAGCATAAAAATTTGCAAAATCAAGTATCTATTCCTAGATCTGCTCTTAAGGACTTGAGTATCTTTGGATAACAAATTTTTAACACATTTTTGTTACATATTATGTATTTATTATTTAGACATTTCTCATTATATTTTGGTAATAGACTGAGAACATATGTATTCCTTTCTCTGATTCATGCTGAATGTAAAAAACTATCAAATACATACATACAAGGGAGATTTGTTAATACAGCTGTTATTCAAATATACTCACCAACAGTTAAAGCCAAAGATAAGGTTATTGAGAAATTCTACCAACTTTTGCAGTCTGAAGTTGACCAAATATGTAGTCAAGGTATATTAATAATAATTGGTTACTGGAATGCAAGTATTGGAAACTACTAAGTAGAAGGAATGGTAGTTAGAAATTATGGGCTAGAATGTTATTCACCATCGCAAGAACATGGAAACATCCCATATGTCCAATGACAATCAACTGGATTGAGAAATTATGGTATATTTATACAATGGAAAACTGTGTGGCACACAGGAGCAATGATTTTGTAAATTATTACCCAGGTTGGGAGGGACTGGGGAGCATTATGGTGAGTAAATGGACTGATTCCCACAAGGACAAATACTGTATAAAACCATCATTGTAGAATGAGTATGAGGATCCAAGGCAGGGTGTGGGGGTAGCATGGAAGCAGAGGAATGAGGATGTACAGGTGGGGTGTGTGTGTGTGTGTGTGTGTGTGTGTGTGTGTGTGATGATCATGGAATTGTATAATCTGATACGAGTGTAAAGGAAATTGGAAGACTCGTCTGAAAAGCAATGTATTTGAATTTTATAAGTAAATTAGTATAATAAAAAGAAATTATGGGCTGGGGACAGAAATGAGGCTGGAGATCCAATGACTGAATTTTGTACATTCAATGATTTATTCATAGCTGGTTTATTTTTTTTCCAGAAACACAGACAGCAACTGGACACATAAATGTAGTCTGATAGACTGCATAGAATCAGATTGACTGTGTCTGTGGAAAGAATCATTGGAGAAGCTCAATATCAGCAGTCAAAACCAGGTCAGGTGCTGCTTGTGGAGCTCACCATCAATTATTCATGTACAGGTTTGAATTGCATTTAAAGAAAATGAAAATAAGTCCTCAAGAACAAAAGTATAATTTCTATCTATCCATCTGAAATTAAAAATCACGTCACGAATAGGTTTGAGGCACTGAACACTAATGACCAAAGATCAGATGAATTGTAAGTTGACATCAAAGATCCATTAAAAGAGCAAAAAGTCATTACAAACATAGAAAAGAAAGAGAAGATTATGTTGGATCAGAAGATATTCTGAAAATTACACTAGAGCATCAAGAAACTAAAACAGATGCTGAAGTACAAGAGAGAAAAGATTTCAAAGGGGAATATGAAAAGACAAAGCAAAGTATTATAATGGAGCGTGCAAAAAAGTTGCAGTTGGTGAATAAGAAAGCAATAGTTACATCAGCATTTCTCAAGTTGAAAGAATTGAAAAATAGATTCAAGCCTCTAGTTGCAATACTATATAGATGCTATGGGGATAATTCAAGAAGTATCAAAAAAATAATTCAAGAAGTATCAAAAGAACATATAAGGCAAACATAGTAGCTGTACAAAAAAGAATCGTCATTGAAATATTTCAAGAAGTACTACATGATCAGAAGCCAATAGTGATAAGGGAAGAAGTTCAAGCAGCATTGAAAACATAGGTAAAAATAAGGCCTCAGGCATCAATGGGATACCTATTGACATGTTACATACAATTAACAATACTTCCTTGGACATCTCACTACTCCGTACCAGGAAATTTGAAAGACAGATACCAGACCAATTGACTGAAACAGATCCATATTTGTCCTCACTCTCAAGAAAGGTAACCCAATTGAATGTGGAAATTATGAAACAATATCATTAATATTATACAAGCAAAATATGGTTGAAGATAATCCAAAAATGGCTAGAACACCTTAACAGAAAACTACCAGTCTGGATTTACAAGAGTCAAGGACAACAGAAAGATCATTGTTGATGTCAGATAGATTTTGACCGAAAGCAGAATACCAAAAGAACGTGTGCCTTTGTTTTATTAACTATGCAATGTCATAACTATGCAAATCTGTGGCTCTCATTGAGAAGAACAAGAATTCCAGAACACTAAATTATGCTTATATGACACCAATGTTTAAACCAAGATGCTATTGTTCAGAGTAAAGAAACAAGCATGGTTTTTAAATATAGAAATGTGTGCATAAGTTTTGTCTCCTTTCTCCATACATATTCAAGCTGTATGCAGAGCAAATCATACCAGAAGCTGGAGAAGAGAATTGCATATCCCATAGACTCGCAAAAGAACAAACATATGTCTTGGTAAAAGTTCAATGAGAGCTCTCCTTGGAGGAAAGGATGGCAAAGCTTCATACTTCATAATACAGGCATGCTATGGGGAGAGGCTACTACTTGGATAGGACACTGTTCTTGAAAAATGCAAGGTGAATGAAAGAGAGGAAAGCCGTGGATGAGATGGATTGGCACAGTGAATGAAGTAATGGGCTTAAATATTGTAGAGATGATGAAGATTGCATGGGTTCATATCTGTTGTTCATAAGGTCGCTATGTGTTGTTCTCAATTCAACAACACGTAACAACATACATACACACGCATACTCACCTAACATATACAATAAATATGTAATGTTGGAATTGAAAAAAAAATCATAAAGGTCCTCATCAAATGGTCTGGGGTTTAAAAAATTTTTTATTTTATATTGCTATGCTTTGTTGTTGTTATGTGCCATCAAGTTACCTGCGACCCACAGTGACCCTATATAGTACAGCTGCTCTGCCCTGAGACAGTCTAACTAATTGCAACACACCATCCCTCATTGCTCCAGTTACTCATCCATGGGGCTTCCTCTATTATGCTTTCCCTCCACCCTTCTGAGAAGCCTCTCCTGGCCATGTGCCCAAAGTATGTGACACAGAGCACCAAAATTCTACCATCTAAGGAGAAACTTGGCTTTATCATCTCTAAGACAGACCATAATATGGACAAGACTCTTCTCCAGTACCACAATTCGAAAGCATCAAATTTTCTTCTATCATCCTTAGTCATTGTCCAACTCTGATATATAATATAGCAAGTAATTGCAAGGCCTGTGGCCTAAATTAGGCACACCTTAGTCGCTAGACTGATATAGTTACATTTTTTTTATGTATCATTACTTTTCAGTACTCTAGAGAGAATCCTGACAGCAGATTTTTCCCAATGCGAATCTTGTGATTTCCTGATTACTGGTGTTAAGAGTGTTGATTATGGAGCCGAGCAAGCTAATTGTTAACGATCTCAATCTCATCTCCAACTCTCATGGTGCTGCCAATTGGACTAGTGGTAAGAATTTTTATCATCTTGATGTTGAGCTTCATCCATATTCAAGACTACAATATTTAACCTTCTGCAACAAGTGCAACAGGCCTCTTCAGTTTCAGCAAGCAAGTTTGTGTCTTTGATGAGTTTTCCTCCAATCCTGATGCCACATTCCTCCTCATAAAGCCCTGCTTCCCCAATGATCTGTTCTGCATATAGATTGAAAAGCAATGCAGATAAGAAGCATCCCTGACACACTCCTTTCCTGATTTTAAAACATGCAGTGTTTCCCTGTTCTGTTCTGAGGACAGCTTCCTGGTCCAAGTATAGGTTTCACATAAGCACAAACAAGTGTTCTGTGATTCCCATTTTCCTCAAGGTTAGCCACAATTTGTTGTGATCCACATAGTCAAATGTTGATGCATAGTCAATGAAACACAGATAGACATTCATGTGGTACACTTTTGCTTTATGTCAAGATCCATCTGACATTGGCAATAATGCCTCTAGTGCTACAACCTCTTCTAAACCCAGCTTGTATTTCTGGTAGTTCTCTGTCAATGTGTTGTTCCAGTTTTTAGTTAATTATCTTCAGCAAGATTTTGCTAGTGTGAGATATTAATGTTTTTGTTTGATAATTTCCACACTCTGTCAAGTCACCTTTTTTTTTGAATGGGAATAAATACGGATTTCTTCCTGTCAGTTGGCCAGGTAGTTGTCCTCCAGATTTCTTGGCACAACTTGGTGAGCACATCTAGGGCGGCATTGGTTTGTTCACATATGTCAATGGTATTCCATCAATTCCTGGCACTTTCTTTTTTGTAAAGTCCTTTAGATCAGCCTGACTTCCTCCTTTATCAACATTGCCTCTATGATGTTTCTTGAAATTCTTCTATGTCAACCAATTCTTTTTGGTACAATGGCTCTGTATACTCCTTCTATCTTCTTTTAATGGTTTCTAGATCATTCAATATTCTATCCATAGCATCCTTAAGCATTGCAGCTCATGGTTTGGATTTGTTCTTTAGTACCTTCAGCTTAAAAAATGCTGAGAGAGTTCAGCTCTTCTGAGTTTTCCAACTCAAGCTCCTTGCATATTTCATTACAATATTTTGCCTTGTCTTCCTGAGTTGCCATTTGAAACCTTCCCTTCAGCTCCTTAACTTCTTGATGTCTTCCCTTTGTGTTGGCTTCTCAGTGACCTAGTGCAATATTCAGAGTCTCTTCTGACATTCATTTTGGTCTTTTCTTCTTCTTTCTTCTTTGTAATGATGACCTTTTACATTCTTCATGTACGATATTCTTGATAACTTCCCATAGTCCATCTGATCTCCATTAATTAGTGTTAAAAGCCTCAAACTTGTTCCTGAGTTGCTTTTAAATTCAGGGGGGATAGATTCAAGATCAAATTTTTATTTCTGTGGATATGACTTACCCTTCTTTAGCTTTAATTTGAGCTTGCATATGAGTAGTTCATGGACTTCACACTATACTTCATTCACATTCTGTTTCTTACAATCATTCCCATTCCTTATGTTTTACAAAATTAATCAGCATTGAAGTCTACTCAGCCTTATCATGTCTCTCAAGATCCCTGCTGGATCTTTCCCATTTCCTTTACCTTCCTCCTCCCACCAAAACTGTGCAACTCTATTTGCCTACCCGTCTGCACACTTCTGGTCCTACCCTCCCCACCTTGGTTCTTCACACATGAGAAATTACAACCTCTTGAAAAATGTTTTTGGAAAAACTGCACTAGTACCTACAGAAAACTAAAGCATAATACACATCTTTCACCACACACAAAAATCAACCCAGGGTAGATTAGAGCCCTAGAGGTAAAGCCCCAAACCAAAAAAATCATGTGGAACAAAGTGGGACCAAGCTTAGAAGGCTTAGTCCATGGTATTAAAAGTCTGAAAAATACAGACAGAAATACACAACCAGGAGAGCATAAACATTTGCCAATATCATCTCAGACAAGAGTCTCATAACAAAAGCATAATCCTATAGTTGTTGTTGTTATGTGCCATCGAGTCATTTGCAACTCATAGCAACCCTATGCACAACAGCCCTAAACCCTACTCTATCCTGCGCCAACCGCACTGCCTCTGACACACCCATCCCGATTACCCCAGTCACCAAATCAATCCATCTCATAGAGGGTCTTCCCCTCCTGCGCTGTCCCTCCACCCTCCCAAGCATGATGTCCCTCTCCAAGGACCTCCTGGCAGCGTGTCCAAAGTATGTCAGACAAAGCCCCAGAATCCTTGCCTCCAAGGAGTTGCTTGGTTTAATCCTCTCCAAGATGAATCTGTTTGTTTTCCTGGCAGTCCATGGTACATTATTCAGTACCCTTCTCCAGCACCACAGCTCAAAAGCATCCACTCTCCTTCAGTCCTCCCTAGTCATTGTCCAACTCCCTGATGCATAACAAGCGATTGTAAAGACCATGGCCTGTATCAGGTGCACCTTAGTCTCCAGAGAGACACCATTGCTCCTGAGTACTTTAGAGAGGTCCCTAACCGCAGACTTTCCCATCGTGATACGCTTTTTGATTTCCTGACTGCTGGTGCCAAGAGTGTTGACTGTGGAGCCGAGCAAACTGAAGCTGTAAACAATCTCAATCTCTTCGCCATCCATCCTGATGCTGCCAATTGGTCCAGTGGTGAGACTCTTTGTCTTATTGACATTGAGCCTCAGTCCATACTGAAGGCTGCAGTCCGTGACTCTTCGCAGCAAGTGCATGAGGTCCTCCTCAGTTTCAGCAAGCAGGGTTGTGTCATCTGCATAACGGAGATTGTTAATAGATCTTCCAACAATCCTGATGCCACAATTCTCCTCATAGAGCCCAGCCTCTCGCATAATCTGCTCTGCATACATGTTGAAAAGGTATGGAGACAGGATGCATCCCTGGCGTATACCCTTCCCAATTTTGAACCATGCAGTGTCACCCTGCTCTGTTCTGACTACTGACTCTTGATTCAAGTATAGGTTTCGCTTTAGCACAATTAAATGTTCTGGGATTTCCATTCTTCTCAGAGTCAGCCACAGTTTGTTATGATCCACACAGTCAAATGCCTTTGCATAATCAATGAAACACAGATAGACATTCTTCTGTAAAATCCTATAATCCTACGGAGCCTTCAAAAAAAAAAAGACTGATAGCTCAATTACAAAATGGCAAAAAGACATGGAAAGACTTCACAGAAGAAGACATTCAGATGGCCAACATACACATGAAGAACTGCAATAAGAGGGATAACATGAAAACCACAATGAGATAGCATCCCATACCAGTAGCAGTGGCAAAGTTTAACATCACAGCAAGCAATAAATGTTGGTGAAAATTCAGAGATAGGAATTCTTAGATACTGTTAGTGAAATTGTAAAATGGTACAACTGCTCTACAAGCAGTTTGACATTTCCTCAGAAAACCTAATGAGCATAGAAATTCCATATGACCCAGCTACCACACTGCTAGAAATAAACTCCAAAGAAATTTTAATTGAGACCCAAACAGAGATCTGTACATCTGTATTCATAGAAGCATATTACCATCACAAGAACAATGAAACATCCCAAATGTCCAAGCACAATTGAATAGATTGAGAAATTTTGCTTCATTAAAAAGATGTAGTACTACACAGAACTCAGGAGCAATGATTTTGAAAATTACTACATAACTTGGAAGGGACTGGAGAGCATTATGCTGAGTATTCTAATTCAGTCTCATAAGGACAAATACTGCATTAGACCATTATAAAAAGTAGATAAAACATTTGACCAATCTCTGAACCAGAGGAAGTGCATATTAACAAACTAAAGCAGAACACCACAGCTTAATATTTTGTTATTGTTAACATGCCTTCAAGTTGGAATCAACTCATAGCTGACCTTCCAAAGGATTTTCAGAAGCTATTAAGCACACAAGGGGAGACTGCTAACATTTTTCCTTGGAGCAGCTAGTGGATTCAAACTACCTACCTTTGGATTATCAGCAAAATTCTTTACCATTAGGCTACCTGGGCTACCTCTCTAAGTTATAGGAGCATGCATTTTTGTAAGACTCTGTTTTCTTGACATTGAGATGCAATGTAAATTGAAAGCTGCATTCCTTGATCTTCTGCAATAACTGCATCTAGTCCTCCTCACTTTTAGCCAGCAAAGTTGTGTCATTTGCATAATGCAGGTTATTGGTGCGTCTCTTTCTGACCCTGATTCCACTTTCCTCTTCATAGAGTCCAACTTCTTGAATAATTTGCTCAACATACAGATTGAATAGGTATGGGGAGAGAATACAACTCTAACACTTTCCTTTCTTAATTTTAAACCATTCAGTGTTACCTTTCTCTGCTCACAAACAACCTCCTAGTGCAGGTATAGGTTTCATAAGCACAATTAAATGCTCTGGAGCTCATATTCTTATCAATGTCAGTCATGATTGTTATAATCCATACAGTAAAACGAGTTTGCATAGTCAATAAAGCACAAATAGACATTCTTCTGGTCTTCTCTGTTTCAGCCAGGATTCATCTGGCATCAGCAAAGATGTCCCTGCTGCCACGCTGCTTCTAAATCCTATTTGAACTACTGACAATTCCCTATCTCCATACTGTTCTAGCCATTTCTGAAAGATCTTCAGCAGTATTTTACTTGCAGGTGATATTAAGGATATTGTTTGATAATTTTCACATTTAGTTGGATCACCTGTCTTGGGAAATGGGAACAAACATGGACCTCTTCCAAGCTGTTGGCCAGACAGCTCTCTCCCAAATTTCCTGGCATAGACTGGTGAGTGCATCCAAGGCTGCACCTGCTAATTGAAATAAGTCAGTTGGTATCCCGTATATTCCTGGAGACTGATTTCTTACCACTGGACTGATAGGCAACATCATGGTGGATGGAGAAGAGATTGGCCCTGTCAACAACTTCATCTTACTTTGAGCCACAGTAACATTCTTGGTACCAGCAGTCAGGAAATCAGATGTATTATAGTAGGAAAGTCTGCAGTTAGGGACAGCTCCAAATTATTGAGGATTAATGGTGTCAGCTTGAGAACTAAGGTGCATTCAGGCCATGGTTTTTCTGATCACTTGATGTATCTGAGAGCTGGACAATGAATAGGCATGACAAAAGAATAATTGATACCTTTAAGCTGTGGTGTTGGAAAAGAGCACTGAGCATCCCGTGGATTGCCAAAAGAACAAACAAATCTGACTTGCATAGGGGACAGCTAGAGTGTTCTTTTTGAGGTAAGTAAGATAAGGCTTTGCCTCACCTACTTTGGGCATGTTGCTTAGAGGGGTTATTCCTTGGAAAGGAACATGATGCTTGAAAGGGTTGAGAGTCAGTGAAGGAGAGGAAGTTTCTCAACCTGGAGGATTGACACAGTGACTGTGGCAATGAGTTCTAGAGTGTCAGGAAGTGTGAAGATGGCACAGGATAATATGGGGTTCATATCTGCTGTTCACAGCATTGCTATGAGTCATATTCGACTCAATGACACCTAAGAACAATATTTCTTTAAGATAGTAATAGTGTTTGTCACTCACATATATATTAAGAGATGTGTGGACTTTAAAGAATCTTTAGGGTTTTATAACAAGAATATACAGGACTTTTATTCTTTCATATTCCACCAAATGTGTCCAAGCAATATGAAAACACAAGATAGAAAAATATAACCATCCCTTGAGATTTCAGTGAGAACTGAGGTAAACAAACAGCTATTGGGGAAAAAAAAGAAACTAAGTATTGGTATACTGCAGTAGTCCCCACTTTGATATCCAAATACTATGAATAAATATCCAATGCACAAATCAAATTTCAGATTCTGAAAGAAGTTTTCAAATGAAATATTAAACTAAAACAAATAGTGAGTAAACCCGTGAGTGAAAGTAAACCCATGACTTGGAGAACCAAACTCCAGAAAATATATCTAACACCCTAGGAACCATAATAAACAGAATATACAACTTCAAAAAGATTATGCAATTTCTAGTTTAATTTCTATCCCAAAGAGCATATTGTCAAGTCACCAATTTTTTGTGTGTACAACTTTGAAATTATAATCACAAATTATTTATAATGTTTAATATAATTGATAAAGTTACTAATGTAACAACAACAACAATGTCTTTTGGTTGCAAATTTGACCAATTTCAATCTGCAGAAGTTAGAGGACATACTCAGTCTTTGACATTAGTAGTTGATATGTAAATTGGAATAATATTAGTATTAGCGGGTCTTTTTTAAAAAACTGACGTTATCATACCTGACCATGCAGTGGGTTTTCAATAGGCAGTAAAACACATGGTGGGTGGTTGCGCATCTTTCTCCCAAAGTGCAGTTGGTGGACTTAAACAGCTATACAACTTCTTATCCTGAAGCCACCAGAGTTTCCTTGAAATATTCTTCTGAATAACAAATGCCATGCCATCCATGACTCTTCAATAGGCCTTCCCTTCTATACCATATAATGGTTTGCTTTTAAATGGCCAGTACCAGCCAATTCAGCTTATTAATGCCTAAGATGTTGATCTTTAGGCAAACAACTAATTTTTTACAACTCCTCATTTTCCTAGATTCATACTCTATACATTCCCTATTCCAATTATTAATGGATATTTGCAAATGTTTCTCCTCACTTTTAGTTGTGCCATATTATTGTCATAAAATAAATTGATGGATTATCAATAGCCAGAAATATTAGTATAGTTTAGTAATATATATAAAAATAAAAAAGAAAATTATAAATATGATCTCAAAAATAAAGAATATATCACAATAAAATAAATTGCTATTTAAAATTAAGGCATATTACTTGTGAATTAAAAAGTACTTCATGTTCTGATGGATCATTTCTACCACAAACCTACAGCAAACAACATTCTTCTGTTGAAAGGTTCAAAGTAATAATTTTAAGCTTTTAATAAATCACCTATACTGATTTAATTCAAAATTTAATGTAAGTCCCAGCAAGGGCAATGAGACAATAAAAACACTGGCTAAAGTATTTTGTAAGGAATAAAAAGAAAACAATACCTCATTAGTTACAATTATTTAAAACATCTACAAAAATATTGTTATGAAAAGATATTTCAACAAAATTACTAAAAACTAATTATACCGAAATATATTTAAAAATTCATTTTATTCCAACTTAGCATGGCCATATAGGAGGAGAAGAACTGACCCAAAAAGTTTCTAACACTTCAGTCTTCTAGAAGTAGATCAACTTCTTTCTTTTGTGGGGAAGCTAATGGGTACAAATTTTATTAGCACTAAGTTTTTGTGCAAGCAAGATTCTGCTGAAAACTATCCAAAACCCTTTGGAACAATATGTCAACAGAGAACTGCCAGATGTGCAGGCTGGATTTAGAAGAGGCCGTGATACTAGGGATATTATAGCTAATGTTAGATGGATTTTAGCAGAAAGCAAAGAATACCAGAAGAATGTCTATCTGTGCTTAATTGACTATGCAACAAGCTGTGGCTGACTCTGAGAAGAATGGGAATCCCAGAACATTTGATTGTGCTAATGCGAAACCTAAACTTGAACCAAGAGGCAGTTGTCAGAACAGAGCAAGGAGACACTACATGGTTCAAAATCAAGAATGGGGTCCTTCAGGGATGTATTCTGTCTCCATAAATTTTCAATCTGTATGCAGAAAAGATCATCCGAGACGCTGGGCTGTACGAAGAGGAATGTGACATCAGGATTGGTGGAAGAGTCATCAAGACCTGCGTTATGCAGATGACACAACCCTGCTTGCTGAAACTGAAGAGGACCTGAAGTACTTGCTGTAGAAGGTCAAGGACTGCAGTCTTCAATATGGATTAAAGCGCAACATCAAGAAAACAAAGATTCTCACCTCTGGGCCAATGGCAGCGTCAGTATGGATGGTGAAGAGATTGAAATAGTTAAGTGTTAGTTTACTTGGCACCACAGTCAACATCCTTGGTAACAGCAGCCAGGAAATCAAGAGACAAATTGCATTGGGAAAGTCAGCAGTGAGGGACCTCTCAGGAGTACTGAAGGGCCACAATGTCAGGCTGGAGACTAAGGTGTGCCTTATCCAGGCTATACTCTTTGCAATTACGTGCTATGCATCAGAGAGTTGGACAGTGAATAAGGTTGATAGAAAGAGAATAGATGCCTTTAAGCTGTGGTGCTGGAGAAGAGTGCTAAATATACCATGGACTGCTAGGAGAACAAACAGGTTTGTCCTGGAGAAGGTGAAGCCAGAATGATCTTTGGAGTCAAGGATTCTGAAGCTTCGTCTGACATATTTTGGGCATGTTGCAAGGAGGAACTGGTCCTTGGAGAGGGACATCATGTTTGGCAGAGTGGAGGGGCAGCGAAGGAGAGGAAGACCTTTGATGAGATGGATTGATTCTGTGACTGGAGTGGTGGGAATGAGTGCATTTGAGATGGCTAGTTTGGCACAAGATAGAACAGCATTTAGAACTCTTGTACGTAGGGTCACTATGAGTTGCAAGCGACTCAATGGCGCATAACAACAACAAGAAGAAGTTCTTAAATGTTGTTCTATTAGAACTCCACAAAATTTCCTTAGTACTGTACATTTTAACAATTAAAAGATGTTGTTGTGTTTGTTGTAATGTTACCGAGTCAGAACCAACCCAGAGCTTACTCTCCACTGGGTATACACACACACACACGCACACAAACACACACACATACACACATATACACACAAATACGCACATAAATATATGCACACACATATATATACACATGTATACACATATATAAACACATGTATATATGTTGTTGTTGTTGTTATGTGCTATCGAGTCGTTTCCAACTCATAGTGACCCTATG
>NW_006399800.1:17066408-17067838 GCF_000299155.1 Elephantulus edwardii | reverse complement strand
TTTTAAAAAAGAAAAAATTAATTCATTGTTGCATAATTTCCTCCCTCCCCCCAACCTTCTCCCAACTCACTTTGCTATGTACCTATTATTATGGATATTTGTCATAGAAATAATGCATAATCATATACTGGTTTTTAATTTTATCCTGGTTTATTTACAAAGTTAATGAAGTTATACATTCCTTTTAAATAGATCTTTCCTTCATCTGTCACAATGAATTGTTCATTCTTTAACATCTCTTTTCTTAGTTAGCCCCACCCCCTATGTCAGTACTATTTTATAACAGTGGCATTATGCAGTATTTGTCATTTTGTGACTGAGATATTTCACTCAGAATAATCTCCTCCAGGGTCACTCATGTTGTGTTTTCAATGGCAGTAAAGTGCATAGGAAGAGAATGCATATCTTTCTTTCATGGAGCAGTTGGTGAACACAAACAGTGAACACAAGATTGCAGCGCAGCTTCTTACAACTAGGCCACCAGAGCATTTGCAAAGTTAAAAGGCATCATTCATTAATAAGTTGAAAGAGAGAAGTTAAGTAATTTTGGAAGATTACAGAAAAAATACAAGAATGAGCTGATGTTTAAACCGGGCATATCTGATCCAGGTTATCACCTATTAGGCTAAATGCCAGCATTTCAGAATCACCCAGGGGTACCTTGAAAAACAGTTCTGGTGATCTTCTATGAAGATTACAGCCAAGAAAACCATAAATATCTGATTTTACTTTATCACCATAGTGTCTCAAGCACTAGGAACCAACTGGATAGCAAAAGAGTACTTGGGTTTTTGTTTTGTTTTGTTTTGTTTTTCATTTATCTGTTTGTAAGAGCATGTGTTGCTAGGTGTCATCAAGTTGAGTAGAACACAAAGCGGAAGCCAGTCCTGTCCTGCGCCATTCTTACACTTCCTGATACACAAGAGCCAATTACAGCAATCATCATGTCAGTACACCCGGTTGAGGGTCTTCCTCCCCTTCGCCGATGCTCCACACTTCCCAGCATTATGTTCTTCTCTGAGGAATTACACGTTCTAGCAGCATGCCCAAAGTATGTGAGGAAAAGCCTCATCATTCTTGCCTTCAAGGAGCACTTCAGCTCTACCCTTTCTAAGACATAATTATTCTCTTGGCTGTATGGCTCATTTTTATAACATTGATTTCAGTGGTATCTGTTGTTGTTGTTGTTGTTGTTGTGTGCCATCGAGTCATTTGCGACTCATAGCGACCCTATGTACAACAGCTCTAAACAGTGCTCTATCCAGTGCCAATCTCATTGCCTCTGACACACCGATCCCGATTACCCCAGTCACAGAATCAATCCACCTCATAGAGGGTCTTCCCCTCCTGCGCTGTCCCTCTACTCTACTCAGCATGATGTCCCTCTCTAAAGACCTGTCTCTCCTTACAACATGTCCAAAGTAGGTCAG
>NW_006399800.1:17063207-17065605 GCF_000299155.1 Elephantulus edwardii | reverse complement strand
AGGTTTCATGAGTCATATTCATCTTGATGGCAACTAACAGCAACAGCTATCTCTATTATTTAAAAGAACTAAAAAGAATGCTGGCTAAATAAAATAAATAACTTTTCTAAGTATCTCTGGTGATCCAAAATAGGACATTGAAATAAAGGACAAAATCCTCCTGTGATTTACAGTCTTGGAAAGCCAATGGAGGGTCAGCGATGAATCAGACTCAAGGGCAATGAAAATATACATGCACACACATCACGTTTGGAAAGGTGGAAAGTCAGCAAAAGTGAGGATGACCCTCAATGCGATAGACTGGCATAATGACTGCAGCGATGGCTCGAGCATGACAGAGCTGATAAAGATGACAAAAGAAATCAAAGTTCTGATATCTTGTACACAGGATCACTGCAAGTCATCCTCAACACAATGGCATCTAACAACAATGCGTTATATTAAAAACTAGAAAACTTTTGCTATCAATTGAAGTCTAACTTACAATAACTTTGTATATGGTTTCCAAGCCTGTTATTTTTTATAAGAAGAGACTGCTTGGTCAAATGGTTTTTCAATTTGCAACTTTTTGAGAAAGCGCCATACAGTCTTCCATAGTGGTTGCATCATTTTACACGCCCACCAACAGTGAATGAGGGTTCCACTTTCTCCACAACCTCACCAGCATTTGTTGTTTGTTGCTATGTTCAATTTTGCTATTCTTACTGGGGTGAGATGATATCTCATAGTTGCTTTCATTTACCTTTCTCTTAGAGTGAGGGGTTTTGAATATTTCTTCATGTGTTTGTT
This sequence comes from Elephantulus edwardii, assembly GCF_000299155.1. Taxonomy (NCBI): domain Eukaryota; kingdom Metazoa; phylum Chordata; class Mammalia; order Macroscelidea; family Macroscelididae; genus Elephantulus; species Elephantulus edwardii. Next base: position 17,064,816 of record NW_006399800.1, on the reverse strand, counting down.
TGCCATCTGAATGTCTTCTTTGGTGAAGTGTCTGTTCATATCCTGTGCTAATTTTTCAAATGGGTTATTTACTTTTATCTTGTTGTGGTGCTAGAGTATTTTATAAATTCTAGATATAAGTCCTTTGTCAGATAGGTTATTACCAAATATTGTTTCACAGTCTGTGGCTTCCTTTTTTACCCTGTAAAAGAAGTTTTTGGATGTGCATAGGGATGTAGTTCTTAGAACGTCTCATTCATTGATTTTATCCTCTCCTGGTTGTAGATTTTCCAGGATGCCTGGAAGACTGTTTATGTTGTAGATTAGGACTTCTATAGAAATACCATTTGAACCAGCAATTCCACTACTGGGAATTTACCCTAAAGAAACCATCACCACCACCCAAGCAGATATATGCACACCCATGTTTATTGTGGCTTTTTTCACAATAGCAAAGAGCTGGAAACAACCCAAGTGCCCATCGACAAACGAATGGATAGAGAAGCTCTGGTATAGTCACACAATGGAATACTATGCAGCACTGAAAAACAAGGAACTCATGAAATATTATGCAAAATGGACGACAGTGGAGTGAGATATCTCTGTCAAAAAAGGACAAATATTGCAAAGCGCCACTATTATAAAACGGGAGTGACATCAGGGTTGAGGGAAGACAGAAAAGGAGGAGAGGAATGGTGTATATTGCATTGAAACAGATGAGGAAGAGAACTGTCTAAAAGGGAAATATGAACGGGTACAGAAGTCTAGAGTGAAGGCTGCATAGTGGAGTGGACTTGTGCAGAGGAATTGCATAACAATGAGATAGTTTTTCTTTTTCTTTTCAAGAAGAGTTAATTGGGAGAAGAGGGTGGGCAGGGAGAAAAGTGCTACAATGAATGACTTGAAACCCTAAGTCTCTGTAAACTTTCATTAAAAAGTAATAAAAAAAGAAGAGACTGCTCACCTTTGGGCTTTGGATGTCCTGGTTGATTTGAACTGCAGACTTTTCAGTTACCAGTTTGATATGTTACATACTTCTCTCTCAGGGCTTCTTGTATTATTGTGTTATAGTGGTTATTCAGTGTGGTTTTTCTAGCCATTGCTATATCTTTTACCACATGAAAGGATTGGACTATAACTATGAGGTGTTTATGACACCATAAAAGTTATTGGATGGCTTACTAATAATGTCAACAGTACAGTTTAGGGGGAACAAGCAAATAAGGCAGAGTATTGACAAGGACATTAGTCAGTTTTCCCCTTTCAACAGGCTTAAGTTGAGTAGGTTCGGAGATACAAATTCTGCTTTCATGAAGAAAAAAGCAGAGTGCAGTTTGTGTCTATTGGGTCAGAGATTCCTGCAGGCCAAGGCTAGGTCACTCCAGCAGCAGAAACAGCAGTTGTTGTTTTTATGTGCCGTCGAGTAGTTTGCGACTCATAGCGACCCTATGCACAACAGCCCTAAACCCGGCTCTATCTTGCACCAACTGCACTGCCTCTGACACACCCATCCCAACTACCCCAGTCACCAAATCAATCCATCTCATAGAGGGTCTTCCCCTCCTGCGCTGTCCCTCAACCCTCCCAAGCATGATGTCCCTCTCCAAGGACCTGTCCCTCCTGGCAACAT
>NW_006399800.1:17054580-17062567 GCF_000299155.1 Elephantulus edwardii | reverse complement strand
GTATGGAGACTGGTTGCATCCCTGGCGTACACCCTTCCCAATTTTGAACCATGCAGTGTTACCCTGCTCTGTTCTGACTACTGCCTCTTGGTCCAATTATAGGTTTCGCATTAGCACAATTAAATGTTCAATCAAGATTGAGAAGCAACAGTAGCAGAAGTAATAGCAGAAATAGAAGCAAAATGCTGGAGAACCAGAGATAAGTGTGAGCCAGAGATGAACTAGAACTGCTATTCCAAGAAGCCAAAGCTCAGTGGCTTAGTCTAGGCTAACTGGTGGAGAAGGAAAGTAGAGAGGCACACATAGCTGACAGAAATCAAAGGACGTTTTAATATTGGCCCAATGCAGCAAAGAAGGAGGCCTGCCCATGGATATACCTGAGAAGACACTGTCCTGACTGGAGAATTTTACACTGCTACTTGCTTAACTCATAGGGTATAATATTTCAGGGGTGGGGGGAACCACCATGCCTTTGAATTGTGGTTTTGGCAAAGAGCATTGAATGTACCACAAATTTGCAAAAGAACAAATAAATTTGTCTTGTAGGAAGTGCAAACTGGTATTCCTTGAAGGTAAGAATGATTAAATGCTGTCAAGAGAAGCGAATTCTTAGAAAAAGACACCATTCATGGAAAAGTAGAGGGTTGGATTAGCAAAAGAGGGAAAGACCTTTCTTTAAAGAGATAGATTGGCACAGTAACTGCACCAATGGACTTGAACATTGTAGAGATTGTGAGGATATCTTAAGATAGGCAAGATTTTTTTTTATCTGTTGTACATAGGACTGCCTTGAATCAGAATAGACTTGAGGGCTTCGAGGATTGTATCTTCTCTCCATAACAATTCAATTTGTATGCTAAGCAAATAAGTCATGAAGCCAAAGTCTATAAAGAAGAATGTGGCATCAGAATTGGAGGAAGATTCATTACAAACTGTGTTATGCAGATGACACAATTTTGCTTGTTCAAAGTGAAGAGGATATGAAATGCCTGCTGCAGATCCAGGAGTGTAGCCCTCAGTACGGATTATATCTCAACATCAATACAACGAAGGTTTTCACTTCAGGACTAACAATCAACATTAAGATAGAGGATGATTGAAATTGTCAATGATTGCATCTTGCTTGAATCGACAATCAATACCCTTAGTATCAGCAGTCAAGTGAGATCAAGAGATTTATTACATTGGGCAAGTCTGCTGTCAGGGATCTTGCTAAAATGCTAAAGAGCAATGATGTCGGTATGAAGACTAAGATGCACCTTATTCAGGTTATAGGCTTCAAATCACCTACTGTGCATCAGAGAGCTAGGAAATGGATAAGAATGACAGAAGAATTAGGACCTTTGAATTTTGGTACTGGAGCAAAGTACTGACTGTCTAAAGAACAAACAGATATGTCTTGGAGAAAGGTAAAGCCATAGAGCTCCTTGAAGGCAGAGATGGCAACATTGCACCTTACATATTATGGACATATAACTAGGAGAGGCTATTCTTTGGAAAGGGACATCATAAGTGAAAAAAAATGGAGAGTCAGTGAAGGAGAGGAAAATATCCAATGAGATAAATTGACGTGGCAACTTCAACGATGGGCTTCCAGTGTGTCAAAGATGATGAGGATGGCAAGGATAGGGAAGATTTCAGGTAGGCTGTTTAGTGTCACTATGAGTCATAATCAACTCAGCAGCACCTAACAACAATTAAGCAATCCTATTAAATTGTATACTTTTGATTATTGTCTATTAGTTATGTTTGGTGATTGTAATGGATTAAGAAATCAGGTACTGGAGTAGAGAGAGAGCAGTAGGAAAGAATATTTATTATTAGAAGAAAGTGCAGAATCAGGGACATGGGCGAGGGCATGTCTGATTTTACAGGCAACAATTTGGTTCTGTTGATGTTAGTTATGGAGACTCTACCTATGGTAGAATTAGTTAATTCAGGCCATTTGTTGTCATCCGCAGACTGGCTGTACTGTTTTTATAATCATGCATTAATAAATGTTTATATTATGCTGACAAATGAAATAAAATTCGAATTAAGTATTTCATTTCATATTGAAAAGAAATTTATTCTTTAAATACTATGAGAATAAATAAGATTAATGTTATTCATTTAAAGGCACATTTGTAACCTTTATATAATCTACTACACTGGAAATGGAAATGAAAAGTGAGGAAAAAACAGGGTCACACTCATAATCAAAAAGGCCATTTCTAGATCCATTTTGAAATGCAATGTTGTGAGTGGCTGGAAAAAATTATTATGCATAAAAGGAAAATCTGTTAATATCATTATCATTTAACTAGCTGCATCAACAACTAGAGCTAAAGAAAAGGAAATAGAAGATTTCTACTGAGATTTGTAGTAAAAAAATCAATCAAACATGCAACCAAAATGCATTAATAATAATGGGTGACTGAAAGGCAAACAGGGCTAAAAAAAAGAAGAAGTTCTGAATGTCACCCACCTTCCAGTGGCCTAAGATGCTGATACTCCGAAGGCAGTCCAAAAGAGCACTCCCAGGAGAAACAAGCTTGACCACTATGCCACCGTCAAATTTCCCCTAACCACTGAGTCAGCCATGAAGAACATTAAAGATAACAACACACTTGTGTTCATTGTGGATGTCAAGGCCAACAAGCACCAAATTAAATAAGCTGTAAAGAAGCTCTATGACATTGATGTGGCTGAGGTCAATACTTTGATTAGGTCTGATGGAGAGAAGAAGGCCTATGTTCCACTTGCATATGACTATGATGCTTTGGATGTTGCCAACAAAATTGGGATCATCTACACTGAGTCCAGCTGGCTAATTCTAAATACAACTTTTTTCACACACAAAAAAAGGTGACTGGAATTCAAAAATTGAAAACAAAGAAGAGTCATTAGTTAGAAAACATGGTCTTGGTGACAGAAATGAGTGGTGATAGAATGATAGAATTCAGTATCATCAATGAATTTATTCATTGCAATTATCTTTTATAATAAACACAAACAATAGCTATGTACATGGACCTCACCTGATAGTCTACACAAGAAGCAGATTGATTACATCTATAGATAGAATCCTTGGAGAAACTCAGTATTAGCTGTGAAAACTAGGCCAGGCACTAATTGAGGAACAGATCATCAATTACTCTTATGCAAATTCAAACTGAAGCTAAAGAAAATTAAATCAAACCCACAAGAACCAAAATTTGACCTTGAATCTACTTAACCTGCATTTAAAAAGCGTTTCAAGAACAGATTTGAGGGCTTGGACACTAATGAATGAAGACAACATGAGCTGTGGGAAGATACCAAGAAAAACATCCATAGATTTTGAATGGCAAACAGACACTTGAAGAAATGCTCAAAATCACTGGCAATAAGAGATATGGAAATAAAAACCATAATGAAGTACCATTGCACTCCAGTAACAGTGGCAAAGTTTAAGAGGTCAGCAAGTAATAAATGTTGGAGAGGATGTGGTGAGATAGGAACTCTTTTTTCGTTTTTGTTTGTTTTTGTTTTAATGTTTTGTTTATTTGTGTTAACCATTTATAAATAAGAAAATGCAAATATTGGAGGCAAGAATCATGAAAACTGGGTCTAATCTCAGGTTTAGCATTATTTTATGAAGTCCCTGGCTAGTATACAGAATAAGGAATACCAAAAGGTAGTCAAGTTCACCTAGAAACACCCTGAAGGAAGAAAACCTGACAATCTCTTTCTAAAACATCAACAATTGAAACCTCTTTGGAGGTCAGTTCTGCTTGAACTTCCATGGGTTTGCAAAGAATAGGAATCAACTTGAGTCAATTGGGTTTAGAGTTAATTCTTGATTTCTCAATTATTAGGTGGCATTGTGTCAACTTATAGGCCACCAGAGCAGATAATACAGCTTGAAAGTTGGCCCTGTCTTGCCCCATCTTCACAGTTTCTTCCATGCAGCAGTGTTTATGTAAATCTCCACTCTCCTCAAGAATCTTCTTTGCTTTTGATGACTACCTACTTTTCCAAGCATGATTAATTTTCCAAGGACTGGCCTCTCTTAATTACATGCCCAAAGTATGCAAGACAAAGCTTACTTCTAAAAAGAATCCAACATATACTTCTTTCCAAAACAGATTTGTTTATTTTTTGGCACTCCATGGTATGTTCAATACTCTTCACCAACACCACAATTCAAAGGCATACATTTTTCTTCAGCTTTCCATACTCATTGTCTGTGTTTTCAAGAGCAAATGCTAAAATGAGGAAGCATTGTATAAATTACAAAATTTCAGATTAGAAAAACACATTTGCAATGACACAGCTGACAAAGCACTCAACTATAAACTTTATAGAAAATTCTAACACTTCAACAAGTAAAAGAACCGATCCACAGTTAATGCTTCAGGGCATTTTCAGAGGAAATTAATCACACAGGAGGGGATTATTCATCCTTCTCCCACAGAATATTTCAGGGATTTGAACTTTATGTCTTTGGGATTGCAGCACAACTTCTTACCACTAGGCCACACACTGTCAAGTCACCTACAACTTGTAGCAACTTTATGAACAACAAATTGAAACCTCAACCTATCCTGCATCATTTTCACTGTCTCTAACATACTTGAGCTCATTATTACAGTCACTATGTCCATATATCTTGTTCAGGGTATAAGACATCAAGGTGGGAAAGGTGAAGGATCAGAGATAGGAACTCTTATACATTGTTGGTGGAATTGTAAAATGGTACAACCATTCTTGAGGGCAGTTTATCATTTCCTCAAAAAGCTGAACATAGAATTTCCATATGACCAAGCTATTCCACCGCTTGGGATGTACACTGAGAGGATGAGAACTGAAGCCCAAATGAAGACTTGTACACCAATGTTCATGGCAGTGTTATTCATCTCCCAACAATGGGGAAACAGCCCTGATGTCCAACCATAAATGGATTGAGAAATCATAGTACATTCACACAGTGGAATATTATGCAGCACACAGGTTCAATGATTTTGTAAACTATTACCTAACTTGGGAGGGACTGGAGAGCACTATGCTGAGTGAACTATCTCGGTCCCACAGGGACAAATACTGTATAAAACCATCATTGTAGAATGAGTATAAGCATCCGGGACTGGGAGATAGGGGTGGAAACAGATGGATGAGGATGTGGAAGGGAAAGGGGAGATTAATCATGGGGTTGTACAATTTGATGGTGGGTGAGGGATTTTGGAAGAATCTGTTCTGAAAAACAATGTATTCAAATTTTGTATATAAACTAGTATAAGAATAAAGAAAATAATCCATGATGAATGTAGAAGGTCATTACAAAGACAGAAGAGGAAGAAAAGGCTGAGATGGATGTCAGAAGAGACACTGAATATTGTACTAGAATACTGAGAAGCCAAAACAAAGGGAAATAATAAGGAAGTTAAGAGGCTAAACAGATTTCAAAGGACATCTCAGAAAGACAAAGCAAAGTATTATACTGAAATGTGGAAAAATCTGAAGTCAGAGAATCAAAAGGAACAAACTTGCTCATCATCTCTTAACTTAAAGAAGCTAAATAGCAACTTCAAGCTTCAAGTTGCAATGATGCTATGAGCAGAATATTGAATGATCCAGGATGCATCAAAAGAAGATGGAAGGAGTACACAGAGTAACTGTTCCAAAAAGAATTGACTGACACAGAGGAATTTCATGAAACATCATATGACCAAGAGACAATAGTGATGAAGGAGGAAGTTCAAGGTGCTCTGAAAGAATTGGCAAAAAACAAGGCCCCAGGAATTACTGGAATACCACTTCACATATTTTAGCAAACAGATGTGGCCCTGGACTTGCTCACCAAGTTGTGCCAGAAAATCTGAAGGATGACCATCTGGCCAGCTGACTGGAAGAGATCCATATTTATTCCCATTCCAAAAAACAGTGATCCAGAAAAGTGTGGAAATTATTGAACCATGTTATTAATACCACACACAAATAAAATCCTGCTGAAGATCTTCCCAAAACAACTGGAAAAGTACGTCAACAGAGAGCTTCCAGAAGTACATTCTGAGTTTAGAAGAGGTCATGACTCTAGGGACATCATTTCCAATGTCAGATGGAACTTGGCTGAAAGCTCAGAGTACCAGAAGAATGTCTATCTGTGTTTTATTTACTATGCAAAGACATTTAACAAATGAGGACTAACCTTGAGAAGAATGGGAATCCCAGAAACTTGGATTGTGCTCTTGCAAAATTTGACCAGGAGGCAGTTGTCAGAAGGGAGCAAGAGAACACTGCATGACTTAAAATTAAAGAAAAAATTCTTCAGGGATACATTTTGTTTCCATGTCTTTGCAATCTATATGTGGAACAAATCATTCGAGAGGCTTTTTTTGAGGAAGAATGTGGCATCGGAACTGGACAAGACTAATCAACAACCTGTGTTATCTCCATGACATAACCTTGTTCATTGAAATTGTGGAGAACCTTTCTTCTTCAGAAAGTCAAGTACTACAGTCTTCAGTATAGATTGAGCTCAGAGAAGAAATTGAGATTGTTAACAGCTTTAATTTGTTTATCTCCACAACTAACACTCTTGGAACCAGTCGCCAGGAAATCTAAAGACAAATTGGATTAGGAAAGTCAGCTGTCAAGGACCTCTCCAAAATGCTCAAGTGCAAAGATGTTAGTCTAGAAACTAAGTTGAGCCTGATCCAGCCTATAGCTTTTGCAATTACTTGCTATGTATGCATCAGAGAGCTGGCCAATGAATAAGGATGACAGAAGAAGAATTGATGCATTTGAGTTGTGGTGTTTGAGAAGAGTATTGAGCATATATCATGGACTGCCAAGAGAACAAACAGGTCTGTCTTGGGAGATGGCAAAACCAAGTATCTTCTTGGTGGCTAGAATTTTAAAGCTCTGTCTCACATATTTTGACCATGTAGCCAGGAGGGACCAGTCTTTGAAGAAGGACATCATGCTTGGAAGGGTGGAAGGGCAGTGCAGGAAAGGAAGACCCTGGATGAGATAGATGATTTGACATAGTGACTGGGGTGATAGGGTTAGATGTGTCATTGGGAACAGTGAGATTGTCTCAGGTTTGGACAGAGTTCAAAACTATTGTGAATAGGGTCACTATGAGTCACAGGGAACTATATAGCGCATAACAACAACAACCACCACCCGCCAAATAAAAGATATTTTCTGATGGTTTTAAAGTATTACAGATTGTCCAATATCAATCAAATGTAGTATTTATTTACAATAAAAAAATTACTCAAGGATCCAAGATGGCGGTGGAGGCAGAGACAGCGTGGTGAGCTGCAGGAGCAGTGAACCACTTAAAGTAGAGCCATTATGGCCTTCCACAGACTTCGGCTTATTGATAATTGAACACTTAAACAGTTGATGACTGGTCCTCAGTGAAGATTGAGGCTCAACAACAGGAATTCAAGGATTCCCAAGGAGAAATGGGTGAGTCTCGTGACCCCTAAACCCCACCCCCCCTGCAGAGCCTGCACCATGCTGCACAGCTGCTGCAGCACCATGAGGTTTCCACAGCCAGAACGAATGGATTCCCTCACTCAGGATGGATGCTGGGCACCAGCCCTCCTCAAGACTGATACAGCGAAGCCACCACATTGCCACAAGGTGGACTTGTTCTGGAGAGAATTCTTGGAGCCATGATGGCGGCTGTGGGGGAAGCAGGCGCCTGCTGGCCGCCCGCACAAGAGGGGCCATGCACCCACCAAGCGCCTGTGCTGCGGGTTGGGGGGGCGAGCCCCGCTGGCCGCCTGTGTAGGAGGTGGGGGATGGGATGCATGCCCACCATCTGCAGGTTTGGTTTACCTTGGACAGGCCAAAGAAGATGATTACCTATACAGTGGATTGCTGAAAGTCACAGTGAGTCTGATGACCTTAACAGTTCTGTTGAATGCTTCTGCCAAAAGATGGTTAGACCTGGGGGGAGTCTGTTCACAATTCTCAGGTTCCCTTTATCATATATAAAGGGGGAGGGCAG
>NW_006399800.1:17051414-17053760 GCF_000299155.1 Elephantulus edwardii | reverse complement strand
CCCACTGGACCCTCATCATTTCCTTCACCTGCACCTCCCACCGACCAAACTATGTAGCTCTGCAGCTGCATCCTGGCCCATCCTCACCCTTCTGCCCCCACCCTCACCTCCTTGTACCCCCAATATGTTTTTCCCAATAAAAAAAGGCAAAAAAAATCACTCAAATGCAAAAACACTGTCTTGATTAGTAAAGAACAACTATTTATGGGAGCTAGGTCTTTTATACAGTGAATGCTATGCTTTTTGCATTTTTTCCAAGTTAAATATGTTTATTGCTAGTTTAAACTTATATCTTAAAAAACTGCATTAGGAATAAAACAACAAAAATATCTGCTTACAGATTATTTAGAGTAAACTTGGAGATTTATTTTGCAGCTCACTTCCAGAAGCATTTAATTTGTCATGGGGGAAAAAAAATTAGGGAAGTCTATTAAATTTACTTTTGACATATAATGTCTGAGCTCTTTAACAATTCAAGCTGATAGTAAATGCTATTTTATTTCATAAAAGCAATTGCTATTTTTCATATCAGGCTCTGAGGAAAGAGCTGCAAATAATTTTAATGAATTGAAGCTCATGACATCTAAATTTTGGATTAGAAAAAAACATAATTTCATATATATGAAGTAATGTTTTTTCTTCAATTTGCATTTATAGAAATTGATTTAGGATGCCACCGTGTGGCATAATGATTGTGTTCAAATGGCAAGTCTACAAAAATAGACTACATGTCTATTATAACAATGTCATAGTTTCCTTAATAAAATGTAATTTTGCTTAAGAATTTATGAGCTAATAGTAGTTCAGGTATGAGGATACTGTTTATTGTTTCCCAGCTAGGATACTGCCTTTTCTGTTGGGCTCACTAGGAGAAATAAATGCTGTAAAAATAAAATCTTGCTAGCAATAGAAGTAAAATGACTCATAACTTTCCTTATTACCAAATTTAATTGATTGGCAAAGCCCATCAGATATTTCCAGTTTCATGGGGAAGATATTTTATTTCACTTCACTTGTCTCTTAGTATCTAGGTCTACGTCATTTGGCTCAAGTAAGAAGAAGAAAACATAGAGAAACAAAGAAATGAATCAGTATTTAACAAAAAAATACTATGTCCATAATCTAGTGAATGCTATGTTTTTAGTGGAAAGGGAAAAGACTGGAAAGGAGACTTTGATTCCTTGAATGATGGACATTAACTTGTATATTGAGCAATGTTGTAGTTTTTACTGTTGTTATCTGCCACTGAGTTGCCTGCAACTCACAGAAACCCTACACACAATAACTATGAGTGCTCCCCTATCACGATCCTATCTCATTGTCTCTGACACACCTGCCCCAATTACCCCAGTCACTGTCAATCCATTTTATCCAGGGTCTTCCTCTCGTATGCTGGCCCTTCACCCTTTACATCTAGATGTTACTCTCCAAAGACAGGTCTCTCCTAGTAACATGCCCAAAATATGTGAGAGGAGTTTCAAAATCTGTGCCTCCTGGCTTCATTCATTCCCTTCAAGACAGACCTATTCCTTCTCTTGGCTGCCAATGGTATGTTCAATACTCCTCTCCAGCAAAACAACTCAAAGGCATTGATTCTTCTCCTGTTATCTTAACAGTAATACATCCGTTCAGTAAATGGATGTATTACAAATAATTGTGAAGATCATGGCCTAGATTATGCACACCTTGATGGCATAACAATTTATATACTTTAACAAACAGACACTGCCCTGGATATACTCTCCAAGGTGTGCCAGGAAATCTGGAGGACAACCACCTGGCCAACTTACCTTTTCCTGAGCCATCCTCACAATCTATAATATACTTGACCCCAGTGTTTGTGAGTTTGTTTGGTGGGTTGTTTTTTTTATTTTTTTTCTAATAAAGACACTTTACTAAGACATAAGCAAGTGCAGTAAGTGCATGAGGTCCTCCTCAGTTTCAGAGAGCAGGGTGTGTCATCTGCATAACGCAGATTGTTGATAGATCATCCACCAATTCTAACGCCACGCTTCTCCTCATAGAGCCGTGCCTCTCGGATAATCAGCTCTGCATACAGGTTGAAAAGGTATGGAGACAGGACACATCCCTGACGTACACCCTTCCGAATTTTGAACCATGCAGTGTTGCCCTACTCTGTTCTGACTACTGTCTCTTGGTCCAAGTACAGGTTTCGCATTAGCACGATTAAATGTTCTGGGATTCCCATTCTTCTCAGAGTCAGCCAGTTTGTTATGATCCAAGCAGTCAAATGCCTTTGCATAATTAATGAAACACAGACATTCTTCTGGTATTCTCTTCTTTCAGCTAAGATCAATCTAACATCAGCAACAATATCCCTACTTC
>NW_006399800.1:17048670-17050543 GCF_000299155.1 Elephantulus edwardii | reverse complement strand
GGGAAGACCCTCTATGAGGTGGATTGATTCAGTGACTGGGGTAATTGGGATGGATGTGACAGAGGCAGTGAGATTGGCACAGGATAGAGCAGGGTTTGGGGCTGTTGTACATAGGGTCACTATGAGTCGCAAGTGACTCGACGGCACATAACAACAACTAAGACATAAACAGAACAAAGACAAGAGAGAAATAATTCTGGTAGATGAAGAGTGAGGGAATGATAAGCAATCTTCTCTTGTTTAATTGCCTCTGAAAATCCCCCTGGAGAGTTAGCTATGGGTTGGTTCCAACTCAATATTACTACAATAACAATCTGTTAAAGTGGGAGAAAGATGGACAATCTCCTTCCCTGTGATTCACAGCCTCAGAACCACAATGAAGGACCACTTTAGTTTAGATTCAGCAGCAATGAGAAAGAAAACCCTTTACCCCATTGTTATGGTTACTATAGCAATCCATCTCATTTAAAGTTTCTTCTCTTTCATTGACCCTCTACTTTTCCAAGCATGATGTCTTTTCCCAAGGATTGGATTCTACTTAAAAAATGTTTAAAATATCTGAGATAAAGTTTCACTATCCTTGCCTTCAAGGAACATCCTGGCTGCACCTTCGTCAAGACATATTTGTTTGCTCTGTTTTGGTAGTCCATAGATAATATTCAATATTATTCTCCAAAATCACAATTTAGAGGTACTTCTTTTTCTTTGGTCATTCTTATTCATTGCTTAACTTCCAGTTTCATAGCAAGTAATTGAAATTAAAAAAAAAGATTGTTTGGTCTTCAAATTGACATAGTTATTCCTTAGTACCTTGGAGAAATCCTTGACAGTAGGTTTTCCAAGTACAAAATATGTGACTAATAGCAAACCTATAAACAATGTATCTGACTAGAGTCCTATCCTGAACAGATCGTTCAGCAAGCAGGGCTTTATGAGGAGGAGTGTGGCATTAAGATTGGAGGGAAACTCATTAACAACTTATGATGTGCAGATGACACAATGACACAACCTTGCTTGCTAAAACAGTAACTGTGGCGATGGGGATTGGTGTGTCAGAATTAGTGATATTAGCTCAGGACAGGGAAGGGTTCAGAGTTGCTGTACAAAGGTTTTCTAAGCATTGCAGGTGACTCAACCAATAACATTTTATGACAGGTTTTGGAAGCAGGAGTGGCATCCACTTTCTAAACAACTCTCCTGCATAAACTCTATGAACTTTGATAAATGTCAATAATTGTAGAGGAGCTTCAGACCTTTTGTTCATAGGGTCACTATGAGTCTTGCTTGACTCTAAGGCAATAGCAACCCTCTGAACAATGTATCTGAATTCTGTTCTATTCTGTCCTATGAACAATGAACCTAGGAACCCTATGAATCTTAATTCTATCCTATCTTCATAATCTTTGACACATGTGAGCCTATTGCAGCAGTAACTGTGTCAATCCATCCCGTTAAGGGTCTTCTTCTCCTTTTCTGACCCTATATATTTACAATCCTGATGTCCCTTTCCAAGGAATACCCCCTCATAACAATATGCCTAAAGATTTTGAGATGAAACTTTGCCTCCAAGGGGTATTCTGGTTGCACTTTGGCAATCCATGGGATATTCAGTACTCTTTTGCGACATCACAACTCAAGGACATTGATTCTTCTGTCATGCTACGAATCTATCTAGAAAATATCAAATGATTGAAAAGACCATAAATCACTGCAGCCAAGAAAGCTTAAGATACAAACTGTAAGATCATGGGTTGGAAAATGGAAGATATTTTCTGAAGGGACTTGGTAGATGAGAAGGGTTATCCTGGTGGAGGGTGGAGCTGGGAAGTAAGTGGGTAATGGCACTGGGCTAAGGGTGGGGTCAACACTTAAC
>NW_006399800.1:16971588-17046331 GCF_000299155.1 Elephantulus edwardii | reverse complement strand
AAAACAAACAGTTTCATCTTGGAGAGGATTAAACCAAGCTGCTCCTTGGAGGCAAGGATTCTGGGGCTTCGTCTGACATACTTTGGACATGTTGCGAGGAGGGACGGGTCCTTGGAGAGGGACATCATGCTTGGGAGGGTGAAGGGACAGCACAGGAGGGGAAGACCCTCTATGAGATGGACTGATTCGGTGACTGGGGTAATCGGGTTGGGTGTGTCAGAGGCGGTGCGGTTGGTGCAGGATAGAGCAGGGTTTAGAGCTGTTGTGCATAGGTTCGCTATGAGTCGGAAACGACTTGACGGCACATAACAACAACAACAACCTCAGTAGCAGACTTTCCCAGGCCATGTAGCTATTTGTATGGGTACCGTTCCTTTTATGAAGTGTAATTGTGAAGACTATAGCCTAGATTAGGTGCACCTTAGTCTCCAGACTAACATGATTCCTCTTCGGTATTCTGAAGAGTTTTCTGACGGTAGACTTTGCCAATGCAATTCGGGTTTTTTTTAAATCTATTTATTTCCTGGATGCTGGTACCAAGACTGTTGGTAGTGGACCCAAGCAAATGGAAGCTGTTAACAATCTCAATCTCAAAAAAAACCCCCCAAAAACAAAACAATCTCAGTCTCTTCTCCATCTATCATGATGTTGTCAATTGTTCTGTTGTTGTTACGTGCCATTGAGTTGCTTGTGACTCATAGTGACCCTATGAACAACAGCCCTAAACCCTCCTCTATCCTGTGTCAATCACACTGCCTCTGACACACCCATCCCGATTACCCCAGTCAATGATTTAGCTGTGAGAATTTCGTTTTCTGGATGTTGAACTTAAACCCATACTGACGTCTGCAGTGTTTGACCTTCTGCAGCAAGAGCTTCAGGTCCTCTTCAGTTTCAGCAAGGAAGCTTATGTCACAACTTGTTGATAAGTCTTTCTCCAATCCTGATGACACATTCCTCCTCATAGAGTCCAGCTTCCTGGATGATCTGTTCTGCACATAGATTGAAAGATATGGAGAAAAGTCACATTCCTGGTGTACACCCTTCCCAATTTTGACCCATGCAGTGTTTCCTTGCTCTGTTCTGATGACTGCCTCCTAGTCCAAGTATATGTTTCACATAAGCACAGTCAAGTGTTCTGGGATTCCCACTCTTCTCATAGTTTGCCTCAGTTTATTGTGATCCACACAGTCAAATGATTTTGCATAGTCAATGGAACATAGATAGATAGTCCTCTGGTACTCTCTGCTTATAGTCAAGGTCCATATAACATTAGCTATAATATTCCTAGTATCACTGCCTCTTCTAAACCCAGCCTATACATCGGATAGTTCTCTGTTGATGGTAGGGTAAGGTTCAGATCATTGAGCATTAGATCATAGTCAACTCCATAGGGCATAACAATAAAAATTGAGGGTATAATTTTGTCAATTTTTTAAAGCCTTAAGAATTAGTCAAAATAAAGATATGAAAAAGTGTGCCTTGTTTAGAAAACATTCTTTATTGTTCATTTAGAATGCAGAGATATATAAAAGCTTCACACTTGGAAAGGTGGAGGGTCAGTGAAAGAGAAGACTCTCAACAAGATGCATCGACACAGAGACTGTAGCAAAGAGGTTAAGATGCATCAGAGATGAGGAGGATGACACAGGATAAGGGTTCAGGTCTGTTGTTCACATGGTCACTAAGAGTCATACTTGACTTGATGGCACTGAACAACTCTCTCTACAGAACCCCTAGGAACACACATTTGTTTCTGAAAGAAATTGACATCAAAATGTTTTGCCCAATGAAGTTTACAATCTTTCCATGGTTTAAAGGGCTCTTTCAAGCAGAAATTGATGTGAGAAGTGGCCCAAACACTTTTCACCTATTTATAGTGGGACAAAGGAAATATATCTGCCCTCTTGTATGAAAGTGCACCAAATAAAATTGCTGAAGAAGCACTTCAGCTAAAAATAAATTATAATCTAGAAGTAAAGTATTAACCTTTTTGAAGATAAAATATTGTCATCTAATCTATTAATTAGCTTTTGTTTACAAAGGAATTTCAAGATAAAGGTAGAATGTAAATACTAATTAGTCTTACTATAATTACTCATTATACCTTCTTCTTTATCCCTGTGATGCTATAAAACCCTTAAAATGGAATTATGATGACATTCTCAGACTAATCAAGGGAGGGAGGAAACTTTCAAATCTCTACTTTATAGAATAACTTTTCATGAGACAAATTTATTAAAGGTAGATTTATCTCAAAGATGAATACAGCATGTTGTTGTTGTTATTATGTGCCATCAAGTTGCTCATGAGTCATAGTGGCCCTATGTACAACAGCCATAAACACTATTCTGTGCCAATCTTATTGTCTCTACCACACCTATCCCCATTACCCTAGACACTGAATCAATCCATCTCATTGAGGGTCTTCCTCTCCTGTGCTGTCCCTCCACCCTCCCAAGCATGATGTCCCTCTCCAAGGACTGGTCCTTCCTTGTAACATGTCCAAAATACGTCAGACAAAGCTTTAGAATTCTTACCTCCAAGAAGCAGCCGGGTTTCACCCTCTTTCAGATGAACCTGTTTGTTCTCCTAATAGTCCATGGTATATTCAATACTCTTCTCCAGCACCACAGCTCAAAGTAATCAGTTGTCCGTCTATCATGCCTAGTCATTGTCCAGCCTTCTGATGCATAGCATGTAATTGCAAAAACTACTGCCTGGATTAAGTGCACCTTAGTCTCCAGACTGACATTAACAGCAGCCTTGATTTTCCCAATGCAATTAATTCATCTTTTAATTTCATGGCTACTGGTATCAAGAGTGTTGATTGTGGAGCCAAGCAAACTGAAGTTGTTAACAATCTCAATCTCTTCACCATCTATTGCTGCCATTCAGTCCAGTGGTGGGAGTCCTTGTGTTCTTGTTGTTTAACTTAAATCCATATTGAAGGTTGCAGTTCTTAACCTTCTGCAGGAAGCACTTCATTTCCCCCTCAGTTCCAGGAAGCAGGGTCGTGAATCAGATCAATTACATTTGTGGAAAGAATCACTGGATAAGCTCAATATTAGTTGTGAAAACTAGGACAGATACTGATTGTGGACTAGACCACCAACTTCCTCACATGCAAGTTCAATTTAAAGCTAAGGAAAATGAAATAAAATCCACAGGAACCAAAATTTTACCTTGAGTCTATCCCATCTGAGTTTCAAAACCATCTCAGGAACATGTTTGAGATCCTGAACACTAATGAGCAATGATCAGTTGAGCTGTGGAAGGATATCAAGAATATCATCCATGAAGAATACAAATGGACATTACAAAGACAGAGGAGGAAGAAAAGACCAAGATGACGTCAGAACAGACTCTGAATATTGCACAGGAGTGCCAAGAATCCTAAGCAAAGAAAGAAATCAAGAAATTAAGGAGCTGAACAAAAGATTTCGAAATGCAGTATGGGAAAACAAAACAAAACAGTATTACAATGAAATGTACAATGAGCTAGAGTTAGAAAACCAAGCACCAAACTCGCTTGGTATTTCTTAAGCTCAAGGAACTGAAGAACAAAGTCAATTCTTGAGTTGCAATACTTAAGGATTCTTTGGGCAGAATATTCAATGATCTAGGAAGCATTAAAAGAAGATGGAAAAAGTATACAGAGTATTTTACCAAAAGGAATTGGCAGACACAGAAGAATTTAATGAAACAACGTATGAGCAAAAGCCTGTGGTAATGAAAGAAGAAGTTCAAGCTGCCCTGAAAGAATTGGCAAAAATCAAGGCCCCAGGAATAGATAGTATACCTATTGAAATATTTCAGCTAACAGATGCTGCCCTGGATGTGCTCACCAAGTTGAGCCAAGAAATCTGGAGAACAACCACTTGGCCAACTGACTGGAAGAGATCGATATTTGTTCCCATCCCAAAGAAGGGTGACCTGAGAGGAGTGTAAAATATAGCATAGGTGACCCTTTAAAAACTTCACAGGAAAAGTGTAATTTAAGAAAAAGAGAAGAGTCTTCTTGATTCCAAAAAGCTCCACCTTAATTGGATACATGCCTAGATTTTCACCATTAAAAATTCATTCTTTAGGGTCAATAGTTATTGGGCCTTTAAGAGACCGCCATGAAATTTTCAGTAACTATGGAAAGAAAAAACCCTTAAGATACCGTAACCTAACCTATAGAAAGTCACCAGTAAAGCCGGCAAAATTGAAGGTTATTTTGTGGAAAACAACCATCATCAGAATTAGAGAAGAGCTCTCATTAAACAACTAATTTGCTTAGGTCTGCTCTGTATTGAGAATCTTATAGAGAAGCAAAGTTTTGTTTTGTTCTTAAAAGAGTTACATTAAATTACGATATACTTTGTAGAAAGTGTATATATGTACATATATATGTATGTATGTGTATGTATATATAAATTAAAATTAAAAACTTTTTGAAAATGCAAAATTATTCTTGCTTGTTGTTGTTATGTGTCGTCGAGTCACTTGCGACTCATAGCGACCCTATGTACAACATCCCTAAACTCTGCTCTGTGCTGTGCCAATCGCACTGTCTCTGACACTCCTATCCCTATTATCCCAGTCACTGAATCAACCTACCTCATAGAGGGCCTTCCCCTCCTGTGCTGTCCCTCCACCCTACCAAGCATGATGTCCCTCTCCAAGGACAGGTCCTTCCTCACAACATGTCATAAGTATGTTAGACAGAGCCTCAGAATCCTTGCTTCCAAGGAGCTACCCGGTTTAACCCTTTCCAGTATGAATCTGTTTGTTTTCCTAGCAGTCCATGGTACTCTCAATACTCTTCTCCAGCACCACAGCTCAAAGGCATCAATTCTCCTTCTATCTTCCTTGGTTATTGTCCAACTCTCTGATGCATAACAAGTGATTGCAAAGACCATGGCTTGTATCAGACGCACCTTAGTCTCCAGAGAGACAACATTGCTCTTCAGTACTTTGGAGAGGTCCCTAACAGCAGACTTTTCCATGGCAATATGCCTTTTAATTTCCTGGCTACTGGTGCCAAGAGTGTTGTAACCTAACCTATGTATTTTCTTGCTTATTTCTGAAAATTTTGTGGTAATAAGGAGATGGTTATTTTCACAGAAACAGGTGATGCCTATATTCATTGTTGTGATCCTAAATATCATTAAGTATAAAAACACAAATAGTTGCAAGGATCTAACTTATGTTTGTTTGCTTTTATTTTTTTAACTTTTTCTTATTGTGCTTCTTTCATATACATTGTTTTTCTCCCTCCCTTTATCAAACATTCTTCTATGTCTTATAGCCCTGGTGTATCCACTTGTCATACAAAGGTAACTTGTGGTTGCTGTGGAGTTGAACATTGTGACACTGATGTGTCAGATGTGATAATGGTCACCCATGGTGGACAGTATTTGGTGGAAATACCTGATTAAAACAAGTTTGGAAGCAGGAGTGGCATTCCTTAATAGCCTGCCTCCGGATATCTTATGAACCTGGAGAAAGGATGAAAGTCACACAAGTGTTGAGGACTTTCGTTCATAGGGTTGCTATGAGTCACCTACAACTTGAAGGCATTTAACAACAACAGCAACAACCATCCACCAATCTCTGTGACCCCATGCCTTCTCCCCTCCCTACCGGCAGGCTCTCTCCTCTTCTTTCTTTGTATGTCCATGCACATCTCACTGGTTATCCTTCTGTTTTTACAATAATAGTCTTACACAGAATTTGTTCTTATAACCTCCTCTCTTGGGTCTGTGTGTATGTAAATGAAATTAAGATACTTAGATTAAGAAAAAATTTAAAATGAAAGATAATTTTTGAGTTTTAGTGCTTAGGAGTATTGTAATTTATTTTTAAATGATACTATTTTACAAACACTTTATTATTATTATTTATTATTATTATCATCATTATCATCATCATCATCACCATCATTCAAACCTTCCCAATGAACTGGTCAAATGTTGCCCTCATCAGGCCAGAAATGGTTTATCAGCAAATTTCCTTAGCAGCAGCTAAAACTATAGTGAAAATTACAGACACAAATTGAATTACAGTTAGAAATTAAGAAGAATGAGTCCCAGAAAAGAAAATTTTAGCAGATTTTTATTATAACCCTACATCATTTTCAAGACCAATTGCTGGATCTTGAAAAGTTGATTAAAGGAATAAGAGAAATATAAATTTAATTGAGTCTTCACCTTCAAACGGTAATCCATATTCTTTGTCAGGTAAATTGGCTTATTACACTCCTTGGGTTAAAATCTTCCAGTGAATCCCCATTATCCTTACAATAAAATCTAAATTTTTTATCTAGACCTATGATCTTTGCTTACAGTAGAAACTTTATTTATGTTAATATTCCTATGATTTTTGTCATTATCCCAAGGCTTAATTTAAAGCCCCTTCAAGAGTTTGCCTCTTCTTAATCATGGGGTTGTACAATTTGGTGGGGGCAAGGTGAGGGAAATTGAGAGTTTGTTCTTAAAAATGATGTATTTGACTTTAATAAATAAACTAGTAAATAATTTAAAAAAAATTAAAAAGTCTGTTCTATTTCGAATCTCTACTTGTTTTCCTGAGCTTTTTTTTTTTTTTAAAAAAAAAATCTGGTTATAGTCAAAAAGTAATTATAGCATGTGATATGATAGTAGATTTTGGAAATATTTTAGAGGTAAATATTACAGGATTTTCTTAAATACTTTTTTGTTATTGTTGGTATGTGCTGTGAGTCAGAATTGACTAATAGCTGACCTTCCAGAGAACTTTCAGAGGTTGTAAAACACATGGAAGTTGATTGCCTATATTTCTTCCTTGGAGTAGTGAGTGTATTTGAACTACCTTCCTTTGCATTGGCATAGTAACTCCTTACCCACTAGGCCACCAGAATGCCAGCTTAAATTCTAGGCTACATACACCCAGGATGTTTTTAGGACTCACATTAGTGAAAGTATAAACTTTCTATTTACTAAGGATAGACAAGTTAGAGCCAAATGGAAAAGAATTCAATTCTAAATACTCTCAAATTGCAATATGTACAAGAGCACCTAAATTAAAGTAAAATGCAGGTGAATGTGTGCCCAAGTACAGAATTCAAGGAAAAAACTGAAATCTTAAGTTGCATAGTGAATTAGGAATACTGAATTCATTCTTTTCATTATTATACTAGTTTATTTACAAAATTCTAATATCTTTCTTTCCAGAACAGATTCTTTCAATTTGTCTCACAACCCCCATAAAATTGTACAACCCCATGATTAATTCCTCTACCCCTACACATCCTCATCCCTCTGCTTCCACCCTCCTCCCTGTTTTGGATTCTTATACTCATTTATGATAATGGTTTTATACAATATCTGTCCTTGTGGAACTGAGTTCACTAAGCATAATGCTCTCCAGTCCCTCCCAAGTTAGGTAATCATTTACAAACTCATGGCTCCTATGTGTTATATAGAATTTCACTGTGTGAATATACCATCATTTCTCAGTCCATTGTTTGTGGTTGGACTGGACTGTTTCCATGTTCCTGCAGTGGTGAATAATGCTGCTGTGAACATTGGTGTACAATCTCCATTTGTGCCTCTGTTCTCATTTTCTAAGTGTATATTTCAAATAGTGGAATAGCTGGGTCATATGGAATTTCTCTGTTCAGCTTTTTGCCTTCCAGAACAGTTTACAACTATTAAAACTACAGTTTAAAACTATAGTTTTACAATCCCACCAACTATGTATAAGACTTCCTTTCTCACCACATCCTCTCCAGCATTACTTGCTGACCTGTTAAACTTTGCCACTGATACCGGAGTGAGATGGCACCTCATTGTGGTTTTGATTTGTATCTCTCTCATTGCCAGTGATTATAGAATTCAAGGAGAAAACGGAAATCTTAAGATGGATAGTGAATTAGGAATACTGAAGAAGAATTGACTCTTTTTCATTGTGGTAGTGGTGAAAAGTAATAAATATCCTATAGACTGCCAAAAGAACAAACCAATTTACCCTGGAGGAAGTACAACCACGGTATCCTTAGATGCAAGGATGACGAAATTTCTTTCACGTACTTTGAACATATTGTCAAAAGAGGTCAGTCCTTGAAAAAGGACATCATGCTGGAAAAGACAGAAGGTTAGAGAGAGACAGACCTTCCATAAGATATATTGCTACTGTAACTCTAACACTGGGTCTGAGTACATCGGAGGTCATAGAAATGGCACAGGACCACACAAGGTTTTGGACCATGCAGGATCTGTTGAACACAGGGTCTCTATGAGTTGTAGTCATCTCAATGGCACTTAACAACAACAACTAACAACATCACCAACAACAGCATATTACTGTTGGGGCCAACATAAAGTATTTATCATTTGTATCTCATTAATTTGGATAATCTAACATTTTATTTCAGTTCTCCTACAGACGTTTCAGAGGCACACATCCAGAAGGTTAGGATCTCATCAGATAGCGCAGGGCTCATAATCACTTGACAGCACTTAACCACAAGTCATGCTATTATTTTGTGGAATAAATTTTGCCTAAATATTTTTTTTTATTTTTACCCTTTCCTTTGTAGTCATTTTTTACCTCTGTAACTCAGAACTACTTAAACAGAACATTAACTGAATTCTCAGAAAGTATTTCTTCTTTACCTCATCGACTGCTTAAAAACACCGAGCAGTAGCTGAGTCATTGTTGAATGACTGAGCAGTAAATGGAGCTGTATGACTATCTGAAAAGAAAATGATGCCCTGCATTTCCCTCTACCCAAGCAATTGACCCTTGAAACTCTAAGAGGATTACAGCATAGTTTATCCTTTACATGCACTTTTTCTCAGTTTTTGCAGTGTTTACTATCTTCAGGTTATACAAGAAATTCCTAGTAGTTTATGAGTCTGAATCAATGAAAACAGTTATTTGTCTAATTTTTTAGTTATAGTGATCCCTTTAGATTGTCCCGTTTTAGTTAGTTACTATAAGGTCTTTTTTTACTTGTTTAGATCTTATAATGTGTTTTATATTAATATACTTGCTTCAACTGAGAAAAATGGAGTCCTTGTAAGTTTATAATTCTGTTCTTTTCGACAGAGACAGAGATACGTCATTGAAGACTGCCACATAATTACATCTAGGCGCTTCTTTTCAGATAATTCTTGAATATTTTAACCTCAATAAAGTTAAGACATGTTGGAATAGGAAGTTTCAAGATTCAATGTGTCTACCAAAATAATTAAGTAGACTAGACGTCAAAATTAACTACTCACCATACAGAAATATCACTTTAACAACAGAAAGAGGGTTATTTACAAGCACTTTTTCAAAATCCAGGAAAATAACATATATTAGCAAGGTTTTGAAAAAATGTGAAACTTGACTATTTCTAGGGAAATGTAAAATGATGCATTCGTTGTGAAAAACTCTTTAGCGTTTCCTCAAAAAGTTAAACATGAATTACTTTGCTTAAATAGGATATCTACTTTTAGGTTTGGCAAAAATGAATAAAAACATGTATCTTTTCCAAAATTTCAATAAAAATGTATACAGTACTACAGCATTATTCATAATAGTCAAATATTAGAAACAACTAAAGTGCCCTTCAGTGGATAAATGGACAAATTGCAGCATGTACAGATATATTTAATTTAGCTATACAAAGCACTGGAACACTGGTACACATTGCAAAATTTGATTAGTAAAAGAAGCCAGATATAAAGGGATTCATAGTATACGATTCCTCCTATCTGATGTATCTGGATTCCTTAATAGGGACAGTGTTCTAGAGTGATGAAAAGTTTCAAAACTAGAAAGAAGTAGTAGTTGTGCAACATTGTGAATTCACTAAACATCACTATATTCTATTTTATAAACTAATTAATTGTATGTCATCCAAATTTCAAAACAACAACAAAAAAGAGAGAATTGAGTAAGATGCTACCCGTCATAGGGTGATATTTTTTTCAAGGCAGTATTTTTCAAACATTAGAGTATGGCCTAGTAGTAAGAAGCTGAGCTGCAATCCCAAAGCACACTGAACCCACAAGCTGCACCACGGGAGAAGGATGGGCAATTTCCTCCCATGTGACTTACTGTCTCTGAAAGCTCACTGTAAGGTCAGATATGAGCAGTTTCTGACTCAATGGCACACAACAACAACAGATTGTAGCTGCACCTCTATGAAAGTTATGGGTGCTTTCCAAAATTAAATTGAGAATGATAATCTCTTGTTTGGGTACATATTCTAACGCTTTCTCTACTTCTTATCTCCTGAGCGAACTTAAACAAGTTTGCCCAAGGTTTTCCTAAAATGCAAGAAGCACTTGGACTAAATGACTCCTGGGACACAGCCAGTGAATGGTTCTTGAAACTGATAATTGTTCTCTTCTTTCTTCCTGCTCTGACTGATTGGGCTTTTCATAATTGAAGTGAACTTTTCTCCCTTAGCTTCTAGTCAACTTTGGGCACGTGGCCAGGAGGGACTAGTCTTTGGAGAAGGACATCAGGCTCAGAAAGGTGAAGGAACTGTGCAGGAGAGAAAGACCCCAGATCAGAAGGATTTATACAGTAGCTGGGACAATGGGAGTAGGTGTGTCGGCGTCAGTGAGACTGGCTCAGTACAGGGCAGGCTTCAGAGCTCTTGTACGTAGGTAGGTTCACTATGAGTTGCAGTCAACTCAATGGCATGTAACAACAACTAGCTAACTAAGAACAAGTCATTGCATTAACCCTGATTGCTAACTAGGGGAGTAGAGGAGACACAGAAACATAATCTGCTAACATGACTTACATTGATCAAGTTAGAAAGGAGCAACAGGTTTTCAGTACCAAAGTTATAGCTCATATGTCAAAGTTATATAAAACTAGTACATCTTTCCATGTCATTCATTACCCCTTTCTCTTCTCCTTCTCCTCTCTCTCTCTTTCTCTCCTCCCCTCTCTTGTTTCCATTTCTATTTAAGTTTCGAATTTGGGAAAGGTGAATAGAACGGAAAAATGAAGATGACAGGTGAGACAGGTCTAAAGTGCCTCCTGCTTGTACGCCCAAATTAGGCTTGCATATCTTAGTCCTTGATTTATTGTTGTTATTATTAAAACATAAAGCATGTCTACTATTCTGGATGATTTTCATCTGAATAACTACTTAATAATAATTTATTTTCTTCTAAAATGATGCTGACCACAAGGAACTTTGGTGTTTACAGTTATATAAAAAATGGGAAGCTTACTTTTTATCATATATTACAAGTTCCTATGACTAAAACTGATGTGCTTTTCCCTGACCTTTTCTTTTTGGGGAGTGTATCAACAACAATATGTATATACATGTACAAGCCTCTTTTCTTCCTTTGTATTACTAAGTCTAATGATTTTAAAAATCTATCTGAACTTGACCAAACTAAAGCATTTTCATTTATTTGAATCCCATCATTTTATCTCCCAAAAGAGTCTAAATGCAAATGAGCTGAGGAAGCAGTAGCAGAGGTTCATGTTCACACAAGGAAGTGAAAATATATCAATTATACCACTGCCGTGGCCCACTAAGACAGTCAAATAGGATCAGTCAAATCCTAAGGGGAATTACCCACTTCTGCTGTCAATCAGATTAACGGCCCTCTTGTCCAATTTACATTCCTGTAACAAATAGCAGCCAGAATCAAAGGTGAAAGGTCCAGAGCAGCTTTTTGACAATGAGACTTGCTCAGCAACAAAGCATGTAAACAAGAAATCATTCCCATTTCTTATGATTGCAAACCACATTGAGTCAGAATTGGGAACGATGTATTCTTGACTTTGTGAAAAACAGAACACATCTAGAGAATTCTATTACTGTTTCCTTTCATTCTCTAATATATAATGTTCTGTCTAGTTATCAGTCAAAATGCAATTTTAATTCTTTAAACTATCAATAGCTTCAATTTGCTTGGATCCACAATTAACACCTTTGACACCAGCAATCAGGAAATAAAGAGATGCACTAAACTGGGAAAATACACAATTAGTAACCTTTCCAAATTAATGAGGAGTAGTGATGTCACTTTGAAGACTAAGGTGCATCTGATTCAGGCCATAGCCTTTCCAGTTACTAGCTATGTGTCCAAGACCTGGACAATGAATAAGAATGACAGAAAAAGAATTGACACCTTTGAGCTGTGGTGTTGGAGAAGAGCACTGAACATCCCGTGGACGGCCAAGAGAATAAGCAGATATGTCCTGGAGGTGGTGTGGGCAGAGCGCTCTTTGGAGGCAAGAATGATGAGCATTTGCCTCACATACTCTGGACGTGTTGCTAGGAGGTGGTTTTCCTTGGAGAGGGGCATGATGCTAGGAAGGGTGGAGGGTTGGCAAAGGAGAAGAAGACCCTCGACCAGGTGGATTGACGTCGTTACTGCTGTGATGGCTCTTGTGTGTCAGGAAGTTTAAGAATGGCACAGGATAGAACAGGGTTCAGATTTTTGTTAATAGGGTCGCAATGAATTGTGCTTGAGATGATGGCACCTAACATCTTTCATATTTAATAGCCAAATTTCCACTATCTTGAGTCTGTCACGTTATTGTGTTCCTGAACATATCTGATCTATTGGTAATAAAATGAAATACAGGACTAAAAGTTACTGCTTGCAAGACCAAGAGTGGAAGATTTTGCATGAATCCTATTCATTGAGATTGTCTTAATTCATGTGTAAGTAATGTAAATGAATTTAGAGATTTCCACTTTTTTCACAATGTTGAGTTTATCAACAAAGTGCTACATTGAATTGCCTAATCATCACACTGTTTCAAGTTTTCTTCTTTCTCCACAGCTATTCAATCTGGATGCTGAACAAATTATTCAACAAATGGACAGTATGTGGAGGAATGTGACATCAGCTTTGCTGGAACGCATGAATAACCTTCGCTACACAGATGACACAACTTCGCTTGCTCAAAGTGAAGAGGACTTGAAGTGTTTACTGCAGAAGATGAAAGACTACAGCCTTCAATATGGATTGCATCTCAACATCAAGAAAACAAAATTTCTCACCACTGGATTTACAGGCAATACCATAATAAATGGAGAAAAGATTCAAACTGTCAACAACTTCATCTTACCTGGATTCACATTCACCATGCTTGGTAGCAGCAGTCAGGAGATCAGAAGTAGTATTCTACTCGCAATGTCTGCAGTCAGGATCCTCTCCAGATTATGAGAGAGTAATCATGTCAGCTTGAAGACTAAGGTGCACCTGATGTAGGCCATAATCTTTTCAATCACTTGCTAAGCATCTGACAGCTAGATAGTTAATAAGGATGACAGAAGAAAGTTTGATACCTCATCAGTTGTGCTATTGGAGAAGATTAATGAATATGCCATCGACTGCCAAAAGAACAAGCTGCAATGTCTTGAAGAAGGTGCAGCCAAACTGCTCTCTGGAATATGTCTCAAATACTTTGGGCATATTGCTAAGAAAGGCTATTTCTTGGAGAAAGACATCATGCTTGGGAAGGTGGAAGGATCTCAAAAGAGAGGAAGACCTTCAATCAGATGAATTGACACAGTGAGTGCAACAATGGGCTTAAGTATGTCAGAGACTGTGAAAGTGGTACAGGATAAGAGCTGTTCATCAGGTTCTATAAGTTGTCTTCAACATGACCTAACAATACAATAACAATAACAGAATTGTACAGAGTGGAGGAAAGGACTGCTGTTACATTCTTCTATGTAGCTCTTTAGATATCCATGTACTTGTCACAGACTCCCTTTACTTGGTATCAGCATGCTTAATGTACGGTTGAATCTTTGAGCAGTGGTGTTTAGAATTTTGTGTGAAGCCAGTGCTATGTGGGATGATTGAGAACAGTTTGGGCGGCTATGTTATACGAATCTTAGTGACCCTATGAATTAAAGACCTGAATACTCATATAACTTTCATTATTTCTCCAAGTTCATAGAGTTTCCAGAGGCAAGCCATTTCAGAAATGGATGCCACCCCTGTTTCCAAGCTTGTTTTAATCTGGGAGCTCCACCAAACACTGTCCACTATGGGTAATCATTACTACATTTGACACATCAGTGTCACAGTGTTTAGCTTCACAGTAACCATGAGTTACTTCTATACAGCAAATGAACAGACCAGTGTTATACCACTTGAAGAATGGTTTGACCAAAAACAATTAAAACAAGGCCTGAGGGTTGCAGATTAAAATCACCCACCTTTGGTTTGGTAGCATAACTTTAAATCCACTAGACCAACAGAGCTCTCTCTATGTTGTTGTTGTTGTTTGTTGTTGTTGTTGTTAAGTGCCATCAAGTTGTACTTGACTCATGGCAACCCTATGAGGAAGAAACCTGACCATTTGTATAACTTTAATCATTTCTCCAAATTCATAGTTTCTGGAGGCAAGTTATTTTGGAAGTGGATACTACTCCTGCTTCCAAGCTTGTTGGATGAAAATAGAGAACTTTTTTCCAAACAAGACAGAAGAATGTTTTGGTATCCTTCTCCATGGACAAGCTTCTCCTGATAAATATCTTAAAGTAAGACCTACCATCCACATTTCTAAGGTCTGATCTAAGCATACTTCTTCTAAGTCAGATTTGTTTGCTTTTCTGACAATTTATGGTATATTCAACACTTACTGCCAATGCCACAATTTAAGGGCATTAATTATCCTTTCATTTTCATTAATCATTATTCAGCTTTCACATACGTATAAGGTAATTGACAATGCCTGACTTAAGTCAGACACAACTTTGTCTTCAAGGTGAAATTGGTTTTTTTTTATGAGAAAAAATTGTATTTAGAATTAGCCATCTCAACTCAGTTTAGATGATGCCATTTTTTTTTATCAACATCCAAAACATCATAGGAGAAAGTTGAATATAGGCTTCTTCTCTCCATCAGGCCTAATCAAAGTATTGACCTTAGCCACATCAATGTCATAGAGCTCTTTACAGCTTGTTTAATTTGGTGCTTGTTGGCCTTGGCATCTACAATGAACACAAGTGCATTTTTATCTTCTATCTTCTTCATGGCTAAGTCAGTAGTCAGGAAATTTGATGATGGCATAGTGCTCAAGCTTGTTTCTCCTGGGGGAGCTTTTCCGGGAGTATTTGGGCTGCCTTCAGAGTCAGCATCTTAGGCCCCCAGAAGGTAGGTGACATGAGGATCTTCTCTTTTTTTTTTGGCTGTGGATGCCCTTCGAGACTGCCTTCTTGGCTTTTAATGTCTTTGCTTTGGCTTCAGTTTGGGGAGGGGCAGCGGCTTCCTTCTTTGCTTTCAGCACATCTTTGGAGAAAGCCCAATTGAAATTTTTCAGACATTCAGATGACAAACATGAAGAAATGTTCAAAATCCTTAGCTTTCGGAGAGAAGAAAATAAAAGCAACTATGAGATATCACCTCACCACAGCAACAATTAAAAAGTTCAACAGGGCAGCAAAAACCAAATGCTGGTGTGGTTGTGGAAGATTGGAACACTTATGCACGGCTGGCTGGTAGGAACGTAAAATGGTATAGCCACTAAGGAAGGTGGTCTGGAACTTCCTCAAAGTTGGAAATAGACCTACCATTTGACCCAGCAATCCCACTACTAGGAATATATCCTAAAGAAAGTAAAGCCACAAGTCAAACAGATAGATGTATGCACACTCATGTTTATTGTTGTGTTATTCACAATAGCGGAGATGGAAGCAAACCAAGTGCTCATCAACAAATGAATGGGCAGGAAAACAATGGTGTCACAAAAAAGAACACTATGCAGCACTGAAAGGCAATGAACTTGGAAATCCTATGGGACAATGGCAGGAGTGGAGTGTGGTAGGAAACTGCAATCAGGAAAACAGGAGGTGATTGTCTCATATGTCTTCCAAGAACAGAGGTGAATATTATAGGCATTAGACCCATAATCATTTGGGAACTTGTAAGGATGAGAAACTCCTAGAAATTACTGATCTCGGCAACACATGCTATTTTTAACACATCAGAAAAGGAAGCTAGTGAAACTGTTTTATGTGATTTCTAACTTTTTTTTAATGATACACTTACTGTAACTTTTCCTTGCCTGCTAACAGATGTTAATAGATGGCTGATTTTCCATCCAGCAATACTTAGAATTCTGTGTGACAATACTGTTTTTACATATATCTTGTTTTTGTTAGGTGTTGTCCCATAGTGGCCCAATGAAAAAAAGATCGATACCAGTCCTGTCTTGCGCCATCCTCACACTCCCTGACACACAAAAGCCCATTGTAGCAGTCACCATGTCGATTCACCTGGTTGAGGGTCTTCTCCTTCGCTGACCCTCCACCCTTCCCAACAGCATGTCTCTTTCCAAAGTACAGCATCTCCTAGAAATATAGTGAAAGTATGTGACAAAAGCTTCTTCATTCTTGCCTCCAAAGATCACTCCAGCTGGACCCTCTCCAAGATATATCTGTTCATTCTCTTGGCCATCCATGGGTCGTTCAGTGCTCTGAAGTTTGAGGACTAAGTTTGTCTAACTACTCAATAATTTGGAGATGTCTAACTGCACATTTTCCCAGTGCAATGCATCTCTTTACTTCCTGACTGCTGGTACCAAAGGTGTTAATCATGGATCCAAGCAAGATGAATCTGTTGAAAGTTTCAATGTCCTCTCCATACATCATTACACTTTCTATTGGTCCAGTGAATCTTTGTTTTCTTAATATTTAGATGCAATCCATAGTGAAGGTTGTATTTCTTGATCTTCTGCAACAAATGCTTCAAGTTCTCCTCACTTTCAGTAAGTAGTGTTGTGTCAACTGCATGATGCAGGTTATTAATGAGTCTCCCTCCAAT
Organism: Elephantulus edwardii; assembly: GCF_000299155.1. NCBI lineage: Eukaryota > Metazoa > Chordata > Mammalia > Macroscelidea > Macroscelididae > Elephantulus > Elephantulus edwardii. The sequence continues at coordinate 17,029,544 of NW_006399800.1, read as the reverse complement.
CCTGGTGCCACATTCCTCTTCACAGAGTCCAGCTTCTTGGATAATTTGCTCAGCAAATTATAGATTGAACAGGTATGGAGACAGAATACATTCCCGACACACTCCCTTCCTAATTCCAAACCATGCAGTGCTCTCCAGCTCTGCTTGCACAACAGTCTCCTGATCCAGGTATAGGTTCCTCATGAGCATAATCAAGTGCTCTGGGATTCTCATTCTTCTCAATGTCAGCCACAACTTCTCATGATCCACACAGTCAAATGCCTTTGTGTGTGTGTATACATATACACAAACACATAAACATATAGTGAAATGAAATGTTAATGCCTAATATGGACTTTTCCTTGAGTAACTTTATGTGAAATAGAAAGGAAAGAGAGGACCACCGAACATTAGTTCTAGCTCAACAAGACTCAAGTTACTGAACTATTGTGAGCAACCAAGGTAGGATAGTGACACATCACTTCAGATATGATGGGTGTTTGGCAATTACTGATCTTATATTACAGTGACAGAGTTGGCATTGAAAGTGGAAGCTGTTCGGAATGATAAATGGATATGACAATTTATTAAAGATACAAGGCGTGATTAGTGTTGGATATTGATGTACCCTTTCAACGAGGAGGTAGAATATGAAAAAAAAAATTACCAAATGAAAAGGAAATTTGGAATGTGAAACTAGTTTTGTGAAGACATCGTATAGGTATATGCAGTATACAACTTTATAAACAAATTGAGAAATTGTAGAAATGCAGCAGTACTGTTTTGTAGAGATTAAGACTCAAGTGAACAAATGTTCACCATGTTTTTCATATATTCATAGTCCCTTATTGCTGTCAAGTTGGAAGTGACTCATAGCTGATTCTCTAGTGGGTTTTCAGAGGCTGTAAATTATACGGGAGGGGATTGATTGCCACCTTTCTTCCTTGGAACAGCCGATGGATCCAAACCACTAGAAAGGTGCTGCTTTTGGGTTAGCAGCACATCTCTGTGTGAACTACACCATCAGAGCTTCCTGTATGCACAGCACCACCTCTAGATCTCCTGCTTCATGTATCTTCTATCACACCCTTCTCTGGCCATTGCTCCACAGGATTCCAAACCTGTAATCTTTATGGAAGTAGATGGCCACATTTCGGACCTGTTGAATAGCTGGTGAGTTCAAACTGCTCTCCTTTGAATTTGCAGCCAAACATTTAACCACTGTGTAACTAAGATCCCTTTATAGTCATTACGGGATAAAATTTATTTGTATGGTGTGCACATAAATACACAAAAATTACTCCTGTTGACTCAGTTCTGATTGTTAGCAATCTTCATTTGGATTTTTAAGGCTGTTAATCTTATTCAAAAAGATGTATTCTTTCTCTATATTGTTTTCAATACATACACGCTTAACAGATCATTCTACAAACTGGATTTTATGAAGGAAAATTTGACATTGGGATTGGAGGAAGACTTATCAACAATCTGTGTTACACAGATGGTACAACCCTGCTTGTTAAATGAAGTGGACTTCAAGTGTTTGATGCAGAAGGTAAGTACTACACAGCCTTCAATATAGATTACATTTCAACATCAAGAAAACGAAACTGCTCACCACTGAGCCAGTAGGCAGAATCATGACAGATGGAGAAAGGATTGAAAATGCTAACAATTTCATCTTACTTAGATCCACAATAAACACTCTTTGCACCAGCAGTGAGAAAATCAAAATATGAGTTGCATTGGGGAAATCTATCACCAAGGACCTCTCCAGAGTCCCAAAGAGCAACAATGTCAGTCTAAAGACTAGGGTTTGCCTGATTCAAGCCATGGTCTTTTCAAGTACTTTCTATGAACATGAAAGCTGGACAATGACTAAGGATGACAGGAGGATTGGTGCTTTTGAGTTGTAGTGTTAGAGAAGAGTATTAAATGTACCATGAATTTCCAAAACAACAAAAAAGAAGGAGAAAGTGAATCCAAGGTACTCCTTAGAGACAAGAATGGTGACATTCAATCTCACATACTTTGGACACGTTATCAGGAAGGGCCAGTCTTTGGAGAAGGACATCTCGATGACACATAACACACACAAAACAATATATGCTTATACATATATGCTTATAATATACATCTCTATAAATATTACCGTGTATATATCAGAGCCAACAAGTTCTTTTGTTGTTATAAGCTATCTAGCTTATAGTGACCCTATGAAAAGCAGTTCTGAACCTTGTTCTATCCTGAGCCAACCTAATTGTTGTTGACACATTACTACAGCCATTGTGTCAATCCACCTTATGTAGAGTCTTCCTTTCTTGCATTGACACTTGACCTTGATGCCGACCCTATGTACAAGAGCCCTAAACCCTGCTCTATCCTGTGCCAACCGCATTGTCTCCGACACACCTACTCCCATTATCCCAGTCAATGAATCAATCCATTTCATAGAGGGTCTTCCTCTCCTGTGCTGTCCTCCACTCTCCCAAACATGATCTCCCTCTCCAAAAACCAGTCCCTCCTTGCAACATGCCCAAAGTATGTCAGACGAAGCTTCAGACTCTTTGCCTCCAAGGAGCAGCCTGTCTTCACCATCTCCACGACGAACATGTTTTTTCTCCTAGATGTCCATGGTATATTCAACACTCTTCTCTAGCACCATAGCTCAAAGGCATCAGTTCTCTTTCTATCATCCCTATTCACTGTCCAACTTTCTGATGCATAGCATATAATTGCGAAGACTATAGCCCGGATCAGGAACACCTGCTCTTCAGTAGTCTAGAGAAGTCCCTGACAGCTGACTTTCCCAGTGCAATTTGTCTCTTGATTTCCTGGTTGCTGGTACCAAGAGTGTTGACTGTGGAGCTAAGTGAACTAAAACTGTTAACTATCTCAATTCTTCACCATCCATACTGATACTGCCTATTGGTCCAGTGGTGGGAATCTTTGTTTTCTTGATGTTGAGCTTCAATCCGTATTGAAAGCTGAAGTCCTTGACCTTCTGCAGCAAGCACTTCAGGTCCTCCTCCGTTTCAGCAAGCAGACTTGTGTCATCTGCATAATGCAGGTTGTTGATGACTGTTCCACCAATCCTGGTGCCACATTCCTCCTCATACAGCCCAGCGTCTCTGATGATCTGTTCTGCATACAGATTGAAAAGGTATGGAGACAAAATACATGCCTGATGGACTCCCTTCTTGATTTTGAACCATGTAGTGTCTCCTTGCTCTGTTCTGACGACTGCATCTTGGTCCGAGTATAGGTTTCACATTAGCAAAACAAAATGTTCTGGGATTCCTATCCTTCTCAGAGTCATCCACAGCTTGTTGTGATCCACACAGTCAAAAGCCTTTGCATAGTCAATGAAGCACAGATAGACATTCCTCTGGTATTCTCTGCTTTCTGCCAAGACCCATCAAACATTAGCTTTAATATCCCTAGTGTCATGACCTCTTCTAAATCCAGCCTGCACATCTGGCAGTTCTCTGTTGACTTATTGCTCCAATCGTTTTTGGATAATTTTCAGCAGAATCTTGCTTGCAGGTGCTATTGATGATATTATTTGATAATTTCCTCACTCTGTTGGGTCACCTTTCTTTGGAATGGGAACAAATATAGATCTTTTCAGCCAGCTGGCTGTCCTCCAGATATCTTGACACCTTAGTGAGCACATGCAGGGCAGCGTCTGTTTGTTAAAATATGTCAATTGGTATGCTGTCAACTCCTGGAGCCTTGTTTTTTGCCAATTCCTTCGGAGCAACCTGAACTTCCTCCTTCATCATAGGCTCTTGCGCATATGTTATTTCATTACATTTTTCTGTGTCAGCCAATTCCTTCTGATACAGTGACTCTGAGTACTCCTTCCATCTTCTTTTAATGATTCCTGGATAATTTAACATTCTACCCAAAGTATCCTAAGTATTCGCTCCCGTGGCTTGAATTTGTTTTTAACTCCTTCAGCTTAAGAAACGCTAAGTGAGTTAGGCCCTTTTGATTTTCTGACTCCAGCTCTCTACACATTTCATTATAGTATCTTGCTTTGTCTTCCCGAGCTGCCTTTTGAAATTTTCTGTTCAGCTCTTTCATTTCTTGTTTTCTTCTTTTAGCTTTGGCTTCTCGGCACTCTAATGCAATATTCAGAGTCTCATCTGACATCCATCTTGGTCTTTTCTTCTTCTTCAGCCTTGGTAAAGATCTTTTGCATTCTTCATAGACAATTTTCTTGATATCCTCCCAGAGCTTATTTGGTCTATGCTCATTGATGCTCAAGGCCTCAAACCTGTTCCTGAGATGGTTTTGAAATTCGAGTTGGACAGACTTAAGGAGCAAGAGGGAGGAAAATGTGCCACAATGAAGGAATGAAAATCTGACTTTTCTGTAAACATTTGTTAAATCACAATTAAAATAAAAATTTTATTTTAAAAAAAATTGGATATTTGAAAGCCTCTTCCTTAAGTTCTCAGATTTTAAAAATTACACAGACCTTAGTAAATACTAGACATTATTTAGAAATAAGGGATTCATTAAGTATGAGGCTATATTAATTTTGTGGAAGGAGGAGTGGCGGTCACTTCCATAATAGCTTGCCTCCGGAAACCCTATGAACTTGGAGAGAGGACGAAAGGCACCCAAGCGTCAAGGACTCTCCTTCATAGGGTCGCTATGAGTCGCCTGAGACTCGACGGCCCTTAACAACAAACAACATAACAATTTTACAATATTTTCAAGTTTACATTCTAACTAATTAGGTAGCATGTATTTATCAGTTACTATAAAACAATTCAATATCTGAGTAACGCTCTTTTCTTTGAAAGATCAAATAACATGGGAAATAATGCAGTGTTAGACAAAACTAAAACGTGTGTGTGTGTGTGTGTGTGTGTGTGTGTGTTTTCTGTTTCACTACTTTTGTGTTTTCATAGAGCTGTCAGTTTTGTTTTAGTTGACATATATTTGAAATAGAACATTTCCACATGTCATTCAGTTCTTTTTAATATCTGTGTCATTTTTAAGATTCTGTATAGCATCATGTCATTAGGAATGTAGAATTCTTAGGCTTGATAATTGTACTGAAACCAGACATCAGACTTGATGATACTGCAGTGAAAGTGATAGTTAAACTTAAGTCCCATTGGTGATACATAGAACTCCTGGTCAAGTTACTGTTCCATCTCATTCATGGAAAGAAAAGAAGAATAGAAGACAGTAGCATATGTATGGAAATTGATCTATCACCAAGAAAAATTGTAGGTAAACATTTGGGGAATGATTGTGTGAAGCACAATTATGGTAACTGGTTTTCAATTCTGAGCTTCCTACAGCCCTCAATCTCCAGCAGTTTTAACATCTGAAGTGATTAATCTGAGTTGATGATCTAACCAATTTCTGAAAACAGACCAAATACTTCATAAGGACTTGAAAATTTGGAGCCATCCATAGCCTTTCAATAATCTTTATTTCCCTCTCTTGGTGTAATTCCGATCTGTAATGCTATCAACCTTCTAAACTTACTCCTTCTATTCTAAGTCCTCTCACCAAACCCTCCAAATGAATGCATGACAAAATGAAAACTAGACAAAGAATTATTTTTTAATTGAATAACTGGGGGTTGGAGGGAAGGAAAGCATCATGAAACCATATGTTCTCTTAGGAACTTGGCTAGCAGTAATTCAAAGGTACCCAAATAAAGCCAAGACACAGAAAATATACCACTTATTATTTATCACAATCTTACTAAGTTAAATATTAAATTCTGAAAAAAATAAATATTTTAGAAAATCTACTAAATTATAGAACAAAAGAATAAGAAAGTGATATGTCCAAGATTTTCATCTGTATTCTTTCCTTTTATCCTTAGATCAAATCTGAGAGAAATGTACAGCTTTTACATCTTCAAATAGAAGCCCAAGGCTCAGAGAAGGTACGTAACTTAATCTTAGACAATCAGCAAATTATAAAATAAGCATTTTCAATGTTGCCTTAAGGAATTACATTCTTGGATTCTTTGCATTAAGTAGACTATATAGATTTGTTTAAGACCTTTTTCTTATGAATCCTAGAATCAAGGAGTCTGGGAGAATAGTGATTAAAGAATCCAACTATAATCTAAAAAATTAGGGCATCTACTCTCCAGTCCATGAGAGGAAGATAAGACAATCTTCCGTAAAGATTTACAGTCTTAGAAAGTACACAAGGTAGTTCTCTGTCCTACAGAGTCACTGAGTAAAAATTAACTCCATGATACATATAGGTTGGAAATACAGTCAAGCCTGTTGTCGTTAGGTGTCGTGGAGTTATTTATTTGTTTATTCATAGTGACCTCATGTGACAGAATAGAACTTATCCATTGTGTTTCTTAGGTTCTACTACTTTTGGAGTAGAAACCTTGGTGGGCACAGCTGCTAACCAAAAGGTTAATGGGTCATAGGAGAAAGGAGTGACAGTCTGTCCCTGTAAAAGTTCACAACCTTGGAAACCCTATAGTGAAATTCTAGCCCATCCTATAGCTTTACTTTGAGTAACAAGATACTTAACGATACACATCAACCATAATCTTTACAAGATCAGTTTACCAGGTATTTCACCTACTAGAGACCTTGGACACATGTAAACTCCTGACATTTTTGTTAGCATCCCAGTTCTTGCTCACTGTGATGTTAATCTGCACATAATTCTAATCTATTGTTGTTATTGACAGTCAATTACACCTCAAAGTGACCATATGAGAAACACAGTGGAACGAATCATAACTTTCTCATTGGCAGAATTAGTCAGATCTGTCTCATTGTCATTACCTCTGTCACACTCAAATTTATTCTTAGAGTAACTGTGTCAGTCCATCTTGCTGAAGGTCTTGCTCTGTTTGTTTGACCTTCTACCCTAGTTAGCATGAATTCTTTTTTCCAAGGACAGACACCACTTGACAATATGTACAATGTATGTGAGATTAAGTCTCACCATCTTTGCCTTTAAAGAAACACTTGGCTGAACTTACTGTAAGACAGATTTATTTGTTCTTTTGGCAGCCCACAGTATAATCAATATTCTTCATGACCACAATTAAAGGCATCCATTCTTCTTTGATCTTTCTCATTTATTTTCCAATTTTTAGATGCATAACAAGCAGTTAAAAATATTAAGATGTGGATCATTCATAACTTAGTCTATAAAACCAAAAACTTTACTCTTCAGCACTTTTAAGAAGTCCTTGATAGCATATTTCTGCAATGCAGCATCCCTTTTGCTTTCTTAACTGATACTACCATGGTTTTTGATTGTTGATTCAAGTAAATGAAATCCTTGGTAACTCAGACCTTTTCTCAGTCTTTCATAATGCTGCCTATTGGTGCAGTAGTAAGCAGTTTGGTTTTCGAGTAATCCATATTGTAGACTGTAGTCTTTGATCTTCTGCAGTTAATGCTTCAAGTCTTCACATTTTTCAAACAAGTTAATGATGTTTGCATAACACGAGTTATTAATCTTCCCTCAGTCCTGATTTTATACACATTCTTCATTATATAGTGCAGATTCTTGAATGATTTGTTCAATATACAGATTAAATAGGTGTGTAGAAAATATATAACCTCCACACACACCTTTCCAGACGAGGTGTTCCCTTGTTCTGTTCAGAGAGGTGCTTGTTGGTCTAAGTATAGATTTCTTTTGAGCATAATTACATGTTCTGGAGTTCTCATTTTCCTCAAACTTACCTATGATTTATTATAACCAACACAACCATGTGTTCTTGCAGTACAAAGCTCAAGTAAACATTTTTCTGGCGTTAGGTGCTTTCAACCAAGATCCATCTGACATAAGTAATGATAGCCTTCCTTTCACGGACTCTAATGAACCCAACTTGAATTTCTGGAAGTTCCATTTATTACTATGTATTGTTCCAACTATGTTTTAACTATCTTCAGCAAAGTTTAATATTTAATAATATCCCAGTAATCAAAAGGGTACCAATTGACATGTTTCAACTAACAGATGCAACACTGGAGATGCTTATCAATCTATGCCAGGAAACTGGAGAACTGACACAAAGAGATCCATATCTGTTCACATTTCCCAAGAAAAATGATCCAACAGAATGTGAAAATTATCAAACAGTATCATTAATTGCACATGCAAGCAAAATATTGCTGAGCAACATCCGAAAATTGCTATAATAGTGTATTTATAGAGAACTTCCAGAAGTTCAAGTTGGGTTTAGAAAAGGCTATGTGGCATTAAAATCGTTATTGCTGATGTCAGATGCATTCTGGCTTAAATCACAGAATACCAGAAGAATGTCTATTTATAGTTTAATGGTTATACTATGTAGATCATAGCAAATTACAGCCAACAAAATAAGCAAAGCTAGAAATTGTTCCTCAGTTCTTTCTTCTTGAGAAATGCTGAGCATGCTCTTCTATCTTGATTTTCCCCCCAAATCGAAGTACTTGCATATTTCAGTAATGCTTTATTTTTGGTGGGGGCAGCAGTAAGGAGAATCTTTTTAAGCATTCCTAGGAAATCTTTTGTTACAGTCTTTTACTTAAACATTTATTCCCTTCATTTTGGCTTCTCTCTTTTGAACTCCTAGCTGATCCTCCAGGAGATTTCCAAGACTGTAAATTGCATGGGAAAAGATTACCCATCATTCTACAGTAGAAGGGCTGGTCAATTCAAATCACCAGAAAGAAATACCCTTTAGGTAGCAGTGCAAATCTCTATGGGCTAAGACACCAAGATTCCCTATGGTCAAGCAAAATACAACATACAATGTTAAGCAAGAGGCAAGGTTTACCTCTGGAGCTTTCTTTTTAATGTTTGTCTCTAACTTTTTTCACCGACCAAAGTCATATTAATTTACTTAAAAACACCTCCTCCATGACATAACTTCCCTAATACTAACTAGATAGGTGTATTGCAAAACAAAAGAAGAGAACCACTGTCCTGGAATCATTCTGACTCAGGGTGACTTTCCATTGGATTTCTGAAGCTATAAATCTTGTTATCAAGAAGTGATTATCTGCCTTTCTCCCAAGCAGCTGGTGGGCATGACTGCCACCTTTGGTGAGTGGTGAAATACTTAACCAACTATGTCACAAAGACTCCTTGGAGGGTTGAAAGAATAAGAAAAAAAAGAGTTCCCTAAACAAATAAAGTTTTGAAAGTTGAAAAATAGAATTTCAACAATTGTAATAGTTTTTTAATGGTTTAAAGTTAAATTACATAATAGTTAAATCTGATGAAATTTATATGAGGAGGGGAAAAAATAGCACAAGACAATGTCTTTGTTTTAATTTAAGTTCCAACACTAATTACTGTAAATGATAGATGATATTTTAAATAAAATATTGTTTTAAATAAAACAATTATCCAAGGAAAGTAAACCTAATTCATGCCCAGTTGCTTCCATAAGCCCCAACTCCTGTCTCTGTGAAATACAAGTGGAACATGTACCTCTTTGAGACTCAGTATCCATAAGCTGTTCTTTTTATGTTCCATTAGTTCCCTGCCACTCAGGGTGGCCCTATGTACAAAAGCTTTGAATCTTGCCCTAACCTGAGCCAGTCTCACTGTCTCCGACACATCTACCCCACATTACCCCAGTTACTGTGTCATCCATCTTATTGAGTCAAAATTTTCTTCTGCACTAGCCCACCACTCTCCCAAGCTTGATGTCCTTCTCCAAGGCCAGGTTTCTCCTGGCAACATGCCCAGAGTATGTGAAACGGATCTTCTTCAACATCCTTGCCTCCAAGGAGCCATTTTGTTTCAGCCTCTCCAGGACAGACATGTTTATTCTTTTGGCAATCTATAATATGTTTAATACTCTTTTCCAGCACCACAACTCAAAGACATTAATCCTTCTTCTATCATTCTTAGTCATTGTCCAACTCTCTGATGCACAGCAAGTAATTGCAAAGATGATGAGGACCTGGATCAGGCACACCTTATTCTCTAGATTGACACTGTTGCTCTTTAGAACTTTGAAGAGGTCCCTGAAAGCAGATTTTCCCAGTGCAATTCATCTTTTGATTTCCTGAACTGGTGACAAGAGTGTTAATTGTGGAGCTGAGAAACTTGAAATTGTTAACAACCTCTATCTCTTCTTCATCTATCATGGTGCTGTCAATTGTCCCTGTGGTGAGAATCTATGTTGTGTGTGTGTGTGTGTGTGTGTGGTGGTGGTGGTGGTGTTTTTATCTTTGTCTTATTGATGTTGAGCTTCAATTCATATTGAAGACTACAAAGAAAAAGGAAGTTATATGTACAACCAAATAACAAATAACTTCTTTAGCACAGTACTCAGTTTATAAAACACTATCAGGTGTGGCAAATTATTGTCCAAATCATGACATTTGAAGATCATCTTAATTCCCTGACAGTTTACTCATAGAATTGAGAGTTCTGTCTTCCGTTTACTGGAGTTTTGAAATCTAGCTTTCTAAGAGGGCCCATGTCCTTCTTTCACAACCATTGAGATCACTTCTTAAGGACTTTAGCTTTTGAGCAGCTGACATTTATAGCACTCTTCTACCATCCACAAGTTGCTCCTCAATAGACAGATAGGCAGTCTCCTCTCAAAAGATTTATTACAGCCTTAGAAGCCTAATGGAGAGTTACTATGAGTCAGAACCAAGTTAACAACAGTATGTTTTTGGAGTGGGTATGAATACCCTCAGAAGACTTGACAACTGAACCTAAAACATATTTTTCTGTTGAGGTGGCTGATTTCATACTGGTAGGAAGGTAGAGTAGCAGGCAAACAATTATCCAAGGAAAGAAAACCTAATTCATGCCCAGTTGCTTCCATAAGCCCCAACTCCTGTCTCTGTGAAATACAAGTGGAACATGTACCTCTTTGTGCTGAGAAGTAACTTGAAAATTTCTTCAATAAAGTCTGTTCTTTAACCCATGTCATGGGACACTGTGTCCCATCTTCTTGCCATCCTACCATCCAGTCAATGTTAGCTACTGTTACTTCCCAACTCACTACCATTGAGTTGGTTCCCACTCACAGCAACACTACATAGGGCTTCCAAGGTGGTAAATCCCAGCAGGAGGAGATTGTTCATTTTTTTTTCTCCTTAGAGTGACTAGTGGTTTTCAGTCAATGGGAACATGAAGTCTTTGATGAGCTATGCTCTAAGTCACTAAAGTTTCAGAACTAGAATGAAATCTGTACTAGGACAGCCTTTTCTGGTATCACAGCTATTATCCCTTTTACAAGACTACTTACCATTTTCCTATCACTCACTATTTGTGTTGTTCAAACACATGAACATAGGAACCTGAAAAGAAGGGAACATTACCAGAAAAGGAAAATGCAAATACTGTTCCCTAAAGGAGTGATAGAAAAGTGCTAAGAAGGTCAAAGGTAGTAAACTTGCGAGACCCAGTAAAACAAGATGATTTCACCCAGCACTTGTTTTCACAGGATTCACTGTATTTGAGGGTTCTGGTTTTTATTTTATTTTCCCTGTGGTAATTTTGTACCTTATTCCATTTCTGTAGGTAACATAGGTATAGGTTTTAAAAAGTAGAAGGAAAGGCATATCTGTCTTGGATATATTCATCTAATTTACAAAGTCAGCCATGTAGAATTTTATATTCAAATGATACTGGTGGCTGGAATCCAGTTTGTAAGTTCTCTGCAGGAGACAGACTCTACAGAGGCTTGTTCACTGGTACTTGTGAGGATTAGGGTTGAATGTTGATTCGCTAATGGCTGTGAGATGATGTGATTCAGCCTCCTATTTAAAAATTGATGTGTCAAATGTGATAATGGTAACCCATGGTGGACAGTGTTTGGTGGAGTTTCCCAATTAAAACAAGCTTGGAAGCAGGAGTGGCATCCACTTCTGAAATAGCTTGCCTCCGGAAACTCTATGAATGTGGAGAAACAACGACAGTTATACAGGTGTTCAGATCTTTCATTCATAGGGTCCTTATGCGCCGTCTACAACTTGATGGCATTTAACAACAACCACAGCAACAACAATAAATGATACTAGAAATTCTGTCCACTCCAGTTCATTTTGTGGGCCTCTCTTCTAGATGCTAGTGTTGTTGTTAGGTGCCATTGAGTTGCTTGAGACTCTTAGCGACCCTATGTACAGCAGCCCTAAACTCTGTTCTGTCCTGTGCCAATCGCACTGTCTCCGACACACCCATCCCAATTATCCCAGTCACTGAATCAATCCACCTCATAGAGGGCCTTCCCCACCTGCGCTGTCCCTTCACCCTACCAAGAATGATGTTCCTCTCCAAGGACCAGTCCCTCCTTACAACATATCCAAAGTATGTTAGACGGAGCCTCAGAATCCTTGCCTCCAAGGAGCCACCCGGTTTAATCCTTTCCAGAATGAATCTGTTTGTTTTCCTAGCAGTCCATGGTACCCTCAATACTCTTCTCCAGCACCACAGCTCAAAGGCATCAATTATCCTTCTATCCTCCTTAGTCACTGTCCAACTCTCTGATGCATAACAAGTGATAGCAAAAACCATGGCCTGTATCAGACGCACCTTAGTCTCCAGAGAGACACCATTGCTCTTCAGTACTTTGAAGAGGTCCCTAACAACAGACTTTCCCATCACAATAAGTCTTTTACTTTCCTGGATACTGGTGCCAAGAGTGTTGACTGTGGAGCCAAGCAAACTAAAGCTGTTAACAGTCTCAATCTCTTCACCATCCATCCTGATGCTGCCAATTGGCCCAGTGTTGAGAATCTTTGTCTTCTTGACATTGAGCCTCAATCTATATTGGAGGCTGCAGTCTTTGACCCTCTGCAGCAAGCACTTCAGGTCCTTCTCAGTTTCAGCAAGCAGGGTTGTGTCATCTGCATAACGCAGATTGTTGATGAATCTTCCACCAGTCCTGACACCACACTTCTCCTCACAGAGTCCAGCCTCCCGGATAATGTGTTCTGCATACAGGTTGAAAAGGTATGGACACAGGACACATCCCTGGCATACCCCATTCCGAATTTTGAACCATGCAGTGTTTCCTTGCTACATTCTGATGACTGCCTCTTGGTCTAAGTATAGGTTTCACATTAGCAAGATCAAGTATTCTGGGGTTCCCATTCTTCTCAGAGTCAGCCACAGTTTGTTATGATGCTAGTGTAAGATATAAAATTTGTAGAATAAAATTCTTAGTATGATAAATATTATCAGAAATAAAGTTAGTATCTTCCTACCTTCTAGATATATGCAAGCAAAGATTAGTAATCTCTGATATTTCAAGGATTTAATTAATACACTTAGAGCATTAATGTATAAGACATTTCAAAAGAAGAGTATAGATGAAGTAACTGGCAATTTAAAAATTTAATCTTCAATATTCTGGTTCCTAGACCTTAAGATAAACTTAAGAAAGGTTCACTTATAAGCAGAAAAAAGGGAAATACTGTGACTTGAATTAGAAAAATGGTTTGGTTTTTAAACTGACATTTTTAAGATATAGTAAAGAATGATAGATTTTTTTTCCGTTTAAATAAAAAAAGATTACAGAAAGAAAGAAAGAGAGAGAGAGAAAGAAAGGGCATAAATCCAAAAGCAGGCCCAATAACTTGAAGCAAAAGAAAAAAACAAATCAGTCGTTGTTATTAGGTGCTATCGAGCATGACTTATAGCGACCCTATGAACAAAAGATCTGAACCCTGTTCTATCCTGCACCATCCTCTCTCTTACTGACACACAAGAGCCCATTGTAGCAGTCACCGTATCAATTCACCTAGTTGATAGTCTTCCTCTCCTTCACTGACTCTCCAACATTCCCAACATCATGTCTGGCACCTGCAGCAACATGCTTAAAGTATGTGACACAAAACCTCATCATTCCTGCCTTCAAAGAGCACTCTGGCTGCACCCTCTCCGAGACATATTTGTTCATTCTCTTGGTCGTCCATCGTATGTTTAGCACTCTTCTCCAGCACCCACTGTCACCATTCCTACTAAATATTATACTGAAAGTACTTTTTAGGACAATACAGCAAGAGAAGGAAATAAGAGGCATCCAGATTGACAAAAAGGTGGTGAAATTGTCACTATCTGCAGATGATATGATAGTGTACATAGAAAACCCCAAGAACACACACACATACACACACACACACACACACACACATTTGTTAGCACTAGTAACCAATTCAGTAGAGTGACAGGATACACAGTCAATAGAATACAAAAGTCAGTAGAATCTCTCTATAGTAAGAAAGAAAACACAGACAAGGAAATTAAGAAATACCATTTACAACAGCCAATCACAAATTGAGAGACTTATAAATAAACCTAACTAAAGACACAAAATATCTTTACAAATAAAACTATAGAACATTCTCCTGATAAAAAGAAAGGATCTAAATAAATGGGGAAATGTTCCGTTTACAAATAGGAAGACTCAATATAGTGGCAAGGACAATTCTACCAATACAATCTATATGTTTAATACAATCCCAATACACATACTAAATTCCTCTTTCAAAGAAGTAGAAAAGACAATAGGCAAGTGTATTTGGAGAGAAAAAAGACTCCAAATAAGCAAAGCATTTCTGGAGGGGGGGTGGGGAAATGAAGCGGGAGGCCTAGCACTCCCTGATTGCAAAACCTACTATGCAGTTATAAGAATCAAACCAGCAAGGTACTGGTACAATGACAGGCACAGAAACCAATGGAACAGAATTGAGAGCCCAGAAATTAACCCACCATCAATGGTCAACTGATATTCAACAAAGAAACAAAAAAATTATCAAATGAGGAAACAACAACCTCATCAATAAAGGGTGCTGGCAAAACTGGACTGCTAATTGAAGAAAGCTAAAGCAAGGATCCACATCTCAGACCATATTATAAAATCAACTCAAGGTGGATCAGAGATGTAGGACTAAAGGGCAAAACCAGAAAGATCAAAAGAGGCAAAAAGGGATCAAGGTTAGAAGATGTAGCCCATGGTATAAAGAAGCTGACAAAGACAAAAATATACAACCACAAAAGAATAAAATTGATGAAGGTGACCGACTAAAGATTAAATCCCTGTGCACATCAAAAACTTTTCAAAACAAGATAAAACAAACTAACAAACAAAAAACCCAACTATTGAACGGGAAAGCATATTGAGCAATACAATCTCTGGCAAGGGCCACCACAAGAAAAACACTGATAACTCTATTACAAAATAGTCGCAAGACAGACTTTTCACGGAATAAGACGATCCAACAGACATATGAAGAAATGCTTAAAATCACTGGCAATAAGAGAGATGTAGATCAAAGCCATAATGAGATACCACCTTACCCCACTAGCAGTTTGCAAGTTTAACAAAACAGAAAGCAATAGATGTTGAAGAGGATGTGTAGTGATTGGAGCTCTCATATGCTGTTGGTGGGATTGTAAAATGGGACAACTGCTCTGGAAAGCAGTTTGGCCAATCCTCAAAAAGCTAAATGTAAAAATTCCACATGACCTACCTATTCCACAGCTAGAAATATACCCCAAGGAATTTAGAACTGAGACCCAGAGATTTACACACCAATGTTCACAGCAGTATTATTCACAATTTCAAGAACATTGAAACAGCCCAAATGTGGTACATTCACATCATCTAATACTACACGGCACTCAGAAGTAATCATTCTGAAAATTATTAAACCGTTTGGGAAAGATTAGAGAGTGTTATGCTGAGTGAGCTCAGTCTCATAAAGACAAATACTGCATAAAACCATTATCATAAAAATAGAAGCCTAAAAGTATATGGGGAGCCAAAAGGGTAAGGGGTGGGAGCAGAGGGGTGAGGATAGTCAGGGTGGAAATCAGGTTCACACAATTTGGTGGGTGGAGGGAGGGAAAAAGGAAATGGGAAAGATCCGATGGGGATCTAGAAACACGGAGTAATAGTGGGCATAGTTCAATGGTGATTAATTTTATAGGATACAATGAATGAGAATGATTTTATAAAACACATTGCAAATGAAGGATAGTATAAAACACAATGTATAAGAATTTTGTATGCAAACCAATATAAAATAAAAAAATTTAAAATAAATATTGTATCAAAGAATGCATCAGAGAACTAGACAATGACTAGGGATGATAGGAGAGTTGATGCCTTTGAATTGTGGTGCTGGAGAAGAGTATTGAATATACCATGGACTGCGAGGAGAACAAACAAGTTTGTCCTGAAAAGGGTGAAGCCAGGCAGCCCCTTGAAGGTAAGGATTCTGAAGTTGCCAAGAAGACAAACAGATTCTTCCTGGAGAAGGTTAAACCAGGCTGCTCCTTGGAGGCAAGGATTCTGGGGCTTCGTCTGACATACTTTGGACGTGTTGCAAGGCGGGATCAGTCCTTGCAGAGGGACATCATGCTTCGGAGGGTGGAGGGACAGAGAGCAAGTAGAGGAGAGGAAGACCTTCAATGAGATAGATGGATTCAGTCACTAGGGTAATGAGGACAGGTGTGTCAGAGACAATAAGATTGGCAAGAGATAGAGCAGGGTTTAGAGCTGTTGTACATAGGGTTGCCATGACGACGACAACACCATCAAAGGAGAGTCAAACCTTCAATTTACTAGAAGCAAATGTAATTTCATACACAATAAAACACAAAATCTCTGCTTCCAAAGCATTAAACAAAAACACAGTGAAGAAAAATATATTTTAAAAAAACAATTTTTTTAGGTCATATGCTATGGCAAATGTTTTATCAATAAGGAACCCTTTTTCACTTCACTAGTAAATTTTCAGAAATACAATGTTTGCTTTGTTGCTCTAACACAACAGAAAACATACAATCTTAAATTTGCAGTCCTCCTGCCTTTAAAAATTGTCCTATATTCTGCAGGTGTGCCTGAATATTGGCCTTCTATCTTTAACATTGCTTGCTATTTGTTCAAAACATAAAACAGCGATTTTTTTAAGACTTAAACGAGGAATTGTTATAGAGCCACATGAACACACAGCAGATTTTGAATTATGCCTTGCATTTATATCTGTGGGGCTCCCAACACACCTTAGTTTTCATTAGCTCTATTAACTACAATCTAGACCTAGAAGTGGGAGGAAGTAAAGAATGAACAAAAGGAGCAATCTGTGAGACTGGGGATTTGATGAAGAAGTAGGTAAAATAAGAACTAAACCTTCCAAAAGTTAGTGTGCTTAATTTAGAATAATGAGATTGGGGTGAACAACCAGGTATATTCCATACTACTAAAACACAGCAGCCAGAGGATGGATTATCTCCTCTCATGCAATTCATTGCCTCTGAAAACAAGCTAAAGGTCAGCTGTGGGTTGGTTCCCACCCTATGGATCAGAACAACAATACAAGTCAGACCTGGTCCAGGCTTTGTCTAAGAGCTTCTGGAGTTGTAATCCTATTCCACTCCCCTCTATTATCCCAAAATTAGTTTATGACTTACTAGACCTAGTGATGCCAGTGAAAAGGCATACATTTCAAAGCCACCAGTTGCTTTCTGGGATAAAAGTGGGCAATCTCCTCTCATGTGATTTTGCAAACTCTGAAAATCCACGGGAGGGTCAGCTTTGAGTTCGTTTCAAATCAGTGGTAATAAGCTAGGCGTTTTCGTTGGGAGCTGGCTGTATACTCAAGTCCAGGAGCCACAGTTCAAACACACAGATAAGAGCTTCTGCCCCTGAAGTTGTGTATGCGCAATGAGGGATGCCCTGCTGACGATATTGTCAGGTTGCTATGCCGCTGTGGCTCACTCTTTTGAGGCAGACACACTCTAAATGTCATAGATAGAACCTATAATAAAATGGATAAGGAAAAACATTGTTTTTGCAATGTCAGAAATTAGTGACTGTCATTTATTTAATGAGCAGTAGACTCTGATGAGTTTGATTTACTAATCCCACAATCAAATTGTGGAGGATTCTCTGGGTCTTAACCGCACTCCTGTCTTTGTTGGTTTTTTTCTCACATCTTGCATTTTCTCTTTCACTTCTCCAAATTCTGTGCACATTCTTCCATTTGTACCTTTGTTCTCAATGTCTCCTTTCTTCTTAATTACATCTTCTTCCTTTCTGTTTGATCAGTTTCCCTTTTTTTTCTGCTTATAAATTTTCTTTTAATTTTTTTCTTGTGCCACCCACATGTTTCCAGATCTGTCTTTTATATTCTGTATCCATACATCCCTTCTATCTTTTTTTCCCTTAGATGAGGTTTTAATTCCATTAGTATTTTAATTTATTTTTAAAAAAATTCATAAATCAACTATTTTTCAAGCCTGCAAACCATGTCTACATAAATAATCTTCAACTGCTGTCATGTTTTGAGGGGATAAGGCAGACTGTGATCTAAAAAAATAAAGTATTCCAATTACAAAGCCTCCAGTTCAGTATGTCTTTTTGAATTATAAAGGATTAAACTATACAAGTAACATATAAAATAAGAGCATGGTAGTTTGACATCATTTATAAATGTTTTCACATACATATTAAGTGTTCAATATACACACCTCATGAGCAATCTAGCCTTAAGACAATTATTTTTTATTACTTTCAGCCTTCCATATATTTGACACTATAAATATACTACTGAAAAGTTGGCAAAATATTTAAATAAGAAATAAGTTTGTGAAAATTTACAAAATACAACCAAAGTCCACTGGCTGGTAATCTTATCTTACATGTTGGAATTTTATTTTTCTAGGATCTTAGCCAGAAGCAATAGTGGCAAGACACTGCACAGCAATCCCAGAGGTATGCGCTTCAAATCCACCAGATGCTGTGCTGGAGAAGGAGGGGGCAATCTCCTCCTGTACCAGTCAGATCTGATTTGACGGTACACGTAAAAATAATACAATAAAACTTTAAAAAAATGAATAGGGCCCACTTAACCAAGAATGTAACCCATGTTTCCCTTCTATCTTTTAACCTGTTGCCTAGAGAGTAGAACACAGAACATAAGGGCACAAAGCCTTGAGCATTTCTCTGAAAGAGACAGGAGTAAGAATAGCACAGCCCCACCCTGCTCCAGAGCAGAAAGCAGAAAAAGAGCACTTGTTTCATCTCCATGGTGCCTCTAAAGGCCTGGCACCAGCAGGAGGTTCATTTATTTGTTGTGGACTCACAGATTTTACTCAGAGTTGTGGCACAGAGAATGACATTTATTAGAGAAGTTAGTTGGAAAGTTTTTCAGTTCTCTCAGCTTAAGAAATGCAGACCAAGTTCTTCCCTCTTTTTTTCTCCAATACTTTGTTTTGTCCTCCGGAGCTGCCCTATGAAGACTTCTGTTCAGCTCTTCTTTTACTTCAACCTGCTTTCCTTTTGTTTTGGCTTCTCAACACTTCACTAAAATTTTTAGAGTCTCTTCTGATATCCATTTCTATGTTTTCTTTCTCATCTGTTTTTTGTTTGGTTGGTTGGTTGGTTTTTGTTTTTGTTTTTGTTTTTCAAACAGGATCAACAGTTTTTAATTTTGAATAACCTTATATTAAAAACAAAACAAATATCAACTTCAAATGTCAAAAACAAATGAAAATCATACAGCAGTAAAATGGATACAAAATGGCTAGAGGTAGAATCTAGCTGTATTCTGTTGTCTCAAGCCTGGGAGTTGTAGCTGACTATATCTGATATAAGCCGTATTAACACAGATATCTGTCACATATGTAACTTTCCACAGCTACCCAGACTGCCTTCTTCTTGGTTTTCTCACCCTGACTCTTACTACCTACCATGGCCAGTTTCTTTTTCAGGTATGCGGCAGGAATAATTGTATATACCGCAGTAAATAGATGTGGTTTTGAAAGGTGATTCTTAAAAGAGGGAAGCAGGGCAACTATCCTGGGCAACTATCTCCATTCAGAGGAAGACTGTGACACCCTTTCTCATGAAGTAATTCTGGTGGCAGAGAAAAAGGATGACGCTGTGTGCAGCCCTCTCAACACCAGACTCCAAAAATGACCCTGTTGCTATGAGATAGAACCAGTCTAAGCAGACTTAACCAGCTTCAGTCAGGTTTAAATCTCTCATGAGTTTGCTGGTGCCTTTTTGTTGCGGCTGCTAACAGTTCTTACTGAAATGCCAAAATGTAACTCCCTGTAAAATTAAAAAAAAAAAAAAAGAAAAAGAAAAAAAGGTGTGTGTTAAAATAGATTAGTTTGTTCTGGTTTTTAGAGTATTGCATGTAGTGGTATGAATGAGGCAATGGTGAAATGCCTCTTGACCACTCAAAAGCAAACCGTAGACACTTTTCCCACCTGCAGTCAAGTCTGGAACTAGAATTAACTAGCAACAAGCCTGAAAATTTGGTTACGTATGTAAGTACAAAGCTGATTCATCAGATCCCTGTTCTGGCCCTCAACCCAATGCATTTCAACTAATGCATCATCCACTTCCTTCTTAACGTTTATCAAACACTTAAACAGATAATGTCCAGTCACTCGAAGATGTTTTCCCTTTTCAGCCATTGGGTTGCTGGCCTGCTCAGATGCCTCTTGGTCCTGGGGTCCATTGCTAGAGCCTTTACAAGTTTCCCAAACCTCCAAGCTTCCCTTCCCCTCATTCCTTTCATCCTCTGTGGGTAATGGGTTTTCTTCTTGGGAAAGGGAATGATGGTTTGGGCAGAGCCCCTCAGTAGTGACAGACTCGCCCTCTTATACAGCAAGCCTGCATGGGGTGCTTTCCTGGGGACCTGGGGCCAAATCTTGGCTACTGCCAGACTCTTTAGGGGTGGACTTTTTCTCTTCCAAGGCTTGGATGATGCCCTCAGGAGCTCGGAGAACTTCTCTCAATTGTCTTACTCATTCTCGTTTCTTCCTTCTTAAATGAATCCAGGAGTTTTCTATGACTGTTAGGAAAAGGCTAACTTCCTCCTTATACAGGGAACTCACTTGTGCTGGACCTTCAGATCAGTGAGTATTTTTTCAATCCATGTTGTCACAACCACTATGCCTTCCACTGTCTCAGAACCCAAAGATGAGGCTTTGAGGGATAATTCCTTCATCACAGACTCCAATACTACAAATGTAATGGGTTTTCGTGGTTTCTCCAGTTTTCTTCGTTTACTTGGTGGTGATGGTACTGTTACATCATCATAAAAACTCCATGCTAAAGCCCATCTCATTGTCCGACCTTGACAGAACTCAGTATAGGTGACTTTAGGAACCCCTTGTATCCGAAGTTCTTCCTTCAGAGGAGCCAGACTGCACTTCTTCCCCAGCATACAGCTATACCACCTTAGCCTTTTTTAAAGTTGTAAACTGTCATGGATGATCCTTTTAACAAACTCCAATTCACCTCCTTCTGCCATGATCTCTGTAATACCACCAGTGTTTACAGAACTAGGTGGGAGTCTTTGAGGATTCCGAGAGTTTAGTCCCTTGGCTTCCAACTGGTTGGCAAAAAAGGGAGGGTTGCACATGCAAAAATCATAGATTATCTCAGATTCTTCTTTAAGAGCATCCATCAGGAGTGTCTTCTGGGGTACTTTTACCACTTTTATGAGATCAGATAAATTATTCTGTTCCACATTTTTCTTTGCATAGTTGAAGCACACATCATCCACTTCTGTTGCAAGGAAATACCAGCTATTTAAGGTTGCTCCAAGCAAAGGATAGATGCAGGATGCCCCAGTAACTATATCAATTCCTCTTCGAAGAGAGCTTTTGTCAGAGTCCTGGTGACCAATCAGATCTTCTACCCAATGAATATAGTTAAGTCTCAGTGGCACTGTGGGAATTAGTCTTTCCAAAGGAATATCAATAGAAAGTCCAAAATTTCCCTTAAGAGAGTACAGGTCAGAGCTCTGACTGCTTCAGGATCCTTAAAATTAAGATGCCAAGGAGTCTGAGCAGACACACAGCTGACCCTCCAGCAGGTTTCCTGTCCCGTAGAGGTCCCTCACTCTTCCACTTAGGTTTATCTGAACATGATGCTTAAAATCTAGATATTTGGATGCCAGATATGCAAAGTCAGGAGGTTTGTCCTTATATCTATTTCTTGCATGTATTGATTTAACTCAGAGCCATCCTCGGAGGCCAAAGTTCCTGCCAGACCAATTGTCGAACTTGGGCCTCTACAAGTCCATACTCTGAAACCACCCGCAGCGCGAAGCTCCTAGAAACGCAGATGTTACGCTCTCAGCGCGCCGCCTTCTTGTCGGTTTTTTATGAAGATATCTTGCTTTATCTTGTGCATCCTCACAATCGCCACCATACTCAATCCTATATTGTTATCACTGTGTCAATACATCTCATTTAATGTTTTCCTCTCCTTTCTTGATGCTCCACCTCCGCAGAATGATGTCTTTTCCCAAGGACTAGCCCTTCCTGTCAACATGCCCAAAGTATGTGACCATGGTATATAGTCAGTATTGTTCAACAACACAAGCATTCAAAGGTATTGATTCTTCTTTGGTCTTCTTGATTCATTGTTCAATTTTCAGATGCGTAGGAACAACTTATCTTGGTCTTTAAACTGATATCCTTGCTCTTTAGCACTTTCGAGATCCTTGACAGCAGATCTCTTTTGATTTCTTTTTTTATTTGCATTTTTTAATTAATTTAAATGAAAGTTTACAGGAACTTAGGGTTTCTAGTCATTCATGGTTGCACTTTTCTTCCTACACACCCCCGTCCCCTCCCCGTTCACTCTTCTCCTTAAAAAGTAAAAGAAAAACTCTTTCACTGTTTTGCAATTCCCCACAAGTCCGCTCCATTATGTAGCCTTCATTCTAGACTCCTGTCATGACAATAATATCCAATAATGTATTTCTTTTAAACAGTTTCTTCTTCATCTGTTTCAATGCAGTATACATCATCTCTCCCCTCCTTCTCTGCCTTCCCTCACCCCAAGTCAGTCCCATTTTACAACAGTGGCCCAATGCAATATTTGTCCTTTTGTGACAGAGATATTTCACTAAGCATAATGTCATTCAGGGTCATCCACTCTGTATAGTAATTCTTGAGTTCCTTGTTTTTCAATGCTGCATAGTATACCATTGTGTGAATATACCAGCGCTTCTCTATCCATTTGTTTGTTGATGGGCACTTGGGTTACTTTCAGTTCTTTGCTATTACAAACAAAACAGCAATAAACATGGGTGTGCATATATCTGCTTGGGTGGTGGTTATGGTTTCTTTAGGGTAAATTCCCCGTAGTGGAATTGCTGGATAATACTTGCAACTTTTTGAGAAAGCACCATACAGCCTTTCATAGTGATTGCACCATTTTATACTCCCACCAACAGTGTACAAGGGTTCCAGTTTCTCTGCAACCTCGCCAGCATTGATGTTTGCTGTTCTGTTAAATTTTGCTATTGTTACTGGGGTGAGATGATATCCCATAGTTGTTTTGATTTGCATCTCTCTTAGAGCTAGGGATTTTGAACGTTTCTTCATGTGTTTGTTTGCCATCTGAATGTCTTCTTTGGTGAAGTGTCTGTTCATATCCTGTGTCCATTTTTCAGTTGGATAATATACCTTTATCTTGTAGTGCTCAAGTATTTTATAAATCCTAGATTTAAATCCCTTGTCTGATATGTCATTACCAAATATTTTCCCCCCAATATGTGGCTTTCCTTTTTACTCTGTTGGAGAAGTTTTGGGATGTGCATAGGAATTTGATTCTTAGAAGGTCTTTTTCATCTATTTTATCGTCTCCTGGTTGAAGATTTTACAGGATGCTTGGAAGACTTTTTATACTGTGGATTAGGACTTGTAGCATTCTTCCAAGTTTTTCTTTAGTGAAGTTTATAGTCCTTGGTTTTAGTGCTAGGTCCATAATCCACTTTGAAGTGGTTTTTGTGTATGGAGTGAGGTGTGGATCTTGCTTGAGTTTTCTGCAGATAGTTTTCCAATTTTGCCAGCACCGTTTGTTAAAAAGGCTGTTGTTTCCTCACTTAACTGATTTCATCTCCTTGTCAAAAATGAGTTGACCATAGATAAATGGATTGATTTCTGGATTCTCAATTCTAATCCATTGATCTATGTGTCTGTCACTGTACCATTATCACGTTGTCTTGACCACCATGGCAGGTTTATTGGGTTGTTTTTTTAATACTAGTTTATTTACAAAATTTGAATATAATGTTTTCGAGAACAGAATCTTTCAATTTCCCTCAACCCCCCATCCAATTGTACAACTCCATGATTAATTCCCCCCTCCTCTCCCATCCTCACCCCTTTCCTTTCACCCTCTGCCATACTTCTTGGATCCTTATACTCATTCTACGATAATGGTTTTAGACAATATTCGTACTTGTGGGATTGAGTTCACTCAGCATAATGCTCTCAAGTCCCTTCCAAGTTAGGTAATAATTTACAAAGTCCCTCCCAGGTTAAGCAATAATTTACACACTCATTGCTCCTGTGTGCTGCTATTGTATGAATGTACCATAATTTCTCAATAATCCATTCAAACCTATTCTTAAGATTATCTCGAAATTCAGGTGGAATAGATTCAAGATCCTATCTTGGTTCCTATGGACTTATTTTCATTTTCTTTCGCCTAAATTTGAACTTGCACATGAGTAATTGATGATCAGGCTTACAATCTGCATTTGTCCTGGTTTTGACTGCCAATATTGAGCTTCTCCAATGATTTCTTCCATAAATGCAGTCAATCTGATTCCTAGCAGTGCATCAGGTGAGATCCATGTGTAAGGTCATCATTTTTTTCTTTTACAAAAGTTTTTTGTAATGAATAAATCATTGTAAATACAAAAGTCAATCATTCTATATCCAGCCTCATTTCTACCACTGAGACCATATTTTCCAGCTTCTATTTCTTCTACACTGTTTCCTACTTTTGCATTCTAGTCAACAATCACCATTAATGTATCTTGATTGCATGTTCAGTCAATTTCAGATTGCAAGATTTGGTAAAAATTCTCAATTTCTTTCTCTTTGGTTCTAGAAGAAGTGTATATTTGAATAAAAAAGGAAGAAGTTCAAGCTGCTTTGAAGGGCTTGGCAAAAAATAAGGCCCAGGAATTGATGGTATACCAATTGATGTATTTCAAATAACAGATGCTGCCCTACATGTCCTCAAGTTGTGTCAAGAAATCTAGAGAACAACCACTTGGTCAACTGACTGGAAGAGATCTATATTTTTGCTACTCAAAAGAAAGGTGACCCAACAGAGTGTGGAAATTAAAAAAAAAACTATCATTGAGCAATATCATTGCATGTAAGCAAGATTTTGCTGAAGATTATCCAAAAACGACTGAAAAAACATCAAGAGAATTGCCAGAAGTATAGGCTGGGTTTAGAATGGGTCGTGGTACTAGAAATATTGTAGCTAATGGTAGACGACCTGCGACTCGACGGCACTTAACAACAGCAATATTAGATGGATCTTGGCTGAAAGCAGAAAATATCAAAGGAATGTCTATCTGTGTTTCATTGATTATGCAAAGGTGTTTGACTGTGTGGATCACAGCACTGTGGCTGACACTGAGGAGAATGGGCATCCCAGAACATTTGATCATGCTAGTGCAAAACCTGTAATTAGACAGGAGGCAGTCGTCAGAACAGAGCAAGGCAACAGTGCATGGTTCAAAATTGGGAAAGTATGCCAAAATTGGGAAGGATAGGATGTATTCTATCCCCATACCTTTTCAACCTATATGCAGAACACATTATCTGGGAGGCTGGGCTGTATGAGGAGAAGTGTGGCATCAGGATTGGAAGACGATTCATCAACAATCTGCATTATGCGGATTACACAACTCTGCTTGCTGAAACTGAGGAGGACTTAAAGTGCTTGCTGAAGAAGGTCAAGGACTACTTTAATATGTATTGAGACTCAATATCAAGAAGACAAAGATTCTCACCACTGGACCAATTGGCGGCGTCAGTGGATTCTGAAGAGATTGAGATTATTAACAGCTTTAGTTTGCTTGGCTCCACAGTCAACACTCTTGATACAGCAGCGAGGAAATTAAAAGACATATTGCAATGTGAAAATCTTCTATTAGAGACCTCTCCAAAGTACTAAAGAGTAATGGTGTCACTCTGGAGACTAGGTGTGCCTGACACAGGCTATGGTCTTTGCAATCACTTGCTATGAGTCAGAGAGCTTGACAATGACTAGGGAGGATAGAGAAGAATTGATGCCTTTGTGCTGTGATGCTGTAGAAAAGTATTGAATAAACCAGGGACTATTAGGAAAATGAATAGGTTCTTCCTGGAGAAGGTTAAACCAGGCTACTGTTTTGAGGCAAGGATTCTGAAGCTTCCTCTGACATATTTTTGACATTTTTCAAGGAAAGACTAATCCTTGGAGAAGGACGTCATGTTTGGGAAAGTGGAGGGACAACACAGGAGAGGAAGACCCTCTATGAGGTGGATTGATTCAGTGACTGGGATAATTGGGGCAGGTGTGCTGGAGACAGTGAGATTGGCACAGGATAGAGTGGAATTTAGGGCTGTTGTACGTAGGATCACTATGAGTTGCAGGCAACTCAATGGCACATAACAACAGCAACAACAGATCTTCTTTGTATATGTATGAATATGTGTATGGATATTATGTCGTGAGTAACAACTCACATGATATTTCAGGATAGAACTTGAAAATGACCTTTTGACTATGAATACAACACCATTCTTGAACATTCCCAGAGCACTTAATTGTGCTCATGCAAAATATATACTATTTTTTTTATTTAATTGTCTTTTATATTTGTCAAAGATCAGTTGACTATAAATAGGTAGGTTTATTCCTAAGTTGCATATGACTCAGCCCATAGTCTTCCAAATACTTGCTATGCATCTGAGAGTTGAATAATGACAGAATAATGATGACAGAAGAAGAATTGATGCCTTTGAGCTGTGGTGTTGGAGAAGAGCACTGAACATCTCATGGACGGCCTAGAGAACAAACAGATATGTCTTGGAAAGGACACAGCCTGAGTGCTCTTTGGAGGTAAGAATGATGAGGTTTTGCCTCACATACTTGAGACATGTTTCTAAGGGGTGCTACATTTCTTAGAGAAGAATATGATGCTGGAAGGGTGGAGGGTCAATGAAGGAGAGAAAGACCCTCAACCAGGTGGATTGATACGGTGATTGCTGCAATGGGCTCTTGTGTGTCAGAAAGTTTGAGGATGACACAGGATAGAAAAGGGCTCAGATCTTTTGTTCATAGCATTGTTATGAGTTGTACTTGACTTGATGGCACCTGACAACAAGAACAGTTGGAGTGTGAAGGAAGCAAAGAAAATGAAACAATGCACATCCAGGTTTAGTCCAGCAATCCCTAGCGAGGCTAACAGCAAAACACAATTTCTTATTTAGTAAGAGTACTGGTTTCAGTTCAGCAGCCATATCCAAATCATCTAGCAAGTTTGCTTCAGAGAAATTGAGTAAGCTTCTTCTTCAAGAATCTGGCAATAATAGCAAACCTTTACCCTTTACCACAGCAAACCTGTGCCCTTTATCTCAGGCCTCCTCGATTACACCTAGCCGCAGTTTATCCACAACAATGCCACAGTCTTTCTCAGGCCTGTTTCCTTAATCTCCTTTGGTTATATCAAGTTTCTCTTACCTGTTTCTCTCAGGTACTGTTTACCTAACTTTTCATCGTGGGATAGTGTACTCGTTCAACATTCTTTCAGTAACGTCACATTGATCTTCCTTTCCTTCTTGTCTGTAGTCTTATATGTTATATTGAATACAACTGTAATTTCTAAAATAAACCTCAAAATATATGAAACTTAAATCTAATATCAGCTAACATCTTCATAGAACCTTGATCATGCTGCAATTGCACAAATATGCACAATATATATTGTATACTTTATAATGTGTATTGCAATAACACATGAGACTGCCTAAAGTCCAGGCTATGTGATTCTTAACTCTGAATCTATGTATTAATTATCTGTTACACAATTCCGGGAAAAAACTTAAAACTGTGTCAATATGCTCCTACTGTCCATTTTTCTACTGATGGGTTTATGCAAACCAAAAAGGAACTGCTTATTTGGCCTTGTTCCACTCAGTTTTCACATCTGCAATATAGTTTACCTTTAGGCAACCAGCAGAACCATGAATTTGAAACCTAAATAATAATACAGAAATTGGCTGAGGAGGAGAATTTTCTGAATTATTTAGCATCTGCTTCAAAAACGACAGAAAATATGAGACAAAATAAACCAAATAAGAGAATTAACAGATTTATACTGAAAATAATAAAAATATATGCATTGGAAAAATAGAATATATTTTATATTGTTGTGTTGTTGTTATGTGCCATCAAGTTGCTTGTGACTCATAGCGACCCTAAGTACAAGAGCCCTAAAGTCTACTCTATCCTGTAACAATCACACGGTCTCTGACACACCCTCCTGATTACCCCAGTCACTGAATCAATCCATCTCATAGAAGGCCTTCCCCTCTTGCACTGTGCCTGCACCCTACCAAGCATAATGTCCCTCTCCAAGGACCTCTCCCTCCTTACAACACGCCCAAAGTATGTTAAACGGAGCCTCAGAATCCTTGCCTCCAAGGAGCCACCTGGCTTGACCCTTTCCAGGAAGAATCTGTTTGTTTTCCTAGCAGTCCATGGTACCCTCAATATTCTTCTCCAGCATCAAAGCTCAAAGACATCAATTCTCCTTCTATCCTTCTTAGTCATTGTCCAATTCTCTGATGCATAACAAGTGATAGCAAAGACCGTGGCCTGTATCAGATGCACCTTAGTCTACAAAGAGACACCATTGTTCTTCAGTACTTTGGTGAGGTCCCTAACAGCAGACTTTCCCATGTCAATACGTCTTCTAGTTTTCTGCCTGCTGGTGCTGAGAGTGTTGACTGTGGAGCCAAGTAAACTGAAGCTGTGAACCATCTCAATCTCTTCACCATCCATCCTGATGCTGCCAATTGGTTCAGTGGTAAGAATCTTTGTCTTCCTGATATTGAGCCTCAATCCATATTGAAGGCTGCAGTCCTTAACCCTCTGCAGCAAACACTTCAGGTCCTCCTCAGTTTCCGCAAGCAGGGTTGTGTCATCTGCATAACGCAGATTGTTGATAGATCTTCCACAATTCTTCACCCCACATTTCTCTTCATAGAGCCCAGCCTCCCGGATAATCTGTTCTGCATACAGGTTGAAAAGGTATGGGGAAAGGACACATCCCTGGTGTATGTCCTTCCGAATTTTGAACCATGCAGTGTTACCCTGCTCTGTTCTGATGACTGCCTCTTGGTCCAAGAATAGGTTTCACATTAGCACGATCAAGTGTACTGGGAATGCCATTCTTCTCAGAGTCAGCCACAGTTTGTTATGATCCACACAGTCAAACGCCTTTGCGTAGCCAATGAAACACAGATAGACATTCTTCCGGTATTCCCTGCTTTCAGCTAAGATCCATCTAACATCAGCTACAATATCCCTAGTACCACGACTTCTTCTAAACCCAGCCTCGACTTCTGGCAGTTCTCTGCTGATGTGCTGTTCTAGTCGTATTTGGATAATCTTCAGTAGAATCTTGCTTGTGTGTGAAATCAATGATATTGTTCAATAGTTTCCACACTCTGTTGGGTCACCTTTTTTTTGGAATGGGAAGAAATATATATCTCTTCCAGTTGGCCCAGTGGTTGTTCTCCAGATTTCTTGGCACAACTTGGCGAGCACGTCCAGGGCAGCATCTGTTAGCTGAAATATGTTAATTGGTATACCTTCTATTCCTGGGGCCTTATTTCTTGCCATTTTCTTTAAAGCAGTCTGAACTTCTTCTTTCATCACCATAGGCTCTTGCTCATATGTTGTTTCATGAAAATCTGTGTCTGCCAATTCCTTCCGACACAGTGATTCAGTATATTCTTTCCATCTTCTTTTAATATTCCTGATCATTTAATATTCTGCCTAAAGCATCCTTGATTATAGCAACTCTAGGTTTGAATTTGTTTTTCAGTTCCTTGAGCTTAAGAAATGCTGAGCAAGTTCAGCCCTTTTGATTTTTTACTCCAACTCGTTGCACATATCATTGTAATATTTTACTTTGTCATCCCATGCTGCCTTTTAAAATCTTCTGTTCAGCTCTTTAGTATCTTGAATTTTTCCTTCTGCTTTGGCTTTTCTGCTCTCCAGTGCAATATTCAGAGTCTCTTCTAACATCCATTTTGGTCTTCTCTTGCTCTTTTGTCTTTGAAATGACAGTTTGCACTTTTCCTGGATGATACCCTTGATATCCTCCCACAACTCATCTGGTCTTTGCTCACTAGTGTTCAAGGCCTCAATCCTGTTCCTGAGACGGTTCTGAAATTTAGGTGGGATAGACTCAAAGTCACATTTTTGTTCTGATGGATTTGGTTTAATTTTCCCAGCTTCAGCTTGAACTTGCACATGAGTAGTTGATGGTCTGTTCCACAATCAGCTCCTGGCCTAGTTTTCACAGCTGATATTGAGCTTCTCCAGCATTTAGAATTTATTTTAAAAGGCCAAGATACACATAATTTAGTAGATAAACAAGAACTAAAGTTATAATCAAGAAATAAATATAGGAGTGGTAACCATCACAGGATATTAGGGTGACAAAATCAGAGTAGAAATATATTATCAATTATAATTTCCTAAGTCATAAAGTACTTAAGAGCAATGGTGTCTCTCTGGAGACTAAGGTGTGCCTGATACAGGCCATGGTCTTTGCAATCACTTGTTATGCATTAGAGAGTTGGACAATGACTAGGGAGGATAGAAGGAGAATTGACGAGTATTGAATGTTCCATGGACTGTCAAGAAAACAAACAGATACATCCTAGAGAGGGTTAAACCAGGCTACTCCTTGGAGGCAAGGATTCTGGGGCTTCGTCTGACACACTGTGGACATGTTGTAAGGAGAGACAGGTCTTTGGAGAGGGATATCATGCTTGGTAGGGTAGAGGGACAGCGCAGGAGGGGAAGACCCTCTATGAGGTGGATTGATTCAGTGACTGGGGTATTCGGGATGGGTGTGTCAGAGGCAATGCAACTGGCACAGTATAGAACAGGGTTTAGGGCTGTTGTACATAGGGTCGCTATGAGTCGCAAACGACTCGACGGCACATAACAACAACAAGCCATAATTAGAGGACACGTTGCTGGTGTACACCCTTACTGATTTTGAAAGATACATTATTTCCTTTCTCTGTTCTGATGACTGCCTCCTGGTCCAAGTATAGGTTTCAGATAAGCACAATCAAGTGTTCTGGGATTTCCACTCTTCTCAGAGATAGCCTCAGTTTGTTGTGATCCACACAGTCAAATGCCTTGGCATAGTCAATGAACACATATATATAGTCCTCTGGTACTCTGCTTCAGCCAGGCATGTGTCCTATCTCCATACTTTTCCAATCTATATGCAGAACAGATCACCCAGGAGGCTTGGCTCTATGAGGAGAAATGTGACATCAGGATTGGAGAAAGACTCGTCAATAACCTGCATTAAGCAGATGGTACTATCTTACTTGGTGAAACTGAGGAGGACATGAAATGTTTGCTGAAGAAGGTAGAGGACTTCAGCCTTCAATATGTATTGAAACTCAACATTATAGAAACAAAGATTCTCCCCTCTGGGTCAATTGGTAGAATCATGATATAAGGTGAAGAGATTGAGATTGTTAACAGCTTCAGTTTGCATAACTCCACAATCAACACTCTTAGTACCAGCAGCCAGGAAATCAATAGACAAATTGCCTTGGGAAAGTCTCCTGTCAGGCACTTCTCCAGAGTACTGAAGAGCAATGATGCCAGTCTGGGTGACTACGTTGTACCTGACCCGGGACATATTCTTTGCAATTACTTGCTATGCATCAACAAGCTGGACAATGATTAGAGATGATAGAAGGAGAATTGATTTGTTTGAGCAGTGGTGCTAGAGAAGGGTATTGAATATAACATGGACTACTAGGAGAACAGGTCCTACCTGGAGAAAGTGAAACCAGAGTGCTCCTTTGAGGCAAGGATTCTGAGGCTTTGTCCAACTACTTTGGGCATGTTGCAAGGAGGGACCTGTCCTAGGGGAGGGCAATCATGCTTGGGACGGTGGAGGGACAGTACAAGAGAGGAAGATCATCAATGAGATGGTTTGATTAGAGACTGGTTTAATGGGGTAGGTGTGTTAGAGTCAATAAGGCTGTCTCAGGATAGAGCAGGGTTCAGAGCTGTTGTATATAAGTGTCGCTGAGTGGCAAACAACTCAGTGGCACGTAACAACAACAACAACAAGACATAATGATGACTACAGCATCAGCACATATCAAGGAATAAATTGTTAGAAACATACAAAAAAACTAACTACATTCTGACTTTGCCCAAATCAAATAGGAAAAAACTATGATACAATGGATTATTTAAAATAATTTAAAGAATAAGTTGAGTTTCTTTCATGAATTTTTACCAAAAGCTTCAAACATTTGTAGCAGAGCCTTTATTAGATGTAAAAAGAATGATTTTTCACCTAATTTTTAATCTATCAGAGGGAGACAGCATGGAAGCTATCTAATTATGCAAAAATAGTTGTAGCAGGTTTAGAAATGTCTGGAATGAATTTGCAATTGAAGAAATTGAAGAATAAATCTGAAAAATATTTGCATAAGTAAATCTTTCCAGGTACAAAATTATTCAAAATCCAAATAAAAATATATAAAGACATTTTGGGGGGACCTGAATAACTATTGCCCTAACTTGGATGTATTAAAAACAGCCACCAATACACACACAGAGACACACACATCTCTTCATATGCACTTAAAAATAATTTAGTCTTGAAATTTTATTATATAATTTAATAATGACAATGAAGAATTTGATTATATAATTTTTAATTCCTGGTCCATTGTACTTTCCACAAAATAATCCATGGGCATTGACTTGCATTAAATAATATGTCTTTTAACAAGAAGAATTCATTCATGAGAAAGGAGTAACTTCCATATGATAGACTATCTTGGAGGTAGCAGTGTCATGATTTCAATTGCAGAAAAGAACCTGAGTTAAATAATTATAAAGCTTTAATTTAAGAACAGACTTTTATATGGATACTGTGGTTTTAAAATCTTAATTTATTAGAATAATAGAGCTATTTTAAATAGTGTTTTACTTTACCTTACAGTGAAACGTAGAACATGCTTCTTCATTGACTCTTCCCCTTTTCCTTGATTTTGCATTTGAGTTTGTTTTCTAAGTTGTTTCTTCAAAGGAAGAGGATCAGCAGGGGGAAAGAATAGTTTGGAAAGTGTGTCAGCAGTTCTCCATCCTATATACTTGGATAACGTTTCATCACCTCTATTTGTTGGAACTTTTGTGATGGAACTAGTGAAAGGATCAGTGGGATCATTGATCTCTGCCTGATGAAAGAAAAGAAGAAGGAAACAGGTGAGGTAGAGTTAAGTGCAAGAAAAGATGACATGGATTACCGTAAAGGATCATATGCTCAATAATTTTTCTAACTAATGTTTCCATTATCCAATCAAATGAAAATAGTTTTTTTAAGGAGAAAAATGCAATTTGATAAAATTATAGAGGATTATTAATATAATGACAGAAATTAAATGAAATGTGGTTATTTAAAGATACAGTTCTATTTTAAATTTGATGCATTATTCATTGTGTCATTATTTCATAAACATTTACAGAATTTGGCTTGAAGTAATACAGGCAGATAAGGTACCTACACATGTTTTTTTTTGTTCCACCACCTAAACTCTCCTTAAAGTCAACAAAACATTGTCATGCACACATTTGTGTTAAGTAGAGAAAAAAAAATAAAACAAGCCTTTATAACTAGGTTAAACTGAAGATTTTCTAAAATTTAAATTTATATTACATTTAATATTACATTTAAATATTAAATTTATATTACATTTAATATGTCAAAAATCAAACACTAGGAAAAAACTAAAATTTATTTAGGAAAGGACTATTTTTGAAAATTGTTCTATTTACATTTGCTAGGATTCATGACAAGTTTTCATTTCTTTCTTTTATTTGAAGTGACTAACAGTATATTTTCTGTGACCATAATCCATTGTAAATGATGCTGTTAAGTTTTCCAGTGCAAAATAAATTTTTGTTTCTGCTTGCTGAAACTGAGAAGGACCTGAAGCACTTGCTGCAGAGGGTCAAGGACTGCAGCCTCCAAAATGGATTGAGGCTCAATGCCAAGAAGACAAAGATTCTCACCACTGGGCCAATTGGCAGTATCAAGATGGATGCTGAAGAGATTGAGATTGTTCACAGCTTCCGTTTGCTTGGCTCCACAGTCAACACTCTCGGCACCAGCAGCCAGGAAACTAGAAGACGTATTGACATGGGAAAGTCTGCTGTTAGGGACCTCTCCAAAGTACTGAAAAGCAATGGTGTCTCTTTGGAGACTAAGGTGCATCTGATACAGGCCATGGTCTTTGCTATCACTTGTTATGCATCAGAGAGTTGGACAATGACTAAGAAGGATAGAAGGAGAATTGATGTCTTTGAGCTGTGGTGCTGGAGAAGAGTATTGAGGGTACCATGGACTGCTAGAAAAACAAACAGATTCTTCCTGGAAAGGGTCAAGCCAGGCGGCTCCTTGGAGGCAAGGATTCTAAGGCTCCATCTAACATACTTTGGACATGTTGCAAGGAGGGAGAGGTCCTTGGAGAGGGACATCATGCTTGGGAGGGTGGAGGGACAGCACAGGAGGGGAAGGCCCCATGAGGTGGATTGATTCAGTGATTGGGGTAATTGGGATGGGTGTGCCAGACAATGCAATTGGTACAGGACAGAGCAGAGTTTAGGGCTGTTGTACATAGGGTCGCTATGAGTCGCAAGCGACTCGATGGCGCATAACAACAACAACAATAATATCTTCAAATAAGGAACCTTCATAAGAATAAGTTGCATTTTTATAATTTTATTATTACTCTTCGTATAGCTGTGGTGGCTTAGATCAGGAGCTACACTGCAAACCTGAAATCACATTGTTTGAATACAGCAGCTGCTTCTCAGGGGAATGATGGGCAATTCTCTTCTGTGTGATTTATGTCCTCTGACATAACTTGATGGTACATAACAACAACAACAAATCAATTATGTGGTATAAAATAAAGAGTTAAATACTTTGCCGCAGATTGTTGTTGTTATGTGCCATCGAGGCACCTGTGACTCATAGCGGCCCTATCTACAACAGCCCTAAACCCTGCTCTATCCAGAGCTAATTTCACTGTCTCTGACACACCTACCCCCATTGCCCCAGTCATAGAATCAATTCATCTCATTGAGGGTCTTCCTTTCTTGCACTGTCCTTCCACCCTCCCAAGCATGGCATCCCTCTCCGAGGACTCTTCTGCATATAAATGAACAAATGCCGATGACACTACAGGGAGAATGAAATTCATATACACTACAGCAGGTATACTGCAAAATAGTACAACCACTATGGAAAATTGAATGTTATTAGGTGCCATCAAAAAGCTCTGATCCATAATGACATAAGTACAACAGAATAAAATACTGCTTAATCCATATTATTCCTGCTACATGTAAAGTCATTGTTGTAGTCACTGCATGAATACACCTTGGCAGTCTTTCTTCCCTTCACTGGCCTTCAACTTTTTTTCAAGAATGCTGTCCTATTCCAAGAACTGACCCTCACAATAACATGCCAAAAGACTGTGATAATTACTATCCTTACACCTGAGAAGCATCCTGTCTCCCTTTTTTTCCAATATAGATTGTTAATTCTTTGTCCATGTTGTTGTTGTTGTTATGTGCCGTCGAGTTGCCTGTGACTCATAGCCACCCTATGTACAACAGCGCTAAACTCCGCTCTGTCCTGTGCCAATCGCACTGTCTCTGACACTCCCATCCCAATTATCCCAGTCACAGAATCAATCCACCTCATAGAGGGCCTTCCTCTCCTGCGCTGTCCCTCCACCCTCCCAAGCATGATGTCCCTCTCTAAGGACCAGTCTCTCCTCACAACATGTCCAAAGTATGTTAGATGGAGCCTCAGAATCCTTGCCTCCAAGGAGCCACCCGGTTTAACCCTTTCCAGGACAAATCTGTTTGTTTTCCTAGCAGTCCATGGTATTCTCAATACTCTTCTCCAGCACCACAGCTCAAACGCATCAATTCTCCGTCTATCCTCCTTGGTCATTGTCCAACTCTCTGATGCATAACAGGTGATTGTGAAGACCATGGCCTGTATCAGAAGCGTCTTAGTCTCCAAAGAGACATCATCGCTCTTCAGCACTTTGGAGAGGTCCCTAACAGCAGACTTTTCCATGGCAATGCCCCTTTTAATTTCCTGGCTGCTGGTGCCAAGACTGTTGACTATGGAGCCAAGCAAACTAAAGCTGTGTACAATCTCAATCTCTTTACCATCCATCCTGATGCTGCCAATTGGTCCAGTGGTGAGAATCTTTGTCTTCTTGGCATTGAGCCTCAATCCATATCGTAGGCTGCAGTCCTTGACACTCTGCAGCAGGCACTTCAGGTCCTTCTCAGTTTCAGCAAGCAGGGTTGTGTCATCTGCATAACGCAGATTGTTGATAAATTGTCCACCAATCTTGACCCCACATTTCTCCTCATAGAGCCCAGCCTCCCGGATAATCTGTTCTGCATATAGGTTGAAAAGGTATGGAGATAGGATGCATCCCTGGCTTACACCCTTCCCAATTTTGAACCATAGTATATTCAATATTCTTCTCCAGCACCATGATTCAAAGACATCCATTCTTCTTTTATCTTCTTTACTCATTGTCCAAATTTCACATTCAAATGAAGCACCTAAAAATACCATGACTTGAGGGGAGCTCTGGTGGCCTAGTGGCAAGAAGCTGCACTGCAATCCCAGAGGTGCACGGTTCGAATCCACCAGATGCTCTGCCGAGGAAGGAGGGACAATCTCCTCCTGTATCAGTCAGATCTGATTTGACGGTACACGCACACACACAAATAATAAAATAAAATAAAAAAAATACCATGACTTGGACCAGGTTCACTTTAGTCTCTAAAAAGACATCTTTGCTCTTTTGGCAACAGATATTTCCAATGCAATATTAGGTGCCATCAAATCAAGTACAACCCATAGCAATCCTATAAACAGCAGATCTGAACTCTGTCCTGTCATGTTCCATCCTCATTATCTCTGAAACACTAAAACACATTGCTGCAATCACTGAATAAATCAATTTTGTTGAAGGTCTTTCTCTCATTCACCAACCCTGCACCTTTTCAAGCATGATGTTCTATCCAAACAAAAGCCTCTACTATCAACATACCCAAAGTATGTGAGATGAAACTTTTCATCTTTGTGTTCAAGAAGCACTCTGGCTCTACACCTTCTTCAAGACGTTCTTTTGGCAAGCCATAGGATGTTCTCTAGTCTTCAACACAGAAACTCAAAGGAATCAATTCTTTTTCTGTCACCCTTATTCATTGTCCAGCTGTCAGATGAGCAATAAATTGTTGAAAAGACCATGGTCTGGATCAGGTGCATGTTATCCCTCAAGCCATATGTATATCCATTTTAAAAAAATGTTAACCCAACAGAACACAGACATTTTCAAACAGTATCACTCATATCACATGTAAGCAAAATCTTGCTGAAGATCATGCAAAAAATGGCTGGAAGAGTATATTGACTAAGAGCTATCAAAAATATAAGCCTGGTTTAGAAGTGGCCATGGCACTAGAGACAAAATCGCCAATATCGGATGGATCTTGCCTGAAAACAGAGAGCACCAGAACAATATAGATCTTTGTTTCATTGACTATGCAATAGTATTTGATTGGGTGGTTCATAACAAATTGTGCCTAAAATTGAGAAGAATGGGAATCCCAGAACACCTGATTTTGCTCATGTGAAACTATACCTAAACTAGGAGGTAGCCCTCAGAAAAGAGCAAGGAAACACTGCATGGTTCAGAATTAGGAAAAGAACGTGTTAGGGATGAGTCCTATCTCCATGCTTTTTCAATCTATACGTGGAACAGATCATGCTAGAGGCTGGACTTTATGAGGAGGAATATAGCATCAGGATTAGAGGAAGACTCCTCAACAACTTGAGTCATGCACATGACACAACATTGCTTGCAGAAACTGAGAAGAACCTTGACCTGCAGAGGGTCAAGGACTGTAGTCTACAATAAGGATTGAAGCTCAACATCAAGAAAATGAAGATTTTCACCACTGGGCCAATTAACAGCACCATGATAGATGGAGAAGAGATTGAGAGTGTTAACAATTTTAGCTTGCTAATTTACACAATCAACAATCTTGGCAGTAGCAGTCAGGAAATAAAGACTAACTGCATTAGGAAAATCTGCTGTCAGGAACCTTTCCAGGGTACTAAACAACAATGACGTCAGTCTAGAAACTCAAGTGTGCTTGATCTAGGTCATGTATGCTCAATTACTTGCTATGCATCCGAGAGCTGGTCAATGACCAAAGTTGTGGATGAAGAATTAATGCCTTTGAATTGCAGTGCTGGAGAAGAGTATTGAACAGATCATGGACTGCCAAGAGAAATAACAGCTATGTCTTGGGAGGATGAAACCAAACTACTCCTTGGAGGCAATAATTTTGAAGGTCTGTCTCACATGCTTTGGGCATTTAGCCAGGAGGTGCCAGTTCTTGGAGAAGAATATCATGCTTTGAAGGGTGGAGTGACAGCACAAGAAAGGAAGACTTTGGATGAGATGGATTGACACAGTAACCAGGGTAAAAAGTGTCTATATGTGAGAGACAATGAGAATGGCTCAGGATAGAGCAAGATTTAGAGTTATCGTGCATAAGGTTGCTTTGAGTCATAGTTGACTTGAAAGCACATAACAACAACAACAAAACCATTCTTTTGATATATCTTGCTTCAAAGTTTGATTTTTTTCGATTAAAACCTGCTATGAGGTGTTTGATTTTTCTCCACTGTTTTATCTGTTATTATCACTATGTTTCATGATGCTTCAATCAAAGATATATTATCATGAATACTACTGTACATTCTTCTGAGATTCTCCAAAGGAAATTCTTAGTTGCATTTTTTTTGTCTCTATGAGTCCCACCAACTCAACAGCACATAAAAACAGCATATATATTTATTGGTTTGCAGACAACAATTCATATACATTTTGTTTAATTCATTTATGTTGTTTTATACAATCTTTCATTTACATTGGTTCATATATTCATATATATTATATTTTATACAATTAATTGCTATTGATCTATGCCTATAATTAGCCCATCTTTTCAAGTCCCCATTGAATCTTTCTTATTCCTTAAGCCTCTTCCCCTCAATCAATACACTAAACTCCACTGTTTCATAATTTCCACTTTCCCCCTTTTTCTGAACTGTTCCTCTTTTGTATGTTTATACTCATATTACTCAGTAATCCTTCTATTTTTACAATTATGATCTTGTGCAGTATAAGCCCTTATGAAATTGCGTTATTTCACTGAACTTAATGCTTTCCAGACTCATCCATGTTGCATAGCACTTTACAAAATTAGTACAGCATGTTGTTGTTGTTGTGTGCCATAGAGTCGTTGGCAAGTAATACCGAACCTATGTACAAGAGCTCAAAACGCCGTTCTATCCTGTGCCAACCTAGTCATCTCAAACGCACTCATGCCCACCACTCCAGTCACAGAGTCAATCCATCTCATTGAAGGTCTTCCTTTCCTTCACCGCCCCTCCACTCTGCCAAACATGATGTCCCTCTCCAAAGACCAGTCCCTCCTTGCAACATACCCAAAGTATGTCAGACAAAACTTCAGAATCCTTGACTCCAGGGAACATTCTGGTTTCACCTTCTCTAGGACAAATGTGTTTATTCTCCTAGCAGTCCATGGTATATTCAACACTCTTCTCCAGTTCCACAGCTCAAATGCATCTATTCTCTTTCTATCAACCTTATTTACTGTCCAACTCTCTGATGCATAGCACATAATTGCAAAGACTATAGCCTGGATCAGGCGCAACTTAGTCTCCAACCTGATGTCGTTGCTCTTCAGTACTCTTGAGAGGTCTCTCACAGCTGACTTTCCCAATGCAATTCGTCTCTTGATTTCCTGGCTGCTGTTACCAAGAGTACTGATTGTAGAGCCAAGCAAACTGAAACTGTTAACTATCTCAATCTCTTCACCATACATATTGATGCTGCCAATTGGCCCAGTGATGAGAATCTTTGTTTTCTTCAATCCATATAGGAGGCTGCAGTCCTTGACCTTCTGCAGCAAGCACTTCAGGTCCTCCTCAGTTTCAGCAAGCAGGGTTGTGTCATGTGCATAACGCAGGTTGTTGATGACTCTTCCACCAATCCTAATGCCACATTCCTCTTTGTACAGCCCAACGTCTCAGATGATCTGTTCTGCATACAGATTGCAAAGGTATGGAGACAGAATACATCCCTGACGTAACCCCTTCTTGATTTTGAACCATGTAGTATCTCCTTGCTCTGTTCTGACTACTGCCTCTTGGTCCAAGTATAGGTTTCGCATGAGCACAATCAAATGTTCTGATGCACCAACAACTAGTGCTAAAGAGAATGAAATAGAAGATTCTACCAACTTTTGCAGTCAGAAGTTGATCAAACATGCAGTCAAGATGCATTGATAATAATGGGCGACTGGAATGCAAAGGTTGGGAACAGGGAAGAATGATTGGTAGCTGGAAAATACGGGCTCGGTGAGAGAAATGAGGCTGGAGATAGAATTACAGAGTTCTACACATTCAATGAAATCATTGTAATGAATTCATTGCAAATACCTTCTACAAGAAACATAAATGCAGGTTATACGCATGGATCTCACCTGATGGCATGTATAGGAATCAAATAGATTACATTTGTCAAAATATTCAGTGAGAAGTTCAATATCAGCAGTGAAAACCAGGCTGGGTGCTGATTGTGGGACAGACCACCAACTACTCATATGCAAGTTCAAGCTGAAGTTGAGGAAAATTAAATCAAGTTCACGGGAACCAAAATTTGATCTTAAGTCTATCCCACACGAATTTCAAAACCATCTCAGGAACAGATTTGAGGCCTTGAGCACCAATGAGTGTAGGCCAAATGAGCTCTGGGAGGATATCAGGAAAATTGTCTGTGAAGAATGAAAGATCATTACAAAGGCTGAAAAAGAAGAAAAGACCAAGATGGATGTCAGATGAGACTCTGAATATTGTATTATAGCACCGAGAAGCCAAAGCTAAATGAAGAAATCAAGAAATCAAAGAGCTAAACAGATAATTTCAAAAGGCAGACTGGGACTACAAAGCAAGATACTATAATTAAGCGTCCAGAGAGCTGGGGTCAGAAAACCAAAAGGGCCGAACTCGCTCAGCGTATCTTAGCTGAAGGAGATGAAAAACAAATTCAAGCCATGGGTGGCAATACTTAAGGGTACTTTGGGTAGAATGTTAAATGATCTAGGAAGTATCAAGAGAAGATGGAAGGAATGAATACACAGTCACTGTATCAGAAGGAATTGGCTGACAAAGAAGAATTTCATGAAATGACATATGAGCAAGAGCCTATGGTGATGAAGGAGGAAGTTCAAATTGCTCTGAAGGAATTGGCAAAAAACAAGGCTCCCAGAGTTGACGGCATACCAATTGACATATTTCAACAGCCAAAACTGCCCTGGATGTGCTCACTAAGTTGTGCCAAGAAATCTGGAGAATAGCCAGCTGGTCCACTGACTGCAAAAGATCGATATTTGTTCCCTTTCAAAGGTGACCCAACAGAGTGCGGAAATTATAAAACAATATCATTAATATCACATGCAAGCAAGATTCTGCTGAAAATTATCCAAAATCTTTTGGAACAATATGTCAACAGAGAACTGCCAGATGTACAGTCTGGATTTAGAAGAGGTCATAGTACTAGGGATATTATAGCTAATGTTAGATGGATCTTAGTACAGCATAGTATTCCATTATGTGAATATATCACAGTATCTCAGTCCATTCATTTGTTGATAGACATTTGAACTATTTCCATTTTCTTGTTCTTATGAATAATGCAGCTATGAAGATAGGTATACATATCTCTATTTGTGTCTCAGTTCTAATTTCAATGAAGTATATTTCTAGCTGTGCAATAACTGGGTCATATGGGATTACTATGATCAGCTTTTTGAAGAAATGACAAACTGCCTTTATTAGTGGTTGTATCATTTTACAATCTCATCAGCAATACATTAAAGTTCTAACCTTTCCACATCCTTTCCATGTTTATTGCTTGCTACTCTGTTGAATTTTGCTACCGTTACTAGGTTAAGATGATATTGTTTTGATTTGCATCTCTCTGATTGCCAGTGATTTTTAACATTTCTTCGTGTGTCTGTTGTCCATGCAGATGTATTCCTTTGGAAGTCTTTTTATGTCTTTTGTCCATTTTGTTAAGGGGTTATAAGTCTTTTTCTTGTGGAGGCCGTGTCGTTTTCTGTAAACTT
The DNA here is from genome assembly GCF_000299155.1 of Elephantulus edwardii. Taxonomy (NCBI): domain Eukaryota; kingdom Metazoa; phylum Chordata; class Mammalia; order Macroscelidea; family Macroscelididae; genus Elephantulus; species Elephantulus edwardii. Next base: position 16,987,189 of record NW_006399800.1, on the reverse strand, counting down.
TCATTAGGAGCTTCTGGTCTGTGATGTCACTGCCTAATGTTTTTCCCAGTTTGTAAGTTTTATTTTTATCTTATTGAGAAAAGATACTTATGCGTGCAGGGATTTTATTTTTAGAAAGTCTCATTCATCAATTTTATCTTCTACTGAGTGTGTATTTCTGTCTGTATTTGGAAAGGTATTTATGCCACAGGCTAGAGCTTCTAAGTTTGCTCCCACTTTGTCTCTTGGACTCTGTAGTTTTGGGCTTTTACTCCTCAGTCTCTGATCCACCTTGAGTTTATTTTTGTCAAAGGTGTGAGATAAGGATTCTGTTTCAATTTTCTGTAGGAGAGGTTCAGTTTTGCCAGCACAATTTGTTGAAGAGGACATCACTACCCCATTTGCTAGGTTTTGATCTGGGTTCTCATTTTTATTCCATTGGTCTCTGTGTCTGTCCTTGTACCAATACCATGTTGTTTTGGTTTCTCTGGCTATGTAGTAAGTTTTGTTTTGTTTTTCCTTTTTTTTCTTGTGATTTTAATGAAAGTTTACAGAAAAGTTGGATTTTCCTTCTTTCACAGTTGCAAATTTTCCTCCCAAACCCCTCGAGTTCACTTTTTATAAAAGAAAAAATATTTATTCATTGTCACATCATTTCCGCCCTTCTCCACCCAACCTCTCCCCCAGGTCACTTTGCTATATACCTATTATTCTGGGCTGTTGTCATACAAATAATGCCAAATAATATATTCCTTTTAAACAGTTCTTTCCTTCATCTATTCCAATGCAATATTCATTATTTATCCCCTTTTTTCTTTGTTACTCTCCAACCTCTATGTCAGCCCGGTTTTATAACGGTGGTGTTATACAATATTTGTCCTTTTGTGACCAAGATATTTCACTCAGCATAATGTCCTCCAGAGTTACCCATGTTGTGTAATATTTTATGAGTTCCTTGTTTTTCAGTGCTGGGTAGTATTCCATTGTGTGAAGATATAATCGTTTTTCTATCTATTCATTTGTTGATGAACACTTAGGTTGCTTCCATCTCTTTGCTTTTGTGAATAACGCAGCAATAAAAATGGCTGTGCATACTTTTGTTTAGGTGGAAGATCTGGTTTCTTTAATGTATATTCCTAGAAGCAGAATTGCTAGGTCAAATGGCATCTCTATTTCCAGTTTTCAGAGAAAGCAAAAGACTGCCTTCCACAGTAATTGTACCATTTTACATTTCCACCAACAGTGAGTAAGAGTTCCAATCTCTCCACAATCTCACCACCATTTACTGTTTGCTGTTCCATTGACCTTTACTATTGTTACTGGGGTGATATGGTATTGCATAGTCTTTTGATTTGGATCTCTCAATAGCTGGGGATTTTAGATGTTCTGTTTATCATCTGAATGTCTTCTTTGATGAAGTGTCTATTATCTTGTGTCCATTTTGTGATTGGGTTGTTCAAATTTTTCTTGTTGAGATTCTAAAATATTCTATAAATTTTAGATATAAGTCTCTCTTATCAGATATGTCTTTGCCAAATGTTGGGTTGTTGTTCTTTTGGTTTTTTGGGTTTGTTTCCCCCCCCCCCCCAGTCTGTGGGTTTCTTTCTCATCCTATTGGAGAAGTATTTTGAAGTCCATAGGGATTCGATTTTTAGAAGGTTCCATGTGTAGTAAGAGGACTATGCCTGTCACTTCAGTTTTATTTTTCAGAAAAGTTTTACTTATTCAGGGTCTCTTTCCTTTCCAAATGAACCAGTCAAATGCATTTCCGTCACTTTGAAAAATGAGTTTGGTATCTATATTGAACTTGTAGATTGTGTTTTGGTTATTGTTGTTAGGTGTTGCCGAGTACAACTCATAGTGACCCTATGAACAAAAGATCTGAACCCAAGCCCGTCCTGCACCATTCTCATACTTCTCGAAACACAAGAGTCCATAGCAGCAGTCACCTTGTTAATCCACCTGGTTAAGAGTCTTCCTCTTCATCACCAAGCCACCACCCTTCCCAACATCATGTCCCTCTCTAAGGAACAGCACGTCCTAGCAACATATCCAGAGTATGTGAGGCATACTCATCATTCTTACCTCCAAAGAGAACTCTGGCCACACCATCTACAAGACATATCCATTCTTCTCTTGGCTGTCCTTGGGATGTTTAGTGCTCTTCTCCAGCACCACAACTCAAAGACCAGCTCTCAGATACATAGCAAGAATCAGAAAGACTATGGCCTGAATCAGATACACCTTAGTCTTCAAACTGACATCACTACTCTTCAATAATTTGGAATAGTCCCTAACTGCAGATATTCCCAGTGCAATGTGTCTCCCTATTTCCTGAATGCTCATACCATGAGTGTTAATTGTGGATCCATGTAAGATGAAGCTGTTGACAGTTTCAATTTCCTCTCCATCCATCATGACACTACCTATTGGTCTAGTATTAAGAATCTGTGGGGTTTTTTTTAATATAGAGACGCAATTCCATACTGAAGGCTGCATTCCTCGATCTTCTGCAACAAGTGCTTCAAGTCCTCCTCACTTTCAGTAAGTAAGGTTGTGTTATCTGCATAACACAGGTGATGAGTCTCCCTACAATCCTCATGCCACATTCCTTTTCCTAGAGTCCAGCTTCTCAGATAATTTTCTCAGAATATAGATTAAACAGGTATGGAGATAGACTACAACCCTAATGCATTCCTTTCCCTATTCCAAACCATGAAGTGCTCCCCTGCTCTGTTTACATAATAGCCTCCTGATCCAGGTGTAGGGTCCAATAAGCACAATCAACTGCTATGAGATTCTCATTATTCTCAATGTCAGCAACAACCTGTCATGATCTACACTGTCAAATGCCTGTGCAGCATAAATAAAACAAAAATAAACAACTTCTGGTATTCCTTACTTGCAGTTAGGATCCATCTGACATCAGCAATGATATGCTTGGTGCCACGGCCTCTTCTAAATCCCACTTGGACTTCTGGCAGTTCCAGCCAGCTTTGAATGATCTTCAGCAGTATTTTGTTTGTATGTGATATAAATTCATCAGTTTGATAATTTCCACATTGAGTTGGATCACACTTCTTGGGAATACAAACAAATATAGACCTCTTCTAATCCATTGACTGGTTCTCCAGCTGTTCTCCAAATTTTCTGGCATAGACTGGTGATTGCTTCTAAGTTTGCATCTGTTAATTGAAACAAGTCAATTGGTATCCCATCAATTCCTGGAACCTTATTGTTTTGCCAATGCCTTCAGTGCAGCTTCCACTTCCTCTTTCATTACCATTGGTTCCTGTTCTTATGGCACTTTTTGAAATTTTTCAGTATCAATTATTTCTGGCACAGTGGCTGTGTATTCCCTCCATTTTCTTTTGATGTTTTCTGGGTCATTCAATATATTAATCAATAGCATCTTTCAGTATTGTGATGTGAGGCTTAAATTTGTTTCTCAGTTCTTTCACCTTGAGGAACACAAAGTGAGTCCTACCCTTTTTATTCTCCAATTCTACCTTTCTGCACATTGCATTATAATAATTTGTTTTGTCCTCCCAAGTTGCCATTTGAAATCATTTGTTCAACTCTTTCACTTTGACATGTTTGTTGTAGTTGGATCTTGGTAGGTAAGTGTTTGTGTTTACTTGAAAACTGAGGGTAAACTGTTTGGGAGTTTCTAATTGTGTTAGCAATCAAGTGTAAGCTGACTAACTGTACCTGATCTTTTTTTTTTTAGAGGCTCAACTATGTCATTTATTGTTCTTAAGTCCTAGACCAAATTCCATCTACAACTGGGTTGTTTTACAACTCCGAAGTCCGCATGATGCAAGGCAGAGGTGAAGTAAGGAACTGCTTATGAGGTTTTCCATCAATTCCAACAACTAATAAATAGTGAGAAGAGTTGGGACCTCAGACTGATCTTGTTTCTAATCAGCTTGGCAAACAGAATCTGGTGGGTGGGCCTTTGTATTTAAAAATAAGTCTGGTCCTGCCTGTGAGTGAGCCTTTAGCTTGGGATAGTTGGATCCTGGTGGGTAAGTGTTTCTGTGAGTTTTGGGGTTTTTTTTTTGTTTTGCTTTATTTTGTAGCATTGTCAATTTTACTCTCTTGAGTCTCCCTATCCATGTACAGGAATTTTTTTTTTCCTATTTAGTTAGGTCTCTTATTTTTTTCTTGTAGTAGTCTTTCAGTTTTCCTTATAAAGGGCTTTTGGGTTTCTAACTAAGTTTATTTTCAAGTATCTAATCTTACAGTTGGCTATTGTAAATGGTATTGCTTTCTTAGATTCCTTTTCTATGTTATGTTGTTGTTGTTGCTGCTGCTGCAGAGAAATCTCACTGTTTTGTTTTGTTTTTTGCCATTGATTTGTGTCTTGTCACTCTATTTAGCTGGTCTATTAAGTCTAATCAAGTAGGAGCTCTGATCTACTAGGTCTAACCTAAGGAGCTCTGGTGGCCTAATGAGAAGATATGTGCTGCAATCCCAAAGGCACATGATTCAAATCCAGGAGTTGATTCATAGAAGAAAGATGGGTCATCTTCTCCTGAGCAGTTAACTGCTTCTGAAAACTCTCTTGAGCGTCAGCTATGGGTTGGATCCTATTCGATGACACTCAACAACATTAACAACAACCATATCTAACAGTTTTTGTTGAGTCTTTTAAGTTTTTTAATGTACATTATCATATTATCTAAGTGCTGCTGTTGTTGTTAAGTTGCTTGTAATTCATAGCAACCATATGTGCAACAGCTCTGAACCCTGCTTTATAATGGGACAACCTCATAGTCTCCGACACACGGACTCCCATTACCCCAGTCACTGAATCAACGCATCTTATCCATGGTGTTCCTCTCTTGTACTGTCTCTCCACCCTCCCAAGAATAATGTCCCTCTCTGAGGACTGATCCTTCTTTGTAACATGCCCAAAGTATGTCAGACAGATCTTCAGAATCCTTGCCTTCAAGGAGCAAATTCGTTTCATTCTCTCCAGGATGAACCTGTTTGTTATCCTAGTAGTCCACGGTATATTAAATACTCTTCTCCAGCACCACAGCTCAAAAGAATCTATTCTCCTTCTATCATCCCTAGTCATGTCCCGTTATCTCATGCATGGCAAGTAATTGGAAAGACCAGGGCCTGGATCACACACCTTAGTCTTAGACTGACATTGTTGCCCTTCAATGCTCTGAAGAAGGCCCTGACAGAAGATTTTCTCCAATTCGTCTTTTGATTTCCTGACTGCTGGTACCAAGCATACTGATTGTGGAGCCAAGCAAACTGAAGTTTTTAACAATCTCAAATGTTTTCACCTTCTAATGATGCTGCCAATCAGCCCAGTTATGAGAATATTTGTTTTCTTGATGTTTAGCTTCAATCCATATTAAAAGCTGCAGTCCTTGACCTTCTGCTGCAAATGCCTCAGGTCCTTCTCAGTTCTAGCAAACAAGATTGTGTTGTCTGCATAACACAGTTTACTGAGGTGTCTTGCTCCAATCCTGATATCACATTCCTCTTAATGGAGCCCAGGCTCCTGGATGATCTGTTCCACATATAGATTGAAAAGATCTAGAGATAGGATGCATCCCTGGTGTATACCTTTCCTGATTTTGAACCATGCAGTTTCCTTTCTCTGTTCTGACAACTGCTACCTGGTCCAAGTATAGTTCTTTCATAAGCACAGTCCAGTGTTCTGTGATTCTTATTCTTTATTTTCCTTAAGGTTACCCACAATTTGTTGTGATCTACACAGTCAGATGCTTTTGCATAGTCAATGCAATATAGATATTAATCTGATACTCTCTGTTATATCTACATATAATGACAGTTTGACCCTGCCTTTGTCTATTATATGCCTCTTATTTTTTTCTTTTGTCTTATTGCCCTCAGAAGTAAATTCAGTAAAATATTGTATAGGAGAGAAGATAGTGTGACTCCTTTTCTGCTCTCTGTTCACAAAGAGAATTTCTTTAGTATTTCTCCATATTTTACAATGTTGGTACTTGGTTTACATTTGTACTTTTCACTACATTGAGAAAATTCCCTTCCATACTTTTTTGTTGAGTGTTTTAATCAAGAAGTCATATTGGACTTTGTCAAAGGACTTTTCAACATATAGGATCATGTGGTATTTGTTCTATGTTTTGTTAATGTGATGAACTACATTTATTGTTTTTCTTATGTTGAAACATTCTTTCATATCTGGTATGAATCCCACTTGCTCACAATGAATTATTTTTTAATACATATGTTGGAACCACTTCCTAAACAACATGCCTCTAGAAATTCTATGAACTTTGATAAACGATGATAGTTATAGACAGGCTTCAGGATTTTTTGTTCAAAGGGTAACTATGAGTTGTGTTTGACTTGATGGCAATCAACTACAACAACTGTTGGATTTTACTGTCCAGAATTTTGTTAAAGATTTTTACATCTATGTTTATGAGAGATATTAGACTATAGTTTTCTTTCTTGATAAAGTCTTTGCCTGGTTTTGGTAATTCATTATTCTTGCCTCTGGGAGTGTGCATTCTTTTTCTAAATAATTGAAGTAGACAGTTTTTATAGGTTATATAGGATTCACCTGTGAAGCCATTTGGATTAGGACAATTCTGGGGGGGAGGGAAGAGCAGGGGGCAGTTTTTAATGGTCTGCTCAACTTATTATTTTGTGAATAGTCTGCTCAAATGTTCTCTATCTGTATCACTCTAATAAGGTGTGATTTTCTAGGAATTTGTACATTTTCTCTAGGTTTTCAAGTGAATCAGAGCAGAGCTTTTCATAATATTCCATTATTTTCAATTTCATTTCAGCTGATTCTGTTGTGATGTCACCTCTTTCACTTCTTATTTGTACCTTCTCTTATTATTTGTGTCTTCTCTTCCTTCTTCATTGCTAAGTGTGTCAGTGGTTTGTCTACTTTATGGATCATTTCAAAGAATCAACTCCTGGTCATGTTGATGGTTTCAGTTGCTTTCCTATTTTCTAGCCCACTGATTTCAGCACTTTTCCTTTCCTCTAGAGACTGTGCGAGTAGCTTGTTGTTCTTTTTATAGTTGATGGAGGTGTTGAGGTATATCCCTAATTTTGTTCTTTTCTTATTTTTTGTTTTCTTGTAGAACTATGTTAGAAGTGTCCTAGGACTTTTGATATCTTATATTTTCATTTTAATTTATTTCAAGGAACCCTTTTATTTCACTTATTTCTTCTCCAATACAATTATTCTTCAGCAAAGTTTTCTTTAACTTCCACTTGGATGGTTGTTTATTCTTTATCCTCTTGTATTTCATTTCGAGTTTTATTTCATTGTCATCCGAGATTATACTTTATTTTATTTCATTATTTTTTAAATTGTTGAGGCTTGCTCTGTATGCTAAAATACTGTATGTTCTGGAGATTGTACCATGTTCACTAGAGAAGAATGTAAATTGAGGTTTATTTGGGTCAAGTACCCTGTCAATGAGGTCTGTCGTTGTTGTTGTTGTTGTTGTTGTTATGTGTCGTCGAGTCTCTTGCGACTCATAGTGACCCTATCTACAACAGCCCTAAACTCCGCTCTGTCCTGTGCCAATCGCACTGTCTCTGACACTCCCATCCCAATTATCCCAGTCACTGAATCAATCCACCTCATAGAGGGCCTTCCTCTCCTGCGCTGTCCCTCCACCCTCCCAAGCATGATGTCCTTCTCTCCTCACAATATGTCCAAAGTAAGTTAGATGGAACTTCAGAATCCTTGCCTCCAAGGAGCCACCCGGTTTAACCCTTTCCAGGACGAATCTGTTTGTTTTCCTAGCAGTCCATGGTGTTCTCAATACTCTTCTCCAGCACCACAGCTCAAACGCATCAATTCTCCTTCTATCCTCCTTGGTCATTGTCCAACTCTCTGATGCATAACAAGTGATTGTGAAGACCATGGCCTGTATCAGATGCACCTTAGTCTCCAAAGAGACACCATTGCTCTTCAGTACTTTGGAGAGGTCCCTAACAGCAGACTTTTCCATGGCAATGCGCCTTTTAATTTCCTGGCTGCTGGTGCCAAGACTGTTGACTATGGAGCCAAGCAAACTAATGAGGTAGAGTTGGCTAATTGTATAACTTCTCCACATCTTTGTAGAGTTTCTTTCAAAGTGACCTTTCCTTGGTTGAGAATGGTGTGTTAAAGTCTCCTTCCACCATTGTGGTTCAATTTCTTTCTTCAAATCTATCAAGGTTTGTTTCATGTATTTTGAAAGTTTATCATTTGGTGCATAGATGTCAACCAAGGTTATATCTTGCTGATCTATTATGCCTTAATCATTGTGTAGTGTCCTTCCATATCTTTATGTTGGTTTTCATCCTGAAGTCTGTTTTGTCAGAGAATACTATTGTCACTTCTGATTTTTTATAGATGTCATTTGCTTAATGTCTTTTTCTTCCAGTATTTGATTTTTAGTCTTTTTTCTCATTTCTTAGATGTGTCTCTTGTAGGCAACATATTGATAAGTGTTGTTTTTCTATTAATTTTGCTATTTTTTTTCTCTTAATTGGTGTGTGTAAGCCATTCACATTAAATGTGATTATTGACAGACCAGGTTTCATTGTTGCATTTTACCGTGTTTCTTTTTCAGATGTTGGTGATTACTTTGATCCATCCAGTAATCTTTGTTATCTCTATGTGAATGACTTCCCTTAGTATCCTTGTAGAATTGGTCATATTTTCACAAATGTCTTGAGTTTCTGCTTTTCTGCAAAAGATCTAATATATCCTTTATATCTGAAGGACAGTTTCCTGGGTACAGCATCTTTGGCTGGAAATTTTTTTTCCTTTTAGGCTTCTGGATAATGCACCCCCTTGTCTTCTTTATAGCATAATTTTGGCTAAATCAGAGCTTAATTTGAGTGGCTCTACTTTGTAGGTGACTCTTTGTCTTGCACTTTTTTTAGTATTCTACATTTGTCTTTGATTTTGGGGATTTGATTGTTAGATGTTTTGATGTTTTTGTTTAGGAGTCTAGTCTTCTTAGAGCTCTCTGAGCCTCTATATGGTTTTCCTTCCTTCCCCACATCCCCTACTTGAATTTCTGGGAAATTTTCTTCTAGTACCTCCTCCACAATCTTTTTCGGTGTTTTCCCTCCTCTGGTCCTGTTCTGTAATTCTGAGCCCATATATATTGTTCCATGGATTTTATATCATACGATTCTTGTTTTCTTACCATCTTCTCTTTGGTGTTTAGTTGTTTGTTTGTTTTTTCTTGTAGAAATCTCCCATTAAATTTTTTCTCTTCTAGATCACTGAATCTCTGTTCCAGTTCCTCTATTTTACTTCTCCCCCTCCCCACTCCCCACAGTATATTAGGAAATTCTGCCATTTCAGTCTTGATAATTTTTAATGCATTTTCATGCATATCTGTTATTTCACAGTACTGTGTTTGTTGTTACTTCTGTATTGTGATGATTTTTTTAAATTATTGTACCTCTTTATTTATCATTTCTATTCTTTCTTCCATCATTTATCACTACTTCATTAGCTAGTCATGTAAATCCACATTGATATACTTCTTCTGCCTCCTTGTCTCTGAGATATTAATTGGCTTTTCACTCTGGTTTGCTTTTTTAGGAGAAGGCATGCTTTGTTGTTTCATAATGTTTGAAGCTGCTTGCTGCTTTAATTGAAAGTGTAAAAATTCTTCTCAGTATGTGTAAGGCAGTTTCTCTTGTGTCGGCAGAAGATGTTGAAAGTCCCTTATCTTTGTGATGCTCTTAATAAATTGTAGACTTTAAATGTTACCTCAGATCGAGTTTCCCAGTGGTAATCTTCTCTGCTGGTCATCTGTAAGCAGTTCTGTTTTCATTTTCTTTGGTAAGTTTCTCATAAAGTTGTGATTACAAGACAGAGAGCTGGAGTCTCTTCCTTTGTCCAGTTGCCATGGGCCCACTTTGGTGTCCAGTCCTGTAGTTTGATGGTGGAAGTCAGTTCCCCAAAGGGGTAGGCAAAGTTGCAGGAGTGCAGCCTGGAATGTACTGCTCAGGGGAAAAGCCCAAGAAACTCACAAGTTCTCAAAGGTAAAGTCTTCAAGTCTCAGTAATGCTAATGTCCATGTACAGATCTCATCTCCTGGGGATGCTTGGGGAAAACTGCTCTCACCTGCACAGATAGAAGCTCAGGGGAAGCTACATCTTCCAGGAGTGCCGATCTTAATTCTGTCCAGCTAATGCTCACGACACATACCTCTGTCTCCTCTCACAAAATTGGAAGGGGAGCTGTCAAAATTTTGTTTTCTTGACATTGAGATTAAATCCATATTAAAGGCTATATTCTTTGATCTTCTGCAGAAGGACTTGAAGGCCTTCTCACTTTCAGAGAATGAGGTTGAATCATTTGCATAATATAGGTTAATTAAACATCTTCCTCCATTCCTAATGCTACATTCTTCTTTATGAAGTCTAGTTTCTTGAATAATTTGCTCAGTATACAGACTGAAGGTATGGAGAAAAGACACAACTTTTACCCACATCTTGCTTCTTTTTAAACCATGTAGTGTTCCCTTATTCTGTTCACACAACAACCTCTTAGTCTGGATATATATATATTTCACATAAGCACAATTAAGTGTTATGAACACAGTTAAGTGTTTTGTAATTCTTATTCATCATAATATTATCAACAATTTAATACTCATGGTCAAATATCTTTGAATTATTAATAAATTACCTGTAAATATCTTTATGGTGGTATTTACTCTCAGAAGAGATTGACCTAATATCAGCAATTGTATCATACCTTTTATTCAAGAAAGAAATTCTTAATTTCTGGCATTTCTCTGACAATATACTGGTCCAACCATTTTTAAGTTGTCAATGGCCAAATTTTACTTCTTCTTGTTGTTGTTGTTGTTGTGTGCCATCGAGTCAATTGCAACCTTATGTACAAGAGCTCTAAACACCGTTCTATCCTGTGCCAACCTCGCCGCCTCAAACGCACTCATTCCCACCCCTTCAGTCACAGAATCGATCCATCTCATCGAAGGTTTTCCTGTCCGGCGCCACCCCTCCACTCTGCCAAACATGATGTCCCTCTCCAAAGACCAGTCCCTCCTTGCAACGTGCCCAAAGTATGTCAGATGAAGCTTCAGAATCCTTGACTCCAGGGAACACTCTGGCTTCACCCTCTCCAGGACAAACCTGTTTGTTCTCCTAGCAGCCCATGGCATATTCAACACTCTTCTCCAGCACCACAGCTCAAAGGCATCAGTTCTCTTTCTATATCATCCCTATTCACTGTCCAACTCTCTGATGCATAGCACATAATTGCGAAGACTATAGTCCAGATCAGGCACTCCTTAGTCTCCAGCCGGACGTTGTTGCTCTTCAGTACTCTTGAGAGGTCCCTCACAGCTGAATTTCCCAATGCAATTCATCTTCTGATTTCCTGGCTGCTGTTACCAAGAGTGTTGACTGTGGAGCCAAGTAAACTGAAACTGTTGATTATCTCAGTCTCTTCACCATCCATACTGATGCTTCCAATTGGCCCAGTGGTGAGAATCTTTGTTTTTTTGATGTTGAGCTTCAATCCATATAGGAGGCTGCAGTCCTTGACCTTCTGCAGCAAGTGCTTCAGGTCCTCCTTAGTTTCAGCAAGCAGGGTTGTGTTATCTGCATAACGCAGGTTGTTGATCACTGTTCCACCAATCCTGATGCCACATTCCTCCTCCTAAAGCCAATGCTGCATTATTTTTTCCATGTTCTTTGAACACCTTTCAGTAGTATGATGACAAATATAATCTAATTGGCTGAACATGTGCAATATTGTATCAATTTGCTAAAACACTTCCTCCATGGAGCAGTTGATGGATTTCTTATCGTGTACCTTCGAGACTGGAGTTTACTCAGCCACTTTTGAGATCCATTTTGTCCTTTTTTTCTTGTCTTTTCAAAGACTATTTGCTTGCTTCAACTATGATGGCCTTGATGTCATCCCTCAACTAGTCTAGTTTTACATCTTTAGTGTTCATTGTATAAACTCTATTCTTGAGATGGCCCCTAAATTCAAATGGGATTACTCAAGATCATCTCATTATTTTGTAGATATCTTTTCATTTATTACAGCTTCAATTTGAACTTGCAGATGAACATTTGAAAGTGTTCCTGTCCTGTAATCAGCCAGTCTCAGCAAACTTTTTCTACACATGTGTTCGATTTTATTTTATTCCTATGAATGGTAACTGGTTAAGTCCATGTACGTAGTTACTCCTAACATTATATAATAAATTATATTTTCAATTAAGAAGTCACTATAACTGAAAATTCTCTCGTGTGATTTCCAGTATTTTTAATTTCAGGAAGATCATGTTTCCCTTTTCAGCACAGTTCGTAGCATATTTTTTTCTCTTTCTGCTTAGATGTCTCCACTAGATCTTAATAATCATAGTTTTGGAGATAAGTTTGAAAAATATGGTATTTTGATTTTTTAATTCCATTGTTTAAATAGTCAACAACGATTCATTGCTGTGGAATTGCAAACAATTCATAGCAGATTTTCAGAGGCTATAAATAGCAGAATAGAATATTGCCCATCTTTTTCCTCTGAACAGCTAGAGGACTCAAACTACTTGCCTTTGGGTTGTCAGTGTAACTCTTACCCACTAGGCCTTTACTGCTCCAAGTATAAATCCTGGTGAATCAAAATACTATCTCCAGCAGCATTATTTTAAAAGTGGTATTAATGTGTCTGTGCTACAAAAATCATGATTCTCAAATGATCTTTATTGCCACTCTCTGGGAGCATCCTTGAAATGCAAAATCTCAAACTCTATCCTGGCTGGCATAAGGTTTAAAAAGAGCTGGTAGAGTAAATTAAGCAGGAACTAAACGGAAATATTACTAATTGTGTGATTTTCTTCTTGTTAATTAGCCTTCCGAGCAACTTTTTCTTTAAAAAAGCCCATAATAACATTCTCATTTATGAAGTTACTTTAAGATTAAAATGAAAATGGGATATATATTCTAGCATAGTATCTGGACGAAAAATGTTGTTTAATAAAGTTTGATTCCTTGTTTATAGTTAACTTTGGAAATAACTACTTTAGAGGGAATAATTTTTTGGCTAAATTTAATCAGTGTGCCTACCACTAGCGACTTATTTTCATCCTTTTTTGACTCAAATTCCCCATTTGAATGGACAGTGATGCTAAGAGAGCTTTAAGATTTAAAACAAGGTAATGTGTGAAAAATATTTAGCGTAAGAGATTGCACATTTTAAAACCTCCACCAATATTATTTTTGTGTATGAAACAATATGCCTGTCAATTCATTTTGTCCATTTATAATAATAAACCTGGTACATCTTAACTTTCTTACTAACTATAATTTCCCAAAAGCATATCTCCTTTTCCACAAGCAGAGTTTCCATTTCTTTCAAAAGAGACATAGGTATGGGAAGAGAGATATAGGCACTAAGAGAATAGAGACTAATACTGCTGTTTGTTCTAGTTTGCAGCTCTACAAAGTACATTAGGAGTACAGAAATATCATTAAGAGTAAAAAAAAATTTTATTTTAAAGACCTCTCCATGAAATGTTAACCACAAAGTGTTTTACGTGATGAGGCAAAGGTACTCTGAATAAAGCCATATATTCATTTTAGCTGTACATATTTCTTTTTGGTATTTTAGGTCATACACCAGATGGAAGAAAGCACTTATACGTGATGCCTCTTCCTAGATGTGCCAACATATGCTGCTGAATTGCCTATACAAAAAATCCTTGCTCATTGCAAGTCTCCCTGGAAGTATTTCAAACAAAGCACATCAATTAACATTTGTTTATTATGCCACTGTGAGTATATGACATTTTTTTCCCCTTTCTTTCCCAAATAGCAAGCAACAGTTGGGCTTGTATTAAATTTGTCAGACGAAGGGCTTACGTTTAGGGATCTATTCAAAATTGGTTTTCATTTCAAATATGCTTGTTAAATATCTCACCTCTCTTCCAACCTCAATTAAGCATTGAAGTCACTGAATTTTATGAACAGATATAGCAGGAATTATATATGATAGAATATCATTATGAATAAAAAATACAAGCTCTGAGAGTACATAATGTAGTTAGTAATGGATTTACCAGTGCTGTAGTGAAATTGAGATATGAAATTAAAAAAAATTATTCAACAGTTTGTCCCACTAAATAGAATTTCTTTTTAAATCCTAAAGAGAACATGTCTTAATTTAATTTCATAAACAATGAAATATATTCAAAACTTTATTAAATAATTCCTACATATTACAATGAACAGTGGATTATCATTAAATTTATGACCCACTCTGAATAGGTAATGTAACTATTTCCTTAAATGAGTGAGTAAGGTTGTTAATACATAACAAATAAGGGTTGTACTATAAACACAAGCATTTGCATTAGTTGAAAGAAAAGTAGAATATATATTCTATTTTAGATCATAGCATCTGTGGCAAAAGTCTTCACTGTGTAAGTACTTTTAGATGATTTCTATTCAGACTGAGCAGCGAAGCAACACTTAAGCTTTTTAGCACTTAAAACAGAAAGCTCCTAGTTACTTCATACCAGAATTTACTGTCTAAAGAAATATCACAAGCCAACAATATAAACTGTTTCAAAGGAATTTTTGGAATTAACAAATTTATCAAAAACAATTATGAATATTTGGGAATTTGGAGTCTAAGAACTGTAAATACATTTTCTCTTGATAATGTTAAAAAAAGAGGAAATAAAGGAAACCTAGGTAGGTTCATTGTGCCTTTGTTTGCCTGTAATATTAATCTCATTTGTGAAAATAGCTTATATTGTTGTTGTTGTTGTTGTTGTTAGGTGCTGTCGAGTTGAGTACGACTCATAGCAACCCTATAAATAAAAGATCTGAACCCTGCTCTATTCTGTGCCTTCCTCACGCTTCCTACCACACAAGATCCCATTGCAGCAGTCATTGAATCAATCCACCTGGCTGAGGGTCTTCCTCTCCTTCGCCAGCCCTCCACCCTTCCTAAAATCATGTCCTTCTCTAAGAAATAGCACCTCCTAGAAACATGTCCAAAGTATGTGAAGGGAAGCCTCATCCTTATTTTCTCCAAAGAACACTCTCCAAACCCTCTTCAAAACATATTGGTTCATTCTCTTGGTAGTCCATGTATGTTCAATGCTCTTTTTCAACACCACAGCTCAAAGGCATGAATGCTTTGTCATCTTTATTTATTATTCAGGTCTCAGACTGTATAGCTAATAACTGGAAAGACTATAGCCTAAATCAGGTGCACATTAGTCCTCAAACTGACAGCACAGATCCTCAATAGCTTATATCATGGAAACAATTTCAGTATTCCAGACAAAATAATATGTTGTTATTGTTGCTATGTGCCGTGGAGTCGCTTGCGACTCATAGCGACCCTATGTACAACAGCCCTAAACCCTGCTCTATCCTGTGCCAATCTCATTGCCTCTGAGAGACCCATCACGATTACCCCAGTCACTGAATCAGTCCACCTCATAGAGGGTCTTCCCCTCCTGCGCTGTCCCTCCACTCTGCCCAGCACGACGTCCCTCTCTAAAGACCTGTCGCTCCTTACAACATGTCCAAAGTATGTCAGGCAAAGCCCCAGAATCCTTGCCTCCAAGGAGCAGCC